>NW_008751726.1:518676-580974 GCF_000715545.1 Opisthorchis viverrini
CATATTACTATATGGATCAGAAACCTGGCCGCTGCGCGCCGAGGACGTCAAAAGACTTTCAGTGTTTGACCATCGATGTCTTCGGAGCATTGCCCGAATCTGGTGGGAACACCGGATCAGCAATTCTGAAGTAGGTCGAATGGTATTCGGGGGGAAATAACTCGTCCTCGATAGATGAACTGATCACACTGCATAGGTTTCTCTGGCTTGGCCACGTGTTGCGTATGCCAGTCGACCAACTTCCTCGAAGGGCTCTTTTCGCACAACCACGTGAAGGGTGGAAGAGAGCCAGAGGCAGTCGAACAATGAATTGGCAGCGAAGTATGAAAGCCATTACCAGCAAACTCAGCTGCGCTGGTCACTACCGTCTTCCTGGATGGGAACCCGGAGACGGGGCACATCAATGGCTAGAGACATTGTCAGATATGGCCCATTCGCGCCCTCAATGGCGCTGGTGCATCAAAGCTATTGCCTTCAATGCATAGCTCCTTTTCCAACCCCCCACTTGACAGCCCATTGACAGTTGTGAATTTATTTACCAATTTATCAGCTCCCGCCTGCAATGCGCAGCTACCTTCCCCTCCCCCCAAACCATCGGTGAACAAAACTGCAGCAGCTACAACCACTGTGCGACGAGTACGCGGTTATTACAGCTGACAGTGATGATGATGCACTGCTGATGATCTCTGATTGGAGCGAAACTCGAGTCCAGTGCTTCCTCCCTTTGGTGTGGATTTACCAGAATAACTGCGCCAGGACAGGAGGACGACTGTTAATACTAAGGAGATGTGAATATGAACAGTCTTTCATCGGGGGTGAGTTCCTTTTCTTCATATTACCTTTTCTGGGGTAGTTCAGTTTTATGAGCTTATAACTTAGTGGTGAATGTTAATGTGGGCCAATTTGTCAAATGTATGGAAGGAACAATTGCGTTATGCCCAAAAGATTCCTAGTTGAAGTTTAGATTCCGCCCGTATAGACTTCTGATAGTATGGTAGTAGTTTGCACACTAGCAGACATTTTCTCAGAGATGTTTAAGAGATAAGTTTCTGATAGCGTTTCCAAAAACTTGAAGTAAAGACAGGAGGATGACGAAGTATCCTGTAAATACAATCAGTCAACGGTGTAAAAGTTTGTATCGTATCCTAGACTCTGTTCACCCAAACTAACTTTTCTCCCAGAATTGGAAAACGGTTTACGTTTTTCATATATCTCTGTGAATAGAATTGTCGATGAATCCTTCCAACACAGAGGTTTTTCGGAGATCTGATTGCGGCTGTCAGTTTCTGAATTTGTGAACTTCTGAACTGAAGGCTCGGTAAATCTGAAGTGAAAGATGGAAAAATGTTTTGGGGGAGAAGCAATTTTTAACGCCTTGATGACAAGAATGGCGCTATTTTTTCTTCAGTTACCACAATTATGGGATGAAAAAGAGAGCAGTTATACAGGGCACTGCTTTTCAAAGGATACTAACTTACAAACTGCATAAGGGAAAATATTATGAGTCTATAGCACAGCACAACTGCATCTACTTCGGATTAATCGAGGAATGTCCCTTGAGCGACAGTAAGTTTCGAGATTCCTCTTCCACCGAAGAAGTTTGCCAGTTTCAAAGACACTTGTCTCGTCGTCCCCTAAAGTTCAAGGTTTAGACCGTTGCTCCACTTCAACTTTTGTCAAGCAATTAAAATAAACTGGTTATCAGGCAGATGCCAAATCTGCGCACCGAAGTCCGTCACGAAGATTTAAAGTCGATTGGCAAGAAGCTTACTCAAGTTCCACAATCCAGGTTCATGTACAAAAGGATTTCTAAGCAATGCATTTAGCTAGCGTGGATATGATTAAATGATACTCGAGTGAATTTACCCTTTCCTCCTGGTTCAACTTTCTTAGTAACACCGTTTCGTTTGTAATCTGCATCTGTTGCGTCTCGTGGCCACTAAACATGAACAAAATGGGAATGATGCATTCCAACTGATAGGATGGATAAAGTCGACTCTTCATTTCAACTACGTATGGCACTATCGTAGCCCCATGTCGCCAGGACACATTTACAAATGCACCCTGTAGGCGTCTTCGGGTAAAATGGGAGCATAATCGTGAAAAAACACCCAAACACTGGTTTTTCACCTCTTTTTGGGAAAATAACACCTGTAGAATAGAAAGCGATCTGTATGACTGCATGTGCAAAAATTGTTCTTTTTGCTGAACTACCTGAAATGATTTGTCTGACATTAGAATACATTGATCTAAAGTTGACCAAATGTAGAAAACTCGGGACATCTATCCTTAGTAATATTAGGTCTTACATGTGCGACCTGACTTAATTGGCGATGAATTCCAAAATGAATATGTCCTTAGGAATTTCGGTGAATCTAAACCTGTTACTTCCAGTTAGCAGTTTGGATGACACGCTGAGAGCTTGGATAGCAGTAGACGCAACCGTTGTGCCGAAACTAGTAGCCAAAAGAATGAATGCTCATCGATGTAAATTTGAGCAAGGAAATAATATCGATTCGAATGTTTATCTTCATAGGCCTCAATGGTTTGTGAACTGTATCCATGGCTCTTCGTCTGATATTTATGTGTCGATTCTGCGTGGATAGCGGAAAGTGGACTTGCAATTTCGGACCAGTGTTGATAGATTTCATGTCTGGTGTCTAGAAAACTGACAACTCCAGTCAGCAAAAATTCACCAAATTGAAACTTCTGAAAAAACCGATTGGACCATCAAATTCTTTCTCTCCCGTCCATTTTTCTTCTTTGCCAGAACATTTTGCAAGAATGCCATTTTGCCAATTTTTCAAAGGCGGTCAGCCTGCATTGCATGGAAGGGTTGGACGTATTTGTAAATCCCGTAAATAAGAATGATAAACGTCTTTGTTTGGCCCTCAAAAAAACTTTTGCTTCTTTAATGATATGACTAGCAGTACTACTAGGAGTAAATTTAAACATTACACGAACTATTGAATGGTGGCACCTTCTACATCTTTTAGGATGGTTGGAACAAATCCTGGAATCGCAGGCAACACAGTACACTCTTCGTCTAGCGAGGTTTTTGCCAGCAGTATTATCTTTGAAATCTCACTAGAAGTTATATCTTGCTAGTAAAGTCAGCATATAAGAAAGAACCGAACACTTCCTACCGTAGCGTCATCGTTCTTGAGAATCATAGGAATGTCGAAACTCACAATCCTCTGGGAGAATTCCAACCCGCATCCGCTTGGTGGATGACCAAAAAATAAGCCGGCCCACCCCATGTGGCCGATTGGTAGGGTGCTTTTCGGCTTTTAGCACAGACTTATCTCACTTTCAGACTGAAGATTTTATTGAAATATCAAAAGATCCCCATATCACAGCCACAGTGTGTATAATCTCTGTGGCGTGGGCAGGACATCAGCTTCTCTGTCAAGGGTCGAGTTTACAATGTGTATAAGCTCAGAAAGGAAAATGCTCACAGATTACCCGTGACTTCCTATTCATTAACTGCCATACACAGTGCCATGCACTGCGTATATCGTGGCTCAGGGATGAATGGTGCAGTATCCTGTTCAAGTACTTGTTATTCGGGCTAAATTTTATGCTGTTCAGCCATCAACCAGCAGCTCACGCGTTCGAATCCGCTAAGAATTCGTGAGATATGAGGTGCCGTTGCTTCCTAGCAAGTCAACAGTACAGTGGTGTGCAGTGCTTGCTACCATTTCGGCATGAATGAGATTCATTTACAGAATGAAGATTTCATCGAACTTGAGGTCCTATAATTTCATTTTACATTGATATCAGCATCCATCTGATGACACTTGGTCTGTGAATTCGATCACACGTAACATCGAGCGGCAGCTTCTATGAACACCTTGAAAAAAACGCTGTGAGTGGGCATCAGATTCCGTTTTTAATGCAAAACTGATTATGTTTTTTCAGCATTCTCATTCCTCCTCATGTCATGGCGATATGGTATGCGCACGGCCAGGTACTGTTGTCAAAACAATTGCCATTTGTAAAGGTCGTGCACAAAAACTGACAAACCGGTGCACTGATAGCATCAGGCATGTCTAATCGGAACACTAATAAACAACTCAAACTATGTAGCAAAGCTAAACAAAGTCCAGATAAACATGTCTGCTTCTGTTTGGGAAATACCCGCGGTACTACACGAAGAGGTTTCGCTGGTAGTCTTATCATATGCCAGCGGCTATGATAAGGATATTGTCCATAATTACTTGAAACATAAACAAGAACACCGTGCAGAGCTAAATGTTCCGGAGCATTGCACGATTTTGTCATGCACCGAAGATAACAGTTCACTTGTTGTGCAAGCTCAATACCATTGCAGTTTTCTTCACAAAAAGTCATCATAGTGACCACGTGAATTGCCTAGCCACATTCACCGGAGGAATATGAAGCAACGTGAATTTGAATACAATTCATCGCATCCAGTTTCCAACCAAACTTTTCCTCACTGACTAGCATCCATAGCCCTTATTGCATGCGCTCATGAATCGATGTATTTTTGTCCCTCTTTAGGTTTTTCGGTAGACTTCTCACACGAAATTTGTCAACGATGTCTTATCAAGCAGACTACGTTGTACACGTATCTGACCCCAAAAAGGGTTGCAGTTAATCAAATCTGAAGAAATCCTATGAAATCAAGTCCTCTCTATCTCTCCGGACTGTTTAAATTGTGGTTGCTCGCACACGGCCTGAAGTTTATCTGCTTCAGACAATAGCTTGTATTTAGGGTGGAGCAGCCGAAGCATTGTAAACCTTTCATCATCCTCATTATCGTCACCAGGTTTGCCCTGAGATACACTAATGCTCAGCCAGGTTGTTATTAAAGGGCGAAGAAAGAAATTCACCCAAAAAAGCAAGTTAGATGTGGTAGAATAGGTTGTTTCGATCGATACGAAAATCCGGGTTCCTAAGATTAGACCAGCCTGCATGCCGACAACGACCTGCAGTTTAATCAGACCTGTTGCCGGGCAAAGTAGCAGGCATTTATTTTAATACTGGAAAATGCACTTGCATGGAAATGTCTGCAATCAACTGAACATGTCAGCTTGTTTTAAACTGCACCGCACCATTCTTGTCTTAAAAGATAATTTAAAAATTTCACTTCTTTGTGGTATGTATTTTTCTTAAGTAAATCAGAGCTGGCAACATGTGTGCAGAAAAACAAGCATCGAATCACTACAGCGCACTGTGGTTCACAGCAAGATCAGTAAATACCGATGAAAGAAAGCTTCGCAACTCAAAACAGTGGGTTTGAGAGTGAGATTTTGTATCCTTGTTATGTTTTGTATACCGCGTATCCTTTAGGTGACATCAGGATTGGAGGAACGGTGGGAACCATTGGCGGATCGGCGACATCTAACAGGAAGCGTGGACAAGTTCCCTGAGGATCACTCCCACAGTAATAGTAGCCAGTTTACCTTGCATTGTCTAATCACACATGTCAATTACAAACGAAATAATCTCTTATTTACGCACGACTTACTGTTTGACTGACGTTCTCGCATGCACAAATGCGGGCGCGAGTGTGGATGCGGGTTAGTGTAAATAGGAGATGAGGTGAAAGACAGGGGACTTCTCAAGTTCATCAGGGCTTAAAGCACCTGAAACTCACTGAAGCGCTGACAATGATATTAGGCAAGAGTAAATTGATAAGTATGGGAGAAGGTTCCGTGGGCGTTAGCTCTGAATGTTTTCTTTGTATTGTAATGTTTTTTTGTGAATTCTGCACTGACCTACAAATATATCGGCATGTGGTAACATCACACTGCTGCTAACCAAAATTCTAGAGGGGTGGAAGAGTTATACCAGCCATGTCATTTCAGAAAGATTTTGAAAAATTACTCTGATTAGGCTCTGCCTGACTTCTGTTTGGTAGGTCATATTGCAAAAATTACAGTTCCTGCGAACGGAAGAAAAAATTCAAAACACCTACAAGGACAACAAGAGGAACCATTTCTTAAATGATAGATTTACGAAGAATTCATTTAGGGCAAACTGCAAGGTTGCCTTCATCGTGAGTGTATGACAATTTTGGCGTGTTATGTTCTAGCCTATAAATTTAACAACTCTCATTTTGCACTCCGTCTCTGCAGCACTTTTGCATGTTTCCATCGTTTAAAATCCTGCAGTCCACTATTCACTGGCCTTCCGTAGAATAGAACAATGTGCTCTCAAGTTGCGTCAGTCGCCCATAAACCATAATGCGCTGTTCATTTGTACACAGGTGATTCCTCTAGCCTTTGGTAATGACGCTTCGCAGTAAAGTATAAGAACTTGTGTATTCATATTCCCTTGAGCTAGACTCTTTTATTCGGAGGTGACCAGCCAGTCTCGGTTACCTAAAGGTGAATGCAGCGGCAAAACTATCCAATTAATACAAGCCCGCCTTAAGCGAACAGTATACTTAGGCCTGGATTGCACGCAATTCTATAGAATGCAAAATATCCTAAATGCCTTGTGGCGTAATGTGACACAAACTAGCCAAACCAATGGGAATCAGAATGGGGAGGAAAGAGAACAGGATTTCTTTGGCAGTTGGCGAGCTGTTGAAATGATGGAATTAAAGTACTCAACCATGCGAAAATAGGTGAACCAAGCTTATATGCTTTACATCATAATGTCGCCAATTCAAGCTCAGTCTTATAAATTCGTTTTGACATGACCTTTGGTCATCTCAGACCGATAATATAATAGCACTCAGCAGCTTGACTGGTCAGTTTATTCGCTCAACAAAAAATCTTTTCAATATGTTGAGAAGTTTATTTCTGGGCTGCCTAACAAAACACTCATAAACGAAACACAAAAATAAATCGTCCCCACAGAGAGTGATTTATTCTCGGTAGCTTGGCTTCGAAAGCAGTCGTATGGCCACCAGCTATGACTATCTTACCACGTTTGTGAACACTTTGCCGTTGCTTTTATTTTACTATCAAAATTGTTGCTGCGTGAAGTTGCTAAAGATGATTTTTTACAAAAAAGTCACATTATTTGATTCAGTGGACTTTTTCTTGCCTGGTAATCACTGGCTCATGGATAATTATAACAACATTTTTTCCTAGATATTTTTGTTCGTTTAAAGCATTAGCATCCAATTTATATTCTTCCGGTTTTTCTGATTAGCACAGTTGTTATCAAAGTTCACACTGTTTCAACTAAAAGAGAGCACAACTTACTGATTATATGGGATGTGGTAATTTCTAATGGGACATTTTGCACAAGTAAACTATTAACCAGTAGAAAGTCCAGAAGTTTATTCAGTACTGACGCTATTAGTCATCTAAAGTTGAACCGGAACAGTTACAACGATGCCCTTGATTGCAGTCAAGTTTCGTGTGTCACGGAACATCAGGTGTAATCAGAGGGACCATGATTTCAGAGCAAATATATTTCAGTCACTAACAGAAAAGTTTCTGACTGAGAGCATATTTGGTCAGCCTGCTGACACCCAACACGTACCACAGGTAAAGCGTGGTGATTGGACATAAATTTATGGCATTATGGAAAGTTTTTGTTACTGCGAGTACCGGTGACGTTGTCACCAGCGTTGGATATACTATCCTTCTTTACGCCTATTTGTCAATGCCATAGAAGGCGTCTGCTGGTAAAAAAATTAACAGCCATGATTTGAACAATAATTGTGCATTTCAACCTTGGAATAATAAATCACATTGTTTTATAGGCTTACTAGCTTATCTACAGAATAGAATGTTGCAGAAGTATATCAGCTGGCCACAAATTTCAGTGCTTTTATCCAGAGTGTCCAAGGATTCTGATAGTATATTTCAGATTTAATTGAGAATTTTCTGTTAAACTTGTTGGTACACCTTGGAGCTCTTGTGGTTCGTGTTATCATAAAAAAGTTTGCAACCCAAAAATCATGGTAATTACTGTCTGATTCTGTAAACTGTAGACCGAGATGTTATTTGTACATGCACTCGTCTAGTGAATATTAATATGAAACGAAAGTTACTCGTCTGTCACTTTATTAATAAAGCATATACTACTACACAGCAAGTTGAATGTTGTCCAGGTATGCGACGACGTTCGAACTGGGGTTGAAAATGCAATGAATTGACTCATTTTTCACCACCAGTACTATATCTAAAACATGTAGACAGACAAAGAAACCGAATTTTGTGTAACTAGGCTTATATCGTGCAAGTTTAATCGGCTGTCAGTCTGGAGGAATGTACAATTGCTGCTCATCATACTGAAGACTCCTTCGTATACCTAGTGATTTCCGATTTCAAAATTGAAACTATCTAGCTGATATCCATACCAGCTGCACTTAACGTTTGTGTTTTTGTTTTTTGGAGCACAACAAGAATTGACGGACATGTTTAGCCTTTAGCACACTATGTCAAAAATGGACGATACTAGATCTTTGGGTAGGTAATTTCTCCTCACTTTGTCGGATGACTACAAACCAACTTCATTTTTTACCGGTAAGCAAAATACAGCCTAACTCAATTTAACCACTGGAACAACCGAATTATCTTACCTCGGAGAATGTGCAGTTCAGCCTCTACTTACTCACTCAGCACACCGTGCATAAAAGAACAAGTGTTAAGCTTTATAAGATCTTTGTTCAGCTAAATCGCAACCGAGAGGCAACCTTCTGTTTCGTGTTACTCAGTATTCCAGTTGAAATCATTTATGTTTTTTAGCGGTAAATAATTGGACGCGCCTGACGTATATCTCTCATCTGGTTGGAAACGCTTCGGAGTTACCGGAATTGTCGTACAGTTATTTTCACTCAAAATTTCGTAATAAAATTTGGGAGGTAAAAGTATAAGCTGACTCCAAACATAAAATGCAGTATATGTCAGCTCATTTCCAAAATCTCAGAAGAGCCAAACTTGATCCGCATTCATTAAGACATCGCACCTGGATACGTAACTATGCTCAAGTTGGGTGAAAACTGTGAAAATCTTACCGCCGGTCTTGTCATCCATAAGACCCAATGGGTTGTCCAAAACAAGGTCAACAATGTCTTTTAGATGTGAACCACTGAATTTCGGCTGGTATCCTTTTCAATTGTTCCCATCATCTACGTTGACTACTTTAAAGATTGTATAACCAATGACTGCCATCAGCAATCAAAATTTGGCGCAAATGATGTGGGTAACTTAAGCTCAAAAATGTATCTGGAAAATTTTGAAAACCAATAAACTCACTGTCTCAAAAAGTCGAAAATATAATTTGTATGAGCCAGGATTACTTGCACAGCTGTTTCTAAACAAATATCGCTTTACTTACACGCCAAAATGGGTAGTTCTTGGGGTGAAAGTTTCAAATAAATTTAGGCGGATATGAAAACACCACATAATTCAATGAGGATTGTAGGAATATAACGCACTCCAACAGTCGATCAGACAACGAAGCACTACAAACTCACAGAAAATGGACAGAGAACGGACTTGCAGTACTGAACTAATATGAAGACGTTTTGTTAAAGAGAGACTCAAAGAATCCCACCAGATCTGCTACTTCTAGTGGGTATACTGCGCAAAGGTCACATCATGTTTCAGCTGCTGAAATTCTGAAGCAATCGTGGTATATTTTTTGGCAGAACATACTTGGTGAAAGCAAGTGCAGAAAACGACAGATTATGAGTTGATGGGGCCCACCGAGTAGAATTTAAGGTAGAAAAAATTAAGGATTGTGACTGAGTCCAAAGACTGATGAAATCGGTTTAGCTGAGCGGAAGAGCTTTTGAATATCATATTATTGGCCTGCTCGGTGAAGAAAATCCAGCAGACTTGTTGTGCGCTTCTACTACAAAAATTTAAAAAAATTACCACTGCAAATAAGTAGACGAAAAACAACGCAACAAATTTCACAATAAGCCTCGAAAGTACATCATTTTTACCGGAATCGGGTTCAAAGGGTGTTCAGTTTACTAGAAAACTAAAGCATCTAACAAATTTCGCCAAATCAACCACCATAGGTGGCTTAATAATGCAATAACGAATAACTAAGCAATTTTTTCAACCTTAAGTTTGAGTGATCCACGGATATGTTAGCAACTATTTGGGGGGGGGGGGGTAACCGCTATTTGTTTTGTAGTTCTTGATTTTGTTTGTGATGAACTACCCACGTTGTTGTCCCTACAGGATTACCCTGTGACGTGTCCTGGGCAATCAGTAATGTTCAGGAAGAGGGCGCCAATTTTAACAGTTTTGTGGTAACAAGATTTCAAAAGGAGGTGCAGACTTTTCATCCACTGGTACAGTTTAGTTATGACTGGAGAGCAATCGTCCTGTGTTCTCGCAAGCCAAACGAGTTTTCAGTAAAAATATTAATGCTTTCAACCGTAAAGTTCTTAAAAAGAATATTTCTAGCTCGGATGATTCTCAAGTGATATGTTGGAACTCATTTTTGTGTTCTAAGTGTGATGGTGGGAAAAACATTGAAAAATCTTCAAGCATGCTGTGTCCAGACTTACCCATTTATTACAAGCTACTTAGTAATTATGAATACATAATTTTCCTTATAATATTTTTAGTTTGCGTTTGAACATCAAAAAATCAGTTCCCATATCGTGAATTCATGGGGCGCTGACTTTTTCTATTTATCCAAAACTAAGCTCAACTCTGCATGGATTACGGATCAGAGCAATGGAAAAAATATTATTTTCAATTCTGCTCATTAGAAGCATGCTAAAATTCTCCTCAGAATTCTTTAAAAGTAGCGTTTATTTTTGTTTTTAGACGGAGAAGAACAGGCCAACCAGATTATGTGCATAATTACACTGGAGTTAGCCGTACTACGGTCTCGTGATGAAACGCAACCCACCTTCATCCACATACCAGTGAGGATAGAAGACATAAATGATAATGCTCCAAGATTTGACCAGCATACTAGCGGATTGTGGTTGGAAGTGGATGAAGATATTGCTCCAGATTCTGATTCTTATTTACCTATCCATCACTCCTCTCAAATGAAGGTAATGGTGGATAACAAGAATCAACTTCGTGAGGTGGCTATCCTGCCCTTAGCAACTGATGTTGACTATGGGTTCAACGGAACTGTATCCTACAATTTGGAGGTGAGCTTCAAGTTTATTACTTGTTCATTATTTCAGCTATATCTTTAAAATGTTCAAAATCCAAAAGGTTGCACATGAGCCACAATATATTTTAGACAATCACTGTCTGAGAAGCGTTCAAAGTCAGGCTGTCGGAAAATTTGACGTTTTTTCAGATTACTTGATTTTCAAAACGCCTCTTGCAATGAGCCTTAGATGACCCAGGCAAGCAATTACATGATAAGGAAAAGTCGCTATTTGAAGCAACTTTTAACGAGTCACGTTTAGTGCTTTAGCAAACATGTCTGTAAATGTCCCATAAAAATAACACATGTTTTATGTAATTAGGATCCGTGGGCTTATCAATACCAGTGAGAATCAGTCTAGCATAAAATGCAGAAGCAAACAAAACAGGTTTCGTCGGAACTTGGTTTGAACTACATTTATTCACTTTCAACAAATAAATGCGAGTCTGAGACTTCTCAGGGCCGTTTGTATGTAAATATCATCAAAATGGACAACCTAATTCATTTCAAGTGGGCTGCTTTCCAAATCGACGTGATGTGTTTTTAGGTTTTAGCGGTAGGACCCTTATCATATTTGAGTACTAGCGGGCCACATGCCCTACTTCTATATTTAAGGGCGCATAGTTCACGACCTTGTGCTTCGGATAATTTTTCTTGCCTAATTTTGTCTATCTAATGTCAGACTATTGATACATCTGCGTTTACGGAGTTTCAAGATGTGGTGGCGTCGTATAGCAAAATTCCGGTTCTTCGAGTTAAACCTTGAACGGATTATTTTATTTTATGGGGCTGAAAACTCAACCGTAAATAAGGATAGCATTGCCTGGTAGCTCAAACCAATTCCTCATATTCTCAGGTGATTCATCCATTGACATCATTGGAAATGCATGCTTTCAGTTTTGAAATCGTTTTGGAGAATTGGGTCCAAATTAAGGGTTAAAAGAAAAGAAATACATCAAATATTATCGTAAAAATTCGTCTGGAAAATCATCCGGTTTTGTTCGATTATCGAGTTTTCTATCCTTTACTTTCTATCCAGCGCAAGAAAGTTGTTTCACGTATCTTGAAAGCTGGTTCTCAAATTTACTGAACCTAACCCATTTACATGTGTCATCCAGATGCTGGATGACTGCTTATTCGACTGCTTATCAGTCTATCTCAGGTGCTTCCAGTACAGTTCTTTCAGTTGCCTACAGGGGGCTGTTGCATGGGATGATGTGACAGTGGTATCTCTAAAGAGGTCATCTCGATTCCAACTTTACGCCACAAAAGTCACTTATGGTCCGGCAGAACGTAGATATACCTTGTTAGTATATTTTTGTCTATTTTTTAACGTGACAGAAATATACATTATTAATATTTTTGATGTTTACTTACTCTAACGATTACTGGTCGGCCGAACTACTGAGGATACCTCCGGCAACCAAGATAGCGAAGAAGCACGTTCACAGTTCATGTTACAAGTATGAGCTAGGATAGCAGGCAAGGAAGTGTTCTTCGTGCATCACGTCCGTGAGATATTTTTGCTCTATATACAGTATACTGTTGTAGAGAATCAAATAAATATGAGTGAGTTGTTGTTCTGCCTGGCAACACGGACCGAATTTTCATATAGTATCTAGTCGACACATTATTCTAGAGATTTCGAATCGAAACAACCTCCATTCTATTGCGGGCCAACTAAGAATCCCGACTGAAATCTGCTTCCGTCTTTACTAATAATAGCTGCTTTGTATCTGCTCCTAGAATTAGAAAGTTACTGTGGTAAAAACGTTCACCTAAATATTTCATTGTAGAAACAATCATTCCTATACAAATAGCCCGTCCGAAGGTGGGAAACCGATCTAGATCTTAGCTACCGGATACAATAGGTTCGAGAATGAGTGCCCTCGGTTTTTTTAATTTATCTCCCAATTTGCTAGAATGTGAGTGGCTTTCCCGATGACTCTTTTATCTTTCAGACAGCGGAAATCTAATTTTGTCTGTAAAGTAAAGAGACTTGCAAAGGCGCCTGGCCATCGTAAGGCTATATTGAGCTCATCTTACCAAAAACTACTGGAGTTGTGTAGCAAGCGAATCCCCGGTTACTCAACTCTAGGAGCTTTTGTCAGCGAGTCGAGGAATAAACTCCTTCAGGCTGTTCAGAACTGCTATTGTTTTTTGGCTACATTTGTAACAATAAGCTTTTCACGTGATCTAACGGTTTCTTATAGGAACTTAAATTTTTGGGACCTTAACTATCACAGAATGGTTTCCCCATAGTTCTGCATTCCTAATTTGTAGCCTTCACAAAGCGGATGGATTAATTTTGAAGTGGTGTTCACTTACAGACGCTACGATTTTTATGTGATCTGCGGCATACACCATTCTTGCTACACCCCCGGTGTTGAAAGGTGAATTTTTGCATTTTATTGCAGCGACACCTAACATTTGTGGGTAGCGGAATGTTGTGAGGTACACTATATTTCATCGTTAGAGTGTGGTACAACTATGCTGAAAAATAAAACAGCTAGTTCAAACTTTCTGGAAATCGTCAGCTGTGAAAGTCATTAATTCCCAGCAAAATATATCCAGAAAACCGCTGGTTGTTGTCTGAACACTACGAATTTCATAGTCAAATGGGTGATTGGGAGCGTATGGACGGAATATGGCCCTCGTATGATGAGCCTGGGTGGGTATTTACCATTTTTGGCTAAAAGTAGCATTATATAAGACCTGGGTGGCACATAGCATGTGGAATACATGAACCTTTTGTTGAAGCATTCACATAGATTAAAGAACATTGTGCAATTTGCTACTGACAGCGGCACCTTGGCTAGTCTGCTGAAGCAACAAGAACATATTCCCAAAATCCGTGAACTAACGGGGGTTTTTACTATGTAGTTCAACAATTGCAATGCTCAGTTGTTAAATAACTTATAGCCAGTTGCTTAGTGGTCTAATCTTATTGAGTAAATGTTGAACGAAACCTCTGTCGCGAATAAACCGTACACTGTACCAAGCGAAATCTTCAAGTGCAGTAAGAACGACCTAAGTTTACATCGCTAGGCAAATGAAGATTATAGATAATCGCGACGTGATTGACGGAAAAGTAAGTTCTTACTGACCCTGTAGCCATACGATACTAAGAAATTCCGTAAGGCATGCCACATAAACAGTATGCTTTCTTATATATGTTCCATCAAACAGAACCATTAAACCTCTGTCTCATTGCTGTGAAGGTGATGATATCACCATTCAAAATTCATACATTTGCAGTACCGACCAATTTTGACTCTCAGGACGATTGTATTGAGCACTGTGTGTAAACCACTTTGGTATCTCTCATGTCTTAAAGTGGAAAACTAACAGGCACTGGTACGGTTGAGCAATTCCACTGGCAAATAATGACAATGTGTCTAGGCCTTACAGAAAGCTATATCGCTCCCACAGTGTGGGATTTAGTCGAAACTGACCGCAGCTTAGGCCTCATGAACAATGCATGAAGAACAATGTCGGCAATACGGACCAGCAGAAAGTCGGATTGTAGCACTGGCGAAGACAATTGTTTGCACACCAAGTCTACTCTGTTGGAAAGAAGCTCACTCGGCCACCTCATTTATCCTGTACCACATCAAGTTGTACGCGTTTTTCCAGTGCCGTCTTAACAGTTGATAAACAGACCTATCTTTGTTTTATTTTTTCCACTTTTTCGTTTGGTTCACGGTAGAATTTTTCGCCAAATATGGGAAGTCATTTTCTAAAATACCTTCATCTGTGCGTCATCCATCACCTATGACTTAGCTCTTTAACTAACCACAGGGAAGGCCATATCTATAGCACAAAGAAGCCTAAAAACAGGAATTGTTTACAAAAGTGGGAAATGTTGTTTCACAAATTGATTTCCAAAAAGACAATAGACATTTCATTCTGGTTGTCCATTCGCTGGTGGCGCCAGCGCGTGATGATTAAAATTTGATAGATTGCGCCTCAAAAGTCAGTGCTGATTGTGAACAATAAAGTAGAAAAGTTTCAACGTATATTGTCGCGGCTGTGTACTGGTAAAAGTAGTATGTAGTAATGAAGTAAAAAATTGAGGTTCCCTTCACATGGAATTTCAATTTTGAGATTTGAACTTCGCGTATTTTCCACTCTGTCAAATCGGCGTTGTCGTCAGGTGGACTATATTGTACATCGCTTATATCTCTAAGAGAAAACCTTTTCAAGACGGTCATATCACTTTTAAAGTACCACATTAGAGCACTTGCTGGCACCCTTTTTCTCTACGGGTTGGACCCTTTTGGAAGGTTGGTAACCGGTAAAATATATTAGAGTAGGCTAACCATAATCAGCATGTTCTGATGGGCAGCATTAGTGGACAGGCAGAAAACGTAATATTGGAGAGGTTGGTAAAGTTGGTTGCCCTTTTTTTACGGATATAAAAATCTCATTCAAAAGCAGGTAGCCGTAAAAAAGTGATCTTCGCCGCGAAATTCAGATAGCTGTCAGAGGAAGACAAATGTTAATCAAAAATTATATCACCGGAAACCTCTAATTAGGTATCTGTCGACCCCAAACTCATCTATACTGCTTTGGGCTGGTCAGCAAAATACTTGGAACCAAAATTAAACGAGACGTCTGACAGCGGTCAAATCCGAATTTCAGCTTGGAATATACTTTTGGAAGACATGTGGATTGAAGAAATTCTTGGTGTCAGAAATGGCTTCACAAATCACATGAGTTTTGCACGAGATCTTGAAAATCTGAACTAAATTGATCTCCGTTCGGCCAGAGCGTAGGGATAAATATCCCTTGTAAACTTATTTTTAGATTCAAGGAACAAAATGGCGCGTAAAACGTAAATAAAAAATTTCCAGCATCCACCGATCATAAAACACATCAGGGTTTCGAATGGATCTTATGTAGACAGAACCAATTTGCGTGAAACAACATTAACCTTTTGTAAGCAGCGGACTCAAACACTGTTTTACTGCTCCTTTTGGATGTGAAACAGTGAAAAATCGATGCGGCATCCCGTTTTATTGAAACAGTTTAGTGTATGACAGATTGTACCCTTGGCAAACTTAATTTTCCCTCTTTATTTCTTTACTGATAAGAGTCAGCATTCCGCGGGTGGTCTGTGAGCGTGTTTGCATCCATTATGGCCAAATTAGAATTTGAGGGATCGCCCGATGACGGTGTATTAATTCGCAGTCAGCATGTCAGCGATTCTGAAAAGCTAAAGATGTATATAGTGATGGAGAGGTCTCTGGGCTAGCTCGCCCTAGAAATAAAGATCTAAATGATTAACAAACATTTTTTAGCTCCAGGCGAATTCTCGCTCCAGGATACAGTCTTTGTAGTTGGTGTCAACGTAAGATTCGTCGTGACAGAGTGACCCAGAGATTCTCAGGCATATCGGGAATCGTCACAATAATGCAACATTGATTTAACATTCGAAAAAATGCCGGTAATGGTCTGTCTCGAAATATCGTCCGGTACTACTTAAATTTACTTATCACTCCCTATAAAATCACAATTTTATGGCGCTAAATGATATTCTAATCAGAAGGGTGAAAGGCAAGCTGAATCACAAGGCAAAATCAAGCAGTACGATAATTATTTAACATAAAATCAAATGACTCTTGATAAACTCACCAACTATGAAGATCTTTTTCAAAAGTTCATTACGAACGAAAAATACACTGGTCTTTTTCAGGTTTAACCGTGATGTTTGTGAGTTCACATGAGATTATGAAGTTGCGGCGAATTGCGTAAAAAGTGTGAAACTCCGATCATCGATTTTCTGACATACCATTTCGCATACGTTTTCCCTATTGATTTTGTACTGAAGCTCATATCAATGTCACCTTATCTTCACCAGAAATCATGTTAGTTCTGCCAAAGTAAAACACTTAGTTGGTTATCCACCTCGCCACACATTTTTGAAGAGGAGCCTATCAGAATTTTCATCCACACTCAGGCGTACAAGAGAACAGTATTAATTGTTTTCGGCTCTTACACCGTTTGGTCACTGTATGCCATAATTTCGGAAGGAAGCACGACACGGCTACGTTGCCCAAGTAGCGGTGGAGATTCTGACTTTGGGTTCGAAACACGGACGCTCCGGTCAGTAGGTTTGAATCCTAAACCAGTGAGCTGTCTCCGGCTTGTATTGAAGTGAAATTAATACGAATATCTAAATTGGACACATAATACTGGGGGAAGCAGTTTTGAGGTTAAATATTCCGAATACATTAATTAATCCAGTGTTTGACACGACCAAATTTACAGATAGTTTGAGTTCCACTACAATGCTTCAGGTTCTATCCCATCAATTGTGGCACCTGATCTGGAGTCTGACCGCACTAATTCCAAATGTAACTAATGCATGCCTTCACCGACGATTTTGCAGGCTGTTTTATGCCAGGCCTCTGATCATTTTCTCTCAAGACCCCAATTATTGCGCACAAACATTTCGTTGTTCACAGCGAAGTGGTGCGTTATATAACGGAAAGTTTTTCAGAAATGAATCTTTTGATGTTTATTCCGTCATGTCGTTACATTTGTGAGCCGCGGTAAATAATTTTTCCCAGTGAATTGTTCTAAATTTCTCTTAGTTATTCTCAAGTTCAACTAAACTACCTTTCTAGGATATGTAACCTATGCCGGCAGCAGTGCTTCTCGTGTTTCGGATTGCCAAGTCAAGAAAAATGATTCTTTCAACCAAATAATCGAGTGGCATTTTCCGGTTGTCCAACCTGGTCTGAATGCCTAAGCGGCCTAACATACCACATTTTCTGGGAGAATCGTATGTGTCATATGCCAGCAACCTTGGAGGTCAGCCCAAAACAGCAACTGCATTTGTAATGCATCACGCAACATTATCCCTGCATTTTCGTGAATTTTTGGTGACAGAGATCAACAAAATAGACAGCCTAAATAAGACATGATGCTTCATTTCGTTTCGGCTTTGGCCAGTTGGCTTAACAGCCTGTGTTTGTTTGGGTGGAAATTAGCTAGATAGGAGGGTGGTCACTTTATGCTAACTTACTTTTTATAGCTCTCTTCGAAAACATCCACCTTTGCGAAATATTCAGAAAATTATTTTTGTGTGCTCTCCATTGTATTTATTTATCACACAAAAAACGAAGTAGTTATGAATGCACAAAAGGTACTATAACCGTGACTTTCCGCTGCGCGGTGGTCAGGAAAACCCATAAAAGTCTCGATTTGTCGAAAAAAATTTTGAAGATCAACATTTTTATGCAACGTGTACTCACGTTTTAACCCCATGAAGTTGACTATCAGGTAAGCAATGGATAATATACTCATCTAGTTAGTGCGTGTAACAAGCAACCTAGGCAAATATTCATACCACAAAACAAGGTATGGACTACTAACTAAACACTAATTAGTGTTTTTTTTCAAGATAAACAGTGAGGATCATTTTGGGAGTCAAAGCAATGCTACTTGGAAGAAGTGTGTGCCACGAACGACAGAGGAGTTGAATGTATGTATGCAGTGGGTGATGGAAATAAGTGGCTAAACTTCAACGACAGCAGACCACCAAAGGTTTATGGATTCTCATCAAGGATAGACGCACAGAAGCAGCCCTGCAAGTCACACAGACGTCGCAGTTGAAAAGCGCCAATGGATTCAATGGCCCAAATTGTGCTCGTGAAGTATGACTGGGGGACATTTTTTAAGCGACGGTTTGAGAGGAAGTCTCGCGGAAACATCCATCATATGGGGCTGATAAACTGAGGAATAGCTAAACAGCTAAAATTACTTGCGATGGGATGTGCCTTGTAACCTTCTTGTCCCTTGAACTGAGAGCGACTCAGTTGAAAATCGCATATATTATTCAAGAAGAAAGACAAGCATAGCTTCATATTCCAAATGGCTCCAACAAAATACCATGACAATATCAGTGAATTTCTACAATCATCACCTGGTTTTGAACATATAGCAATTTTCCAAGACGTCTAACTGACATGTCTGGATTTACATCCTGACAAGTTGATCTCACAAGCAGCATATCACTTCCTTTGAATGACAAGAAAATTTTGGCATGTCTGAAAGACGTCAGACCTGTTCCCTTTTACTGGTGACAATAACATCAAACCTGATATATCAGATTAGGGACAGGCAGATTTTCCGTCCAAGTCGCTAGGCGAATGACTGACAATACCAAAAGTGTAAATGTGTAGATTGACGGATTACGGAAGATAGAAAATATTTCATTCTGTATCTCTATTGTGAATTCCGTTACGCATTCGAGGAAAAGCCTAGTGAATTATTCACCTCTATGAAATAATGACAGAATGAATTGTAAGGTGTTAATGGGCAAACTCGGGTCACATCCACCTGTTGTACTACTGTAAACAATCTAAGGTCATGCAGCCATATGGCTGCTCATAAAAATAGCCTCTATTATCGTATTCTTTCGATTGTCATCCAAAAGAATATTGCAAAAGTATCTCATTTCATTAAGTTAATTGAAGACTTAGTTCAGTGAGGTCGTAAAGCACTTCTAGCTTATTATTTCGTCCTAAGTTTATTTCAGCTCGACATAAGCCTACCAATCTGAGTAACGATTGGTCTTATCCACCATTAATAAAAATTGTTTCTGGAAAAAGCAGTATACAGTGACCACTGTTATCATTTATTTTTAGATGAAAAACGAATCTGTGGTAGTTTGTTAAGGCAAGAATTGCTGTGGAAGCCTGCAATCTAGTGGAAGGTGGTTCATTTGGCTATTACTCGCAAACGCATGAGCGAAAACTCTACTGCCGTGAACATTGATAGGAGTTACAAAGTAGTTGCCCGAGAAATTACACAATTTAAACTTAGAAATTACGTGTAAATTTCCCTTCACTGACTTGGAACATCCGTACCCAGTTCGTTACTTGAGCATTTGGGTGTTGTATAAACCATCCTGAACAGTGCAATATTCGGAAGAGTGAACAATCGTTGCCAGTAGATTTTTACTGCTCAGCGTTTTAATTACTCACGGACTTCTTCAGCGGGAGCGAAATCATATAAATTCCTTATACAAGGGAGCACATATAAGTTCGAGCCAACACTGCACCAATCAATAATTTATATGTGATTACTGAATGGCGAGACCATAATTTTAATGTGCGGGATTTATTCAGGATGCCACTCTTAAAGGTTTTTTATATTGATGCTTGTCAGCCTCCTCCAATCGCTAGATAGTGACTACCAGTCAAATCCGTTGGCTTCTGCCTGTTGGGAGTGAGTGGCAAGGACTTCAGCACAGATTATTCTTTTTCTCCGGATAAACTGCAATGGAGTAGCTTGTTTTGAGCAAAAATTACCTTGTGTCTTACTGTAAGAACACTAAGCGCATTTCCCGTGTATCCTTCCAGTGCTGAGATAGCCAATTAAGCGCATTCCCCGTGTATCCTTCCAGTGCTGAGATAGCCCGTAGCATTTCGGTTAGCCAGCCTGGATTTTTTATGTGTAAAGGTGAAGTAAGTAGATTGTAAGCATATTGTAGTAACTGAGAGCTGTGTAATTGGTTTGTTGACTGCAGGCAAATTATCATCACATTCTAGTAAATGTTTTGTGTAAAGGTGAAGTAAGTAGGTTGTAAGCATATTGTAGTAACTGAGAGTTGTGTAATTGGTTTGTTGATTGCAGGCAAATTATCATCACATTCTAGTAAACTTTGTTCGATGGTGATACCACCACTTGTACACCACTTGTGCTAGAGTCGAGTGACGTAAAGGCTGAGCATAGCTTCTTATTATTACGGCGCATCCGGTTGGGGCTTGTCAACACGTTATGCTGTGGTGGCTGGGTGATTGGGCTTAAGAGCACTTCGGGCATGTATCTTGGACTTGTGTAAAGCCAAGTGGTTATACGCAGACTCCTCCTCAGTGTATTGGTGAAAGGCCATAAAAACGCGATGCTGTTTCGCCTCTGGAATTCACTCAGAATTATGCATACTGGCCAAAATTTTAATGAGACACTCCCGCTTGAAAATTAGACAGGCGTTAACTGGAGTCTATTGTATCCCAGTTGAATAGTGTGCTTATTGTATTCTCCAACTAAATACGCCACATCATGACCGCTTTCTGTTCCACTTGATGCAATATTTGAGATGTCGCAGTATTTTTTATTGACTTAACGCATCAACGATGGGTATACTTTGCCAAATAAGTGAAACTCATTGCTCAGGTAGAACGTACGTTGGATGGAATCCCTGAGACTACACCATACGAAAGGCCTGCCATTAGCATCATTCTTAGTGAGTTTTGTCAACATCAAGCTTCTTTAACCATAGAAAATCATGCATCGCGTTTCGGGTTCAATCCATTGAGAACCCATATTTCTTTTTCTGCGAACATATCAGCTCATAATATACTCCAGCGTGTTGCTCATTTGCGTTTTTAATCCGTTCTGTTATAAGAGCTGTGGTAAATGGTCTCTATTTGATTTGATATATGAAGTATCTTATATCAGCCTACCATTGTCAGTTAATTTCCACATTATTTTTAAGAAAAACGGGAAGAAGAGTTCGAGAAAACTAAGTCGTTAGGTCGCCAAGTTGCCGGTCAGAATGTCAGCGGTTCGGATCCAACATTGGACTCCGAACTGTTCTAGTCTAGACTTGAGCAGCTTCAAAGCATCTCAACCCTTATTATTTCTTCAGGTGTTATGACAGTAAGACATTGAAAACGTGTTACAGATGTACGATTATTTGTTTATTATTTTAATATATTTACCAGGAAAACACTTGAATTCAGCAACCTCCAGTTGAAAATACTGCAAGAAGTGACGACTAAACATTGTCAGTGGCTTTCGTGCGGTCAGTTTTTTTCCAAATTGTATAACTGTGAGTTTGGATATAAAGGTATTTGCGATAGGAATGCTCACGATATGTAAACACCAAGTCCCCTTTACCAACCACTCTTTCCTTTCTTCCTTTCACTCCTAATCTTTAATCATAATTGCACCAACTTAGTGGTTGTCCGGCTGGTGAATTATCAGTTTTGCCACTGGTGTTGCTGTCTTTTGATGGCGGAGCTTCCCCCTCGATACTTCCCTCTGCCCGGCCCCATTTAAACAGAGAGAAAATATCATATGAAGAGTTTGCACAAATTCGTCGGGAGGATTTGCGACAGCGAGGAATATCGGCACATATGTTGTATGTTTAGCTGCACAGCAGTTAGATAGCATATACTTTTTTGTCCTTGAACCATCAGTTCTAGATCACTTTAATTAAATACGGAGAAAATTTCATGCAAAGCACTGTGAAATCAATAGACGACTAAATAACAGCATTATAAAGCTCTATGCACCTTGATTGGTACATCGGTTAATAACAAATCAATTTCAGTTGGCATCCCCCTCACAAAGTCCTAACTGTGGTGCAGTATGGAAAAACTTGTAATTTTTTTCCTTCGTGTTGTTCATTTGAAACTAATCAACGAGAAACTTCGAAGCAAACTGAATATGGCGATAAATATAGAGAAAAAGTCCGCCACTGCATTTATTGCATTTATAAGTAACTAATGTAGAGTGGTATGAGTTGAGTTCCTGGTGGTAATGCTTCTACCGTCTAGGCTTGCGGAGACAAATGCAGAAGAAGTAGTCGTACATCCCTATTGTCTGAATTTTAATGGCTCCGGAAACTAGCACACTGGTCACTCTCATAGGTAAGACGCTGTCATCTACAAAAATGCGGGAGCCAACTGAATGCTACTTACTTCGTCTTTTTTGTGCAGTGCCCGTGAGGACTGAATGAAGCATGAAACCTCTCAGTCCAATTGAAATAAATGTAACTGATCGACAGCTGTTTGTGGCGCCGTACTCATTGCCGGCAACAGTGAGCTTCAACAGGTGTTGCAGTTTGAGGATAAAAACTCCAGACAGAATACGATGACTGATGTTACATCGGGTTCGAGGAAATGAGGACAAGAATTATGCGCGGCTCAATTCAAACCTTATTTTAGTAAGGCTTGTTATTTGGTGCCTAAAACGGGCATTACTAAACGCACACGACTATCATTGGCTGTCATTCAAATACAGGGGTGCATAAACCAGAATGAAGTGAATTAGAATGTTATTGAGCTGCTCCAAATAGACACAAGTATCCTTTTCGCAAAATCAGCTACACCTAAATAACAAGCCAACGAATGTGTACTTGCTCAGTTGGCTTTGCTTCGAGGCTCCCGGTATCAGGGAGTTAAACCTTCTTGATCCTGTAATAAGCATCCAAGCTCATAGCTAAAAAACCTGCTATTGGTCTGTGGTCAGTGTAGATTATCAGGTTTAAGGTGCCAAGGTAGTCAACGAATGCAGAACATTTTGTTGGAAAAAGCAGTAGCTGACCACACCAATCATGTTTTACTCTGTTTTGTCCCCGATTACCAAACTTGTTTGTTATTTTCCAAACAATTTTCCTTTTTTGAAGTGATAAAAACTACGCACTAATGTTGATTAGTTTCCCTGATCATGGTTGGCAGAAGCTCGATTAACCAAAAAGGGAGTTGCGTGTTCTCTGTGGCGCTATTCTGGTAACTCAGATAAATGCTTTCAAGTACTCGCAAGGAAAACCATCGACAGAGGTTCTCTTGTTGGCCGAGCTAGTGTTTTCGTGCTGGCGTTAGTGTCTATTTAACACACCATCCATTCTCATTTATAGATAAAACTGTCAGCTCGTTTTCTAGGGGCTCGTTTTCAGTAGAGAACACAATTCAAGTCTCTTTGTTTACGCGCCTGTGTTTGTTGCTGCTTGCGTGCAGCTACCAAATTCTTGGTTGAGTTGTCTTTACGGTAAAGAATTATCCGCCTGTCCAGTAAAACAAAGGTGTAGGATGGCAGTTGAGCGAAGTAAAGTGTTCTGGCAGCCAGGCGGTCCTGCTTTAGAAAGCAAAGGCACAAGGAAATCTAAGGTTGAACGAGATTAAAAGAATGCCATAAAAGTTTCCATAAGAGGAAATCCATGGTGGGATATGTTTACTTTAAAAGCAGTGGAATAGTCTAAACTGAATAGTGAAAGTAAATGTGTTCTCTGATCCACGGTTATATTCACCTTCTTGTACAACGTATTGTTAAACGTTCAATCAGCCACAATTCTAAACGCGAAACGTCTTCTATGTACCGTTCACTCGTTAAATTGAACAGGTCTCCATCGTCTTTGCAATATTGTCAACGTTTATATTCGGCAGATAAAAAGTTGATTGATTGTATCTCCCAAGTCAATTTATACATACTGGCTAGTATTTTTCCAGAAGTGATGCACTTTTGAATTGTTCCATTAATAAGCTATGGTTTTTTTGGTCACTTTTCAGTAAAATGTCGTCAGATGTCAGTTTCAAGTCAAAGAAATTATGTGCTCACATCGGCAATGAGTTTACTCGTAGAAATTTTCATGTCCTCTAAATTTGTTATATTTACTTATTGAGAAGATACTCATTAAGGGGACGTTGAAGGGGAAGGCGTGCATATGGTTAGCCACACCCATCAATTGCCGTGAAAAAATAGGTCGGTCAACAGCGGTTCTTGCCACACCCTGAATAAGTAATACAGTTATTTACATAAATAGTTGTCGTCATTCCAACATTAGTCCGAATTCGAAACGAAGGCATCGTGGTTTTTTCTGCAAGTGATTTCCATAAATGCTTCCAAAAATGCTTTTCCAGACCAACTTCCAGTTAATCTGATAGAAGACTCGGTCGTTTGCCTGAATACGGGGCCACACGAGGCCTTCTGACCTAAAATGAAATTTATTAGTTTGAGTAAACGAAAGAGTCATGGAGTAAATACGGTGTTTGTTACTCACTGGTGGCATGACTCCACTATTAAGCCTGTTAGCTGAATTTGTGATCTGTGAATAGTTTTTTAACGCTGTTGACCTAATGGAGTGAATAACTGTGAGGAAAGACGGGGTAAAAATCCTTTTAGAAATACGATTTCCTTCCAGTTGGATAGATTTGAATGCCAGCAAGGTGGAATTAATCACACCACGCACTGTAATTTGGGTCATTACTGGTCGTTACTCCGTGTCCCAGTTTTTAACATCTGGAAACAACGTAAAATAACACGGTTTACTTCCTGACAGCAATTATTTGTCAAAAACCACCACAAAATTTCAGTAAGCTTTCTCCAACATAGAACATGAACTGTGGCCCGCAGTCACATAGGAAGGTTTAACATGAGAACGGTGAGTATGGCCCGAATGAAAGAATGGTAATAGGCTGGAAGAGGTGAGACTGACGAAACTGGACACAGAAAATAATAATGTACCTCAGGGTAACACCCACCAGTCGGAGCGATTTCTGCCGGCCTTCAACAAATCCATGAAAACAGCACTTGAAATCTGAATTCGAAAGCCTTGAACTACTTCAACAGGAGGCGAAATCAGAACTGAGGCGTCGCTAGGTTACGCTTTCAAAGTTTTTATGGCCTTTCCTTAATCTGGCTAAACAACGATGTTTTTATGGCAAATTTTTCAGTACTTCTCCGTTGTTTGAAATGTCCACAGGTGGTCACATTCTATAAGATGACCAACGTAGCTGTAACAATACCCTATGAATGGGATATTACTCAAATGTTGGTTAATAACCACGCAATTCTGACTCTGAGACACGGATGCTTCCCCAAAATATATATGCCATAGGCGATAACTTCTATCTCCCAAGTAAGATAGAGTGATCGACGTAATCATCTGACTCTTCAGTGAATTGAGTCAGACTTGCCTCACGACAGAACGCGATTTTACTTATCGAACTTTTGGAATGAATGTGCAGTCTGAACAACTGTTCACCGGAGCGAAACCTAGAACCACCCAGTTCATCTAACATTTATCCAAGAGTCATCAACCACACTATCAGTATACCTGTGTGGGAACTAAGGCAAAATTGAATGGTCAGCCACTGTTCAATTTCCTGGCTGTTGTATCATTCAGCGGTGCTTACCTCAATAATCACACATATACACTAACCCACCGCCTAACAATGACAATGAACAAACCCGTGTACTAGTGTCAAACCACATGTGTTGAGTTCCGCTTGAGTTCACAAAAGCTACCTGAAAAAACTCTGAGTCTTGCTACAATGTGTAAAGTGATGGAACTGAAATTGTTCGTTAAGCTTTCGCTCCGCAACCGTCATGTGATCGTAACGTGGCTCAAAAGTAATAATTATCTGGATAAACCCAATTGAGTCGACCAATGCTAACTCTTGATGAAACTACCTTCCCGCACTGCGTGAGCGTTTAAACAGCGTATATGCAAAAGTTATAAGATAAATCCAAGACTTGAGTGGACGGCTTAGCTGAGAGTGCGACGTAGTCATTTCGCTTAAAACTTAGGTCATCTGTAGCATGTGGCTTTAACTATAATCTACCTAGTAGTTCTCGTGCTGGTGCCCGCATTATATCACCTCGTTCTTCGGAGTCCTATCAGAATGTGTCGTCATCTCTAGCCTAACCAGTTTGAACTAGCTTCACTGGCAGCAGTCGATAGCATCATTTGCCTGTCTACTGTGGTAAAGAACAGAATAGCTTAAGAGTTCCCTGTTACAAGGTAGCCAGTTGGCCTCCGACAAGGCTCGGGGACGCCTAGAAAGGAATTCCACATCAGAGATTTTCAACCGAAGCCGTGCACCATTTACCTTGCTGAGCGTTTCGATGTAAAGAGTAATTGAGATAGATTGCGGGCCTAATATGACTAGTATTTAGTCTATCCCGTTTGTCCTCCTAACCAAATAAGAATGGCCAACGTCTGTGCAAGACTGTTTGCCTACACGTCTTTCCATTAAAAACTGTTTTTCTGGTGATCAGAAGTACCAAACAAAATTTTGGTGGGCTGGATTGTTAACAACTGGAAGGTTGTCAGGTGTTTTGTGCCACAGTCTGCAGAGATCTACAGAGGTCCCTTAGTGGAAAAGACTCTAGCCAAACTTTTGTTATCGCCTTTGGAGTCCAGTACGGAATGAGAATGAATGATGAAAATAAATAGTTGAGGTGGAAAAATAATCAGTCTGTTTATACTCATACCCTAACCCGTTTCACTGAACTATGAAGTATTTCTTGTGAGGAACATTTCATAAATATTTTCATGCATCCGTGTATAATTTCGATATGCAATAAAACAGTCTAGATAAGAGTTTTCATCTAACAGCCAATTAATATCATCCGAAATGCTGTGTTTTAAGTCAAGTTATCACCCACACCGTGAAGTTACAATTCTGGGCACATACTCTTTCGGTCACATTTTGTTCTGTAACTGCTTGGACATTTTAAAAATGAATAACATGTTGCAATTTTCCTGCCACAATTTTGATCCTTCTAATGACGCTTTCCAGCCTACATAAAGAGTAAACAAAAGATATTTAGCGGAAAATGCTGCTTGAAAATATGCAAATCTCTTAACCAAAAGTAAAACCAAATAACGCATGAAAACGAATTACATTTCCCACGTCACACAACTTCATAAGCAAACGATATATACAAGCTAATGGCTTCGCGATTGCGAGCAACTTGGCCTATGAGGAAATTAGCCTAACGCACAGTCGAATCGATTGTCTAATTTACAAGAAAACTTGTTCCCCTCCGGCTACTCGTCCAGATCCGGCGGCAACAACCATACAACCAAATAGACAAACGGAGCAGTCTAAAGAGGTTGCCATGGCTAATTAGATTTGGTCAGCCTCGTTCTGCTAATGAACGTACAAAGTAGGTAAATCGGCCTCTGGCATGAATGCAGTCGATTGATTATCCAGGGCGGCATACTCCCGTAGTTTTGCTGGACAGAGCATTAGTGGTTCCGTGCAGGCTTTTCTTTGTGAAGTCAATTAACACTGACACCACACAAATGGCACCATAATTACTGTGGTGAAAATTAGTGTCTGAAATGTCAACGGTTTAATTTTGGTGTCCGACATGAATTCACGAAAATGCTGTATATGGGATTTGCTTAGAATTTTGAGTGCTGATGTCAGAAAAGTTGATCATAGGCTTCAGCTAGGTTGTAACCTGAGTATGCTCAGCAACCCGGTTCATGTGTGCTGCATGACCTTCTTGATATTATTGAGCCACACTTCGAGTTTCTTAACAAACGCCGTTATCTATTGCTCCCGATTGATTTGATAGGTCCTATTTTGATTAATGTTCCTTAAACTGCGGTCACTGATCATAGCGTATACAATCAGCTCGATTTCCACACCTAAAGATCTGAAATCTCCCGGATGCGCACGATTCGGGAGGATTTCCTGGAGACATTGGGATGCTTGCAAATTTTCAAGAAAACGTTTCAAGAAAACCACGTCATCTATTGCATGGTCGCTAGTGAAATTACCCCAATATTTTAGAGTTGAAATCGCTTCACAGAGCAGGCATGTACGTAATTGCTCACCAACAACTGATTGGCGTTTCGATTAGCGAAAGGTCCAAGCAAAATTCTTGATCTCATGTGATCAGTCCCTCAGGCCAGTGCCATGATGCGTACGGGTGCGAAAAATTTTCGGGTGCCCATTTTAGCATACCAGCTAATAATGAGGGAAAGGTTGTAGTAATTGAAATCAGTTACTAACAACTGTGTCCGTAAACAGGTGGATTGTTTAGTTGCTTTTAGGACTGAGCAACGCTTGGGTAGTCACCCACATTCACCCATAAATGGAAACTATGTCTGTTTTTTCTAGCCTGCTGGATTATCATCGTTATCAACTGGGTTGTGACTCCCCAAGAGCATCGTTTTTAGCACCCTACTGTTGATGGATTAGATTACCGAGTCAGGTAATGGCAAGTATCACTTCAAAACTAAATAGTAAGAGGATTGCGATAGGATTACAAAGTACACTATTGCTGCTCAAGCAGAAAGCAAGCATTAGTGATCTCTACCAGAATAACGGTGGGGTAATCGGTGGGACACAATGGAAGAGGGGCACCTAAAGCAAACTTATTTCTGAGATATTCTCATTGGCAACACAGGATTCGGTGACAGGAATTTTAGTATCCGCAAACAGCAGACTGTAGGATACCCCCTTCACACCGATTCATAATGTTTGTCAAGAAACAGCAACATAGAATTTCATGGAAACGATGTAGTATGGAAATATTCAAAAGCGCTTTTTCGCAAGCGCTTTATAGAAGAAAAACATATTTGCGGACTCCTACCAGCTCATCAATTCACGATTCTCTTCCTGCTTTTCGGAAAAAAAACTAAGATGTGGGCTTCACGTACATGACAGAATATGTACCTCAGCTACATTAGGACTAATCTATTGGGGACATTCTCTACCATACCTCGCGAGAAAGCAGACTTTATACGAAAGTGCGCTTTGTCATCATTATATCACTGCATGCTCAAATATCACTCATACATCTCGCTACTCGTTCGCATCTGCAAATTTTTACCTCATTTTCTAGCATTCATTTAATTTACTTCAACTGGCAACAAAGCAAAAATTCCCACATCGCAGAGGTTTGTCCCTTGAAGGTATTTTTCGCCTGCAGTTTCTCTAACTCGATCCCATCACTTCTACGATACGCTTGAGAAGATAATCCAAGTTCAAATGAACGGTAGTGACCCAGTATGCTCACCAGCTGTTGATGCACAGTAGCATAAGGTCCAAAGATCGTACCCTGTCAAACACGCTAAGATAGCAAAAACTAGCTGGATTGCAAAACGACACTTTCAGATGTATCATAAAAACAGAAAACCATTTAAAAAACTATCTTCTCGCAGATATTGCAATGGCTTCACTAATTCCGTGAGTGGATAGTCATTAAGCCAGACATCTAATTCGATGGACCAGGATTACTCAGGAAGTCGGAGCAATCGAGAAATATTAGGCTAACAGTTGAAGAGGGCTTATAGATTTAAACCGCGGGATTGAGCCTTTCGACAGTGTTCCATTAGCTGCTGCGCCCATAAGAATGTATTGAAGTGCATAACGGTTGACTGAAGCCTAGTCGTGCATGCAAATAAGAGCAGTAGTAACGTGACTGACAGGCTTTTCTAGGAGGCAACTAATTGTATTTAACGTTTAATTAATAAAGCTGCTAAGGATCGATCAGGGCGCATCCAGGAGCGAATATGGTGACCTACGAGGATGGAGTTCAAGCAGTTGGTGTTTTTTCATTAACTAAATTTGCTTCCGCACCCTCAATCCACGGATGTTAGTAGGCCATTCCAGCGAATCATAGGAGTTGTATGAAGTGGTAAATGACAATGATAGTAACAGTTACGCGAACATTCAAAATCCATTGGCTTTTTGGCATTTTATTAGACCATTGAAATAATCATTACCAGGCCTCAATGGCGTCATTTCAAGGTTTACCTACTTACCGCGATCCGACGATAGGCGCTTTCGCCGGCGCTATTTGTGTGACACTATAGCTGCAATTTGTGAATCGCGCATGTTTCATTTTCTCTAGTTTGAACAGTTTAATCTCCTTTTCTCAAGTGTTTGCCCGTAGACAGAACGCCTGTATCGTCCAAATGTCCGACTTCGTGGGAACTCGATTGGTCAAAAACCTCATATAACTTCTATCTATGCACTCCTAACTGTTGTTCCGATTCATAAAATGACACGATCTACTGAGGACTAGTTACCTTCTCATCTAATCCGAGAGTTCCAGATATAGACAGCTTTTAGAGGCATATTCTAGGTTACACGTTAAATAAAACGTAAACGTGAGTATATGGGCATATTGTCAAAGGTTGTACTAAACATTGTTTGTTTTATCCCAGTGATCAGGTGCAGTGGGCAATGCTGCGCAGCCACAGGTTTCTCTGCTGTTGAAGCCATGCACGACCACAAACTACCAATGATGGGGTTCAGTTTTTACTTACTTCAGTTTATTCTGAAATACAGGTTACGTTCGTTAAGTCCATGGTTGCCCTGGAAATCGGGCCCACTAGAAATAACTGGAACGATCACGGATGAAGTAGCTCGAACGAATACATGAAAGCGGTTGAATATACCCGTTGTAGTAGTTGAGAACGAAGAAGGTAGCGAACAAAGCTTGTTTTCTGTGATTGTTCATCTTGGCTAGTACATCACAAATTTATATGGTAGCAGAAATCACGTGGAAATGTTTAAGATCGGGGTTACATACACTTTAGAGAAATAGAAGTCACAGAAAGGGGGGTTGGGCGAGGGGTAGGTCAATGGGTAACGGAGTCAAGTAAGTGACGTGGCACCATGCACCAAGTTTCCAACAAATCCAGAAAGGTAAGTGCACAATTTTTCTTCGTTAATGCTGGACACCACCCTTTTGGAGGCGTTGTCACTAGGTACAAAATTTTGTTGTCCAAGTCGTAGAAACTATCAGCTCGAGCTTGAAGTCCAATTTGAGAATCTATATGACCAGCTATCCATGCTAGTACCTTCCTCCGAACTAGGTGCAGAACAACTGAAATCGACGCTAGTCAATTCATGTTACAAGTACCTCAGCTACAAACCCAGAGGAATATTTCGAGGCTCTGAAACGTTTACAGCTAAACGACCAAGTTTTACTGTCCAAGCCAGATGAAGGCTCGGGAATTGTCTTGATGAATAAATCCGACTACATTGATAAGATTACCATACTCCCAGACAGATCCAAATTTAAGAAAATGAATCCGACAAAAACAAGACGCACGTAATTGAAAAAGTGGTGTCCAAAATACTAAAACGCATTAAACAATCCGGAAGCATTGACACCAAGACTTTCAAGCATATCCACCCCACTGGCAAAACAATCCCTCGGCTCTATGGTCTCCCGAAAGTGCACGAACCCGGCCTACCTCTCAGGCGCATCCTCGATATGTCTAACTCTCCTTATTATGCTTTGGCAAAATGGCTGGTCAGTCTGTTAGAACCAATCAGGAGAGAAGTGTCGACACAGCTTAAGAGACAGTTTTGATTACTTCGATCACATTGGAGACTTGAAGGTTGATAAACACTCCAGGTTCTCCCTGGACGTCGAGTCATTGTTTACCAACATACCACTCACCGAGATAATAGACTATGTTTGTGACTTGATTGAGTGCAACGGTAAGGATATTGGAATTCCCACCTCGGATCTTAAGGAACTCCTGTTCCTTTGTACCCACAATGTTCCGTTTACTTTCAACAATCAAATTTATCGACAAAAGGACGGGGTCGCGATGGTATCTCCTCTAGGTCCCATATTGGCAGATTTTTTCATGACCAAGCTAGAGACTCAAACATTAGATGCACTCATTGGACGGTCAACATTATATCGCCGCTACGTAGACGACATATTCGTTCTTGCCGATGAAACCTTCAGCACAACAGACGCACTAAGCAGTTTCAATTCAGTCCATGCTAATATCAAGGTTACTATCGAATCAGAACAAAACGGCCAGTTAAGCTTCCTCGATTTCAATTTTAAAAAGAAGACCGACGGGACCATAGAACGCAAGGTCCACAGAAAGCAAACGTGGAAAGGTCAGTATACTCACTTTGATAGCTTCGTTCCGTTGCAACAAAAGCGTAACCTAATTAGATGCCTTACCGAGAGAGCAATGAAGATATGCTCACTTGAATGCTTAGAAGATGAACTAAATTTCTTGGGACGCACATTCCTGCAGAACGGATATCCTGAGAGGTTCGTACTCAAGACTATGGAAGCCGTTAAGCCCAAACCTACGGAGTGTTCTGTTAGGAAGAATCCCGTATACATGAAGCTTCCATTCAAAGGTGACTCGGTTGCTGAATTAATCACCAGAAGGCTTAGAAACTCCGTAGAGACGACATACTTGGCCGCTAATCTATGTTTGAGCTTCAACCCCAGCCCCACTATCAGATTCTGCTTGAAAGACAAATTGCCACGTTCTACCACCAGCTTTTGTGTGTACTCATTCGCATGCTCGTGCCGAGCACCATACATTGGTCGTACGACAAGACATTTGTCGGACAGAATACGAGAACACAATCCCGTATCTCTGAGTGGTAGTGGAAAGATACCAGACTCAAGCGCGATTGCAGCACAGTTGGCCGAAACCTGTCATGTCATAGACAAGGAGCAAGCCTTCACCATCATATACCGAGTACCTCTGAGCGGATCACGACTGGTACGATCCAGACTACTATCGATCACAGAGGCGATAGGAATCCGACTGCTGGATCCACAACTTTGCATCCAAAAGAAACTTGTGCGACCTCTGAACTTGAACTGGCCTACGAAACATCTAAAGTGTATGTAACCCCGATCTTAACCTTTTCCACGTGATTTCTGATACCGTATAAATTTGTTATGTACTAGCCAAGATGAACAATCACAGAAAACAGGCTTTGTTCGCTACCTTCTTCGTTCTCATGAATACATGAAAGTTTGTACTCAAAATGCTGTTGTTAGTGACACTAAATGCGCCTGACAAGGACTACAGGATGTTGTGTGGTTGTTTTGTCCCGGAACGGTTGTTGCAGGTTTTTGAGTATGGACAGTGAAACTTCTGATCAACGGTAACGTCTGCTTATGGTGCCACCTGGCAGTTGAATTGTATACGGTACGAAGTGTTACATAAGACATCGTGTTTTATGGGATGGCAATCTCTAGAGCACCACAAGGTACTGATCACATTCTGGTGGTTCGGACATGCAAATGAATGCTTAACCAGTGATTACCAAATTAAGCGTCCTTTTCCATTCAAAAGAAGTGCCTGTGAAAAGTCATCCAGAGGCACGCCAAAAATCTGGATTAAATGCATATAGTGACGACTTGATTGTGGTGTCATATCTTTGTACTTCATTAAAAACCCCACAGAACCTGATTCCTAACCGGCCTAGCGGTGGAGAGATTATCACCTCCTAGCTGGATACCCAGCCGAAAATTTCCTCTGTTGAGCTTTTCTTATATGGCTACATAAATGACACACATAGGTTCCTCCTGTTGACATATTTTCTTAACAAAATCCACAAAACTGTTCATTTTACTGGCGTTCAACGTTGTAGATAACCCTTACTTAATCAATTTTTGTACACACAAGGCGTTCTTCACCGAAGCGTCACTGTTTCATTATATCTTCACTACCCACTGAAATGTTCACTCCTGATAATATTCGGGCGGGTACCCGCTCCTACGGACAACGGTTTACTTAGCAATATTGATAATAGGCATCATGGTTACGACAGCAACGATAGTATTATACAATACAAAATATTCTCTGCCTGGAAACCTTAGCTTTGAACTTTCTTACTGAATGACTTTTCCATCATCACAGGACCATAATAGATATCTTTGACCTAAGGCACACTTGACTTACAGTTTTTGGCCTTATAAAAATTTCCAAGTTATATTTCCGCATGCCTAGCCATCTCTCGAGGCTGCAGACACCAAACATAATCGCCTACATTCAGTTATCATTCCATATATGAATTGTACACAGTCAAAAATTATGCACAAGATTTTTTTATTTCCCATACTTACTAGGGTGCGGACGCAAAAGGTTTTGAGCTGGATTATGGCCAGTCTTCAGAGAACTCTGACGTCTCCCATTCAAACAACAGAATTTCATTGGATACGCCAAAACGTCTGAAGCTGTTGAGTAGAACAGAACTAAATCACGAACGTAAAACAGAACACCACCTCCTTCTAGTTGCACGTGACAACTGCGAAACTGGAAGTGCGAGGCATTCGACCCAACTTCCGATTTTCGTCTTGGTGCGGGAAGTCAATGAGTATGCACCGCAATTTAATCTGGGTGTGTCTGAAGCAGACAAACAGAACAACCATCCGGACTTGTTTCGGGACATGGCACGATATCACTCATCTGTTCTCCTGGAGTGCTTAAAGAACGCATCTAGTAATTCGTTTCCAAAGTTGGCAATCGACATTCCGGAAAATATGCCAGTTGGTAGTCGAATATACCGTGTCGTCGCAACTGACAAAGACGTCTATATGGATGGCGACGTCGGGAAGGGGGCCGGTGCAGAGCGTCGATCAACCGAGTATTCACTAGCTAGTGGAACCGACTTGAAAATCAGACGTTACTTTCGTGTAGGCACGGCAGATGGTTGGATTACGCTCATTCATCAGATGGACTACGAAACTGGACCAAAAATGTTTGAATTCCAGATAATCGCTACAGACGCTGGGAGACCAGTGAGGACAAGTACGCTAGGAATTGTCATTCGTACGATTGATGTGAACGATGAGGCACCTATTGTGGAAATCCGGGGAATCACACCACTGACCAAACTAAACACCGCATCTCCGGGGACTTTGTTTGGAGGTTCGTTCACATCACGGTTTCACGTACTTACCGTCAAAGAGAACCTGCCATCTGGAACGTTCGTTGCCAAGGTAAGCTGGACAAAATTCACTATTGTACATTTTCATCCTTCCACTAGCTAAGCCCTAACAAACGTCAAACGTGATCAGCTGCGAAAAAGTTTGTGATACCTAGTTTTCCATGACTTTTCAGTCACAACAAATGTAAATGACAGCTAGTTATTCCGCTTTCCACTGTCTGGGTGATGGTCATTTTGATGTTCTTTCAAAGTTGATTCGGCGAATAATATCTGAGGAGACCTTGTACACGCCCTGGCTTGTCACAAACAAACAGTGGAAGCAAGTAGGCTAAGTTGCTAAGACTTAACCGGTGTTGTTTGTGTAGACAACAAGCATATGGGTTTTCATCGTGATGAAATCACAAGTTGTGGCCATTTAACTAATCTCAGTTTTGGCGCAAGTGCTTGCAGCGTAATGCATATATGCATATTATACATGTATTCCCTTTTTGTTCCGCCGACACACAACTATTGCGCCATTTCTACATGATGCAATCCTCGGTCCATTGTTGAGTAAAATGGAACATCACAGGTGGTCCGTGATATGTGAACTATTTCTTATGCTGAGGCTTTAAACTGTATGATGTTTCTTATTTACAATTATTCTCTTCTGTCATAAAGCCGCCTCATCTTCATAATTCAATGCTTAAACAATCCTGCTGGCTACACAGACTGAAACTTAGTTCATTAGGTTTTCATTATGTCAGAGAGGCTAGTGGGGGAGTCCAAAGCAGAGTAGCAAGTCCTCGGGCAACACGAAATCTTATCGGTGGAACCCTGAAGGTAATGTGAAGTTTTTCACTGCGGAAACAGTGTAAGTGTGTTTCTCCCAATCGACCCACATCTCCATGTTTATAGAACCAGCCGTGTTGTCTACCTCCAAGATGGGCGGGTTGAAACACCTGGGCACAAATAAATCCGCACATTCAGATCACCCGAATTTAGTCCGTGACTACCAGACGGTCAAATTGCTGTCAAGAACCGAGATTTCAGTGCTCTTCGGGGACCGCTTGGTGTACCCATGACATGTTTCTCGCACCCTCAGATTAGATCAGCCCCAGCCGTCTTACAGGTAGAACCCTGAAATCATAGACTCGGTATGCAGTACCCAAAATGAACCCACATTGCTAGGCTCAACAGTCTACAAGACCAGTAACGTAGAGAGTCAGAAATCACCCGTAAAACAATAAAGAGGTCAGATATGAAATGTGTTCTTCTAAAGAACTCAAATTCTACGGGACAGATCCAAAAACACAGGGGCTCGAAAGTAAGTCAGAAGCGCTGAGATTAGACTCTAAAAACCATCTGCGAAAAATGAAGAATAGGTCATCTCCCAAACGAAGTGAAGCATTCTGATCACGTGAGGTTCATCGTCATCACAAAAAAATTCTCCACCAGAGTGAAAGAAATCTACGGATTAAAATTTCAGTAACCTCAGTTTATAGAAAACAACAAAACTAAAGATAGTCTTGCCAAGAATTGCAAAATCGTGAAGATAGACTGCTGCCTGGTTTTGTTATCTTGACAACACAATACCCACAGACCTGATGTTCAAGAATGCAGTAAATGCACGAATCGCAATAGAACTCGCTGCATTTCCTCGCCTTGCGATACGCACCTGAAGGAATTATCTCCTGTTGCGCAAATGTACCAAGAAAGCAGTAAACTGGACCGTTATGCTCTCTTAAATAATGTATGACAACCTGCCCTGGACGGCATGAAAATTATGCTCGGATCCTTAGGCGAGTTCTATCTGGGCAATAGTCCTCGGAACAAATGGATTGAGGGAATCCCGAACAGCGAAATGCTTCAAAGTGTATGTGCTGTTGGATTTGACTACAGTCTGATGCAGAGCCAGCTGAGCTAGTTAGACAACTTGGAATGAACGGCCGAAACCTGCGTCCCGGAACAACTCCATATGGCCGGTTGAAGAAAACAGTTCGAAATCGGGAAAGCTTAAATTCCGTCATTACGAGTCTTCCGACAAGTTTACAAAAATGAAATTAATTTTTCAGGACAGTGGGTGACCTGCCACTCGACAGTACCAGACAAATAAGAGCATTGAAACTATACGCTTTAGAGCGTTGGAAATAAGGGGGAGATTCGAGATGGGTTAAAACCTCCTAATACCTGGTCTGTGTGGACTTGCGCCAAACGCATCTGCCATGAACGGATGGGCCTTGCGGGTCGCCAGCTTATTTACCAACCAGCCTGAAAATGTCAAATGCTGAAACCCAGGTTAGCTCATTCTACTTTATAATGGCAGAATCGTCATCTAAGGAGTAACAGCGTTCTTAAGCGCTAGGTTAATCGAATAACACCAGGTTATCCACCAACATATTGACGGTGTGTCAATGGAGGGCTTCCGGCAACACCTGCACGGTGCTTCACCAGATCATTTTGTCCTATGTTAGAAATTGAAAATAATTGACGGAAGACACCAGTCCGTCGATCGTAACCAGGTAACTGGAACCGGTGGTCGCTGGTATGCCATTACTTTTTTGCGGACTGATGGCTTCCAACAGGACTCTGCACAATTACCGTCGGATCTTCTCCCTCGCATTCAGGTCGGCGTCAAGGGACTGACCGCAAAACCTCGTTCAACTCCTGACAAACTCTTTTTGGCCATTTAATACAAGGAAACCTCCAGTGGTTTAACCCCCTGTTGATGGGCTGATAGCAGTCATTTGAGTACTCTTCACATGTTACCGTAATGCAAACGTCTACGTTAAATAACAGTAATCTTACCCTCCAGAGACGGAGGAACCCCGAACAGCAGCGAGCATTTTCGGTCATATTTCTATTGAACTCTCCACCGCCACAGAATATTCCTAAATTCATTGTGGCTTTTTTAATACTGCATCTCTGAAATGGCTTTGATCATTCTGCATTAGGCACCAATTTGACCACCCTTGAAAAAACAGGAAACCCTGGGGTTGTGGATGACAGGCAAAAACAGAACATCGCCTCCAAATGGTTGAAGACCATTCTAACCTGAAGTGTTACTGGTTCAAAAACTAAATGGATGTTGTTGCTAAGTCACATCTGCAGGATTTTTTCACGCTTCGTATTGGACAACGCGGAGCTCAAAATTTCCTGCTGCATACTTTGGTGTTACTGATCTTGTGTTAGTATTCTAGGGTATCATTTTCAGGCATCAATGTATAATTTTGTTAATCTTCATTCCTGAGAACCAGTGAAAGATGCTTCTCACCCAGGGCATTGAGCATGGGAAGTAAAATGTATATCGGTAACAGAAGACTAGTTTTTTGTATCGCAGAGTATTCTACAGCCAAAGTGTTTAGAGGGTATTTTAATCAGAAGGCAGTAGATTCTTCTCCAGGCAATCAAGAAACCACTATTGCAACCGAAAAATTCAAATTAATAAAGCACAAGAAGGCTATTGAACACCTACGTTTATTAATCTAGCTGACTTTTTGAAGTTCTCCGTGATAACTTTGGTTAGCTCTCCCTTCACGTTAATTTGAATAATGCTGAAACAAAGCTAAAAGAACTGTGTTTGAGGAAATATCTATCACAGATTCATCCAACTTAAGATTGGATGTACAGTGGTGAAATGTTTTGGCATTTTGGTGCCCATTCGTTACATTGTTGTTCATATCAACGCGAAAGTCCCATTTTACTCAATATTCCTGTCAGCTTTGCGGGTGAATGATTGGGTCGCAGAAAAACCCTTTTCATATCATATAATTTGGTGAAAAATTAACTCCCATACCTTATCTCAGTATCACATCAAAGCAGTTACTTTCCGTTTCTATCCTCAAACATTTCCTACCGTAGACAACTTAAACCTAGTTCATTTCCTGCTTCCACTCGAAAATTCGGATTTCGTAACTGGAATTAGAATGATCATAATCAGAGTTATCTCACGACATGCGTATTTACCGTTAACCGATGTAAGCAACTGTAACTCTTTTTTTCATTAGCATATTTCTGAATTGCTTGAATGTAGTTCTTGGTTACTGAACAATCAGCCAGCCTAAGTTGTGCGGTCAACATTGGTGTTACCATCTTGAAAAAAAATTATATCAGCAGATGCTATGTTCGTGGAATCCAACATGCGACACATTATTGATGATTTGCAGTGAACTTGAAGACCAAACCAAGGGTGATAGAAATGACTTAAACATGTAGGTTTCGTGATGACGTCTGTCTAAATCTGAAGGAAACTGCGATAAAAAAAATTCACTAGACAGGTAGCCATAGTTGTGTGACATTGTGTCGTGTTGTACATACAAAACAGAACCGCTGTTGCAGCAAGGTCAAATACGGCCGACCTTGGAGTACTCACAAAGTATGTTCACCTACTTGGAATAGCACAAGATATTCTCCACTGCAAGTGTACTGAAAGTGAATTTCACCTGGCCGGACTGAACGCCAATCTGCAGCCAAACAGCAAAGATTGCTTTTGACACTGCAGGCTTGGTTATTACAGTAAATTTTGAATGTAAGCTATCGTAGTAAAGCCCGTTAACAACGGAAACGACAGCATACAGTGGTAGTTAATTTAAGAAGCTTTTTGCGTAGGACTCGACAAGACTCCTAAAAAAACCTAGCAACGCACATGGACCGGTATTTTTGGTGCTACTTTTCTTACTTTAAAATTCGCTGGTGTCATTTGATCTGTTTCCTTTTTGAGTCTGGTATGATGAGACCGAGCTGTGCCTGTTTCATGAACTGAAATTTAGTAAAGCGTAACTGTCCTGTAGTCATTCATATTTTCACAACAAAAACAACCACAAAAAACAAGCTCTTTTTCGCAGCTTCATTCCGGTGGCTAGAAAACGCAATGCTTTTTCCCGTATCTTCATTTCCCCTGACGATTAAATGCAAGGCGAAATATACAGTAATGGAGGCACGTTTATCCGATTCGGAACAAAAGACTGATAAAATCAAACTACGTTGTGTGAAGGGTACACTGGTAGTTTACTCGTAGTTTGCATCACAAACAATAGACTCTTAACGCACACCCGTAGCAGCATTCATCCAAACAATAATTCAACAAAGTGGATGTATAACATGAATAAGCTTCTGTTTCTGTAAGCCGAGTAGACAGAACAGAACAATAGTCTACTTGGTAGACCTGCAAGTAGGAAAGAGTTTCTGGACAGCACGGTTCAAGTTTGATGGGCTCATCGGGACAAGCGGAAGATCTATTGAATTGTCATATGACGAATAATCACAGCCTCTAATCAGTATACATCCGGGACATAAATCAGCGTCCAAACTAGAACCTTGCCCCCTCGGCTACTGGCTTTTATTTAACCAGAGCACACTAGAAGAGATGCAGCACTTCCCGTGATACGAAGATAAGTGGAAAGAAACGCGACTGAATGGGGACCACAGAATCCTCAAACAGTTCATCAGACATCCTTTTCTAGGCAAAAGCCTGAAACAGCCGGATTTAGAAGTGCATACCTTGCGAGAGTGGTATGTACATCTGCAACCATTTGATGACTAAAAAACCCGGAATTACTTAAGGTCTACCAGAGTGGATTGCTCTATCTGCAGATAATTTACGCATTTTTGTCATTTTCCTTGAGATAAGGAAAGTCAGTCGTTAAATTTTCTTCTTCTGCGCCTTTATTCCTGGAAAAAATGAGCACAGATGAGCACAGCTAAAGCTGGAATCTAACTGACAGTTGCTGAAGACCACTTGGCTAGAAGAACTACCCGGTATTGTTTTGGAAGCAATTGATTGTTACCGAAAATACGATCTTCTCCTGTATTGAACTTCAACATATTTCTTCCAATGGAACAAACTTTGATGATGCTTTTCGACTACCCCATTTGGCCTATTACTCACTCGCTTCTTTTTCTCGCAGGATATTTTACGTATACCGTAAAACCCCTGATTATCTATTAGATATCACTAAAATGCTTTGACTTATACGTGAATAGATGTTGATCCTAAATCCCAAGATACCATAGGCTTATATCAAGTAATGCATCAAGAAAAGTGTGTAACCAGAGAAACTGAATAAAACATTACTACATCTCTTATGCTACTTTTCAACACCATGTGAATTAAGGGTTTGGAAACGTTCATACTCACCGCGCATTTGGCTCACATTTTCATGTACGCGTAACTTCACGCATTCCGTAGTTTAACTCGAATTCGTAGACCGCTATTGTATTCAGGCGTAAAAGTGTCAGAACCAGGAAAACATGAACACTGACTTCAATGTCACTCGAATGAAAAAGAGCGTCCTTAGCTACTGTACTGGTCACTGGAATGTCCCTAAGTTTCATTTGTTGAAGTAGTGAAAAACGCTAACATCAGGATATACCTCGCAGTAGGACAAACGAGCACTTTTCACATCGGTTTATACCTACACAAATGAGCAAACCTGGATCAAGAGTCATTGTGGAAGATATGCTGTTTCTGTAGACCCAGTTCGCTATTAAACTGATATATACAAAGAGCACCTTGAGGCGATTTCTACGCCGGAATTAGTTTGAAGATTTAGACGTCAGTCAATCTTTAAAAATCTTATCATATCAGAATATAGGCACGAATTTTTTCACTCCGAGTTGTGCTAATTAGTGTGATCTATTTGGCATGGCGTGAGCTTTCAGTTTTTGGTAGTTAAGCGTATTAGTAATAGTAATCGTTCCTTATTGTACAATATTCCGTTTTTTTTTAAAAAAACGCACATATTTTCCACCAACAATAATTTTATGTGACGTCAGTGGGTGTTGCCTGGTTTTCTTTTCAATGGTTAACAAATAGAGGTTGTAATGCACTCTATTCTTACATATAAGGCTGATAAATAAAAGTTACGGTTATCGCGAATGGCTATTTCTCAGGGAAGGCATTCTAGACTTGCATACGGTATCCTACATCCCACCATCGTTGACATGACTGTCCCACACCCACATTTAATATCAAATGTGCCATAAGTTGCTAAATAAATCTCTCGCTTATTCGAATGATTTAGAGTTTCAACTAGAGCAACTGTGTTCTCACGATTGGTCGAACTAGTAATAGCACCAGGCCTGACACTTGACTGTCTGGTCTGCAGAGTGACCTGTCAGCCGATTGCAGTGTATATCGTAAAACTGTCTGCTCAATGAAAAAATTTTTATCATACACACCTATGTACGTACGTACATACACAGAGTGGACACACTTTCTGGTAGTTTGGCTAATTCAAGTCACAATATTTGTCCGGGAATAAGCAAAAACCATACAAATGAATTCTTCTCCGGTGAAGCTACAAATTGTTAGTGAACTACGAATTCCGTTTGCGTTTTTGTTATTCAGATATCCGCGTCAGATCGTGACAAGGGTCCAGCGGGCGACGTCGCCTGCCGACTCGACGAACCTCCAGTTATGATGATGAAAACGCCGACAGATCAAACCAGTTTCGTGAATACTCTTAGCAAGCAGACTTCTTTCATTCTAAAACCTGCGTCCAGTAAAGAAATCACGACCAGCCTAAATGCACCGTCCTCAAATTTTGCTGCAGAACCTAACCCAACCGGTCGTCGAAGCGCTGATTACGTGCTGGTCACTAATCGCTTATTGGATCGTGAAGATCAAGAGGTCTATCTGCTCGCTGTCATCTGTCATGATCACGGTGACTCAGGGGATGGGTCATCTGGACTTCAGGTTAGAAAACTACACGAAGCGCGACGGCTGTCATCAACTAGTCTGGTCAAAATTTTTGTTCTAGACGAAAATGATAACGGACCACGTTTCGTCTCGCACAATCAGAATATCCAAGTACCAGAGAACACCGTACATGGGACACGTTTAATTCAGCTCAAGTCCATTGATAAAGATGCACCTGGACCGAATAGTCAAACGTTTTATCGGTTCGCTGATCATAATGATCTTACGGGCCAAAACAACACTGATTTTGATGGTAAAACTTTTAGGAACCATTTTGAAATTGAAGAGTCAACAGGATGGATACGGGCTGGAAAGTTGCCACTGGATCGTGAAACACATGACTCCTGGCGTATCCCAGTAGTTGCATTTGACGCTGAGTTCCCAAACCGTACGAATTTAGCATGGGTTAATGTGAAAGTAAGTGACGTGAATGACAATGTCCCAAGACTGGTTAGCAACACAACATTCTGGATTGAGGAGGAGATTGGGACTGGGCCATCTATTGCAAACTACCAATCAACATGGTATACCAACAGGCAGATATTTGTTGGACACCTGAAAGCTGAAGATGCTGACTTGAATGACAGTGGACGAGTGACTTTCAGTTTACCCGATGCACAAAATGATTCGGCGTGTAATCTGCGCTGGTTTCTTCGCTCGGATGGGAATTTGTTTGTCTACCCTGGTGCTAATGCTACCATTGACAGAGAACAACAAGATGTTTACTTCCTTCCGGTTGTTTTACGGGATCACGGAAGTAATGTATCACTTTCCTTCTCAACAACACTCACAGTGAAGGTTTTGGACAAAAATGACAATGCACCCAGTTTTGTCAGACCACCAAGCAGCAGGATAGATTCATTCTTAACTGATCAGACCTCAGTATTGCCTTATCGATCGCCTGGATCAATGCTGCCAGTAGCAACTCTAAGGTTACCCGAATCAACCAGTCCAGGGACAGTAGTATATACTGCCCTCGCCACGGATCCCGATGACGGTGAAAATGGTCGCGTAATCTATTCACTAGAAGTCTATCTGGGGGTATGGCAATTGATGAATTCTAGAAAACCGTCTTTGAATCAGACAAACATGTCTTCCAACAACCAATATTTTGTTATTGATCGTAGCTCGGGAGAGGTTCGTTTGAATCAGCGATTACATGCGTCTGATCTCAACAGACCAGATAAATTTGTGATTTTCGCGGAAGACTGCGGAACCCCGGCGAAGCAGAGTTATGCATTTCTCCATGTGGAAATTGAATCTAAATTGGCCGAGAGCGTTGCAACATCCAAGAGCGGTTTATCAAAATTGGTCAGTCCCAACGGACCAGCAGTTTACAATGAATCGGACAAAGGTCGTCGCAATAAACTTTCGTCAAATCAACGCCCGGAAGAACATATGCACACTGGTGCATCGCTGGTAACCGAGAGACGAAGACCTGGATTTAGTCTCGTGGATAACCCTCCATACAGGCAGACATCTAGTGCAATAATAGCTTGGAATTCAGAGCTTGTCACTGGTCTTGGTATCGGGTTGCTGATAGTAATCTTACTATGTCTCCTATTGCTGGTTACGTACGCACTTCATGGGACAAAACTTATGCCAAATCGCCTTCGGAGGCCGGCAGGCAGCACACACGGATTTAAGTTGGGAAAGATACCGATAAGACCTAGAAAGCTTTCTGACACCAGCACAGACAAGGCCAAGAGAATTTCTTCTAGCAACAATCAAGGTACGCTTTTTATATCTTGAGGTTATTGATTTTTCAATCCTTTTTCAATGTACGCTGTGGTTCCGCATTCTTGAGTGAAGATCATTCGTTTCATAGGTGGCAGGCAACATTTTCGTTTTGGCATAAAACTGAGGCCGTATTCATTGTACAGTTTTCCAGTAAAACCGAAAAATCAAGGGTTCAAAACAACGCATTAAAAAGCCCAAGTCGATAGGTACCATTACGTTCTACACAGTCCTCAGTATTGGCGTCACTAACGAATTAAAAATTGGGTAATATTTTCGAATAAAAAGTGTAAGAAGTGAACCAGTTGACTGGCCGAAAGAGTGAACTGTTGTCTCATGAAGTATACTTTGACGCTAAGGATCTAATTTGCATTTATGTAGCAAAATTCCTTTTACTTCAGGAAAGCACATAAAGTTTGAAATAGGGAAATCGTATCCACTCTGACTTACTGCTTTACCGGTCAATCCTATCAGCACAGTGAGTCAGATGAGTTCACTACAGCAAGTGACAAAGCACTGGCGACTCTAGCAAAAGCAAAGTTGCAGCAACTAAGCACCGCACTCTGTTCTTTTCCAACAGGGATACCAAACGATGCAATATCATTCCCTTAGAGAGCAATAATTTGAGTATATTGACCCTGACGTTGCGCAGTCTGGGTGAGACCCATTGTTATGAATGACAAATAATAAGTCTGTCCGTTTTTTTCCTGTGCTTAAGTTTGGAATGTATTTTTGACACAAAGTTTAGTCTGGGTCGTCACTTATCGGAGTATGTGATACCCTGCAGTGTGAGACTAATATTTGTAAAGCTAGATACTACTGACTTAGGGCTGCGCTAGTTATTGTGAGGTCGAAGAAAAAAATATTCATAGGCATTTGTTTACTTAGCTCTTCTACTGGTGCCGTCCAACCTTAGTCCCAATCGGTGAGGCAATTTTGCCATGGGCTGAACGCATCACGGTTTCTGGGGTATTAGAATGGCATCACGCCTTCTGTGAAAGCGCAGCACGCAAAATCAGGTAATACGCATCTAAATTCATGGAAACTTGCGATACGTACACGTAACTCACGTAGGCTAGCGTGTGTCTGATGTCATATCTAATCAGATAGTATAGTGAGCGAGGTTTTATATAAAATATGAAACTTGATTCATCAGTAGTACGCGGACAGCTTTTATTCGCTATCATCATCCAAAGGATCAGTGCATTGTGCCTATGCATTTGGTACTTCTTTTCGTGTATAAGTCTGTGATATTTACAGTACGTAAAGTTTGTACCTCCCGAAAGTCTTCATTTTAGCCGGTTGCAACCTAGGCTCCATGTGGTTCAGTTAGAAAATTCTAGTTATTGAATAGATTGCCAAGAATAACATCGGTTCGGGTAAGGAATCGGGTCTGATGAGGATGAAGGTCTAGATGTCTTCTCTTTACTCCAGGAAAGGTTTTGTGCGGTATTATTCTACAGCCTTGTAGTTGTTTGTGTTAGCTGTGGTAGTTGACATCAGATTTCGGAGGTTGAATAAAACTGTCAAGATTCGATTGTGAATCACTTTTACCTGTATCAGTATATATATAATATATATATGGCTCTTAATCTTGTTCTCTTTCCAACTTTAACATGAAACATTTATCATGGGCGCTGGAATAATGGAACCAATTAGGTATGATCCATCAAGAGTGTCACCATAACCAGCTTACGTGCATTACTGATAATCACTGAACGGTTGCCCCAATTGATCCTTCATTTAATGTATGACAATCGGTTATTTTCATCCTGGCATTCTACCACGATAATATTTTTGGTGACAGTTCGAGAATTGTCGCTGACTGAACAACCATCTCGTAAGCTGAAATAAATGTAAAACAAAGTTATGAAGCGGAAAATAACATGAACGGAAACTAATGGAAGCAGTCAATAAATCAAAACTGTCTAAGATTAGAACTCAAGTCCTTATGAGCTCCAACATTGCCTCCGTTCAGGTCGGTGCTGTGTGCTTAGAAAATGCATAAGAAGGCTTGGTCATTTCATTTGGACACAGTGATTCTCAGTTTGATACAAGCAATGTAATATGCGCTGTAGTTTGTCTCGTTTTGACCCACCTGGCGTGTATCGCGTCTCATTAAATTATGCAAACTGAAGTAAGCCTGTAACATTGTTGTCGTTACCCTTGTTGTTCAAAATTAACTGGGGGTCACGGTGTTTTACCGTGTTCGCCAAGTTTTTGGTTGAAACGTCAACGGATGTTCAACCATATACATCTCCAATGTACGCATCAAGGCATAAACACGCCTGAACATGTGCTGCATTTAGGTAGTTATGCAGTTTTGCGGAAGGTTGCAGTGTCCTATTGATTGCGTGGACGATATTATTTGTTTCAGAGTCATATTGGATGTCTGGAATACAAGCTAAATTGCTTCAAAAGGGACATTGCAAGGTAGACAGTTGCACCTGGAACATGACGCCAAGTCGGTCGGAATAGTTATATGAACGCGGAGACCCCAAAATGCAAGCATACAAACCTTATGCAAATTCAAGCTTAAATCACTCTCGTTTGACCAGTCCTCCTTTTCTGGGACAAATATGCTGGCTAGTACACGCCAAAAGGGAAAAGCACTGGACTAAAGTTTTACCCCAATTGAAACTCATCAGCAATGCATACACTTGGCCGTACCGTGCTTGAAAACCCAACAATTGACTAGCAAAGGAAGCTTGCTGCCACCACTCCGCCAGCGCCGGCCAGACGTACCTGAATTATTCGGCCTGAACAAGCGAACGTGTTCACGCTTGAGCGATGTGACGGCCCGAACGTAGTAACTGCCCTGGTAGTGTGTATCGATTGATCTGCCTGTCAGGAAAGGAATGCCTCATCAAGTAGAGCCATGGACGTCTGAACTCTGATGGAAAGTTTTTGGATTAGTTGTGTGTTTGCTGGATTCGCAGAATTCACGTTCACCTGTTCAAGTTTGATAGTTCATTCATGTCCAGCGTGGGCTGGTGGGTTGGTGGTAACACGCTAGCCTTGCAAATCAGATGTCCAAGTGATATAAACGTGAATTCTACAAATTCCGCAACCACCCACAACTTATTAATTGTAAAGTTCATTGTAAGAACGGCCACCTCACTTAAAGGAATTAGTTTCACTCATTTTTACTTAAGTGGGTGTAAATGAATTCGTTTGATAACATTCACCGAATGATTTGGTTTTTTGGATGACACCATTTTTTTTTATTTTACGTAAGAGAGTAAGGTTTTGTCTTTCGTGAGATGCAAACGCTCATATTAAACACTTGAAAAAATACCTAAGTTATTATTTAGCGGCTAGAAGGTTTTAGTTTAGTGACGGAATTCCAGTTGGTGAAGACTAAATCGCCGTGTATAAACTATCGCGTAGTTGAAGCTTCAAGTTTATTTTGTCATTATTATTTGTTTTTAATATTTATTATTATTATTTTATTATTACTATTATCATTTTATTGTTATTATTTTTTGTTATTCCAATTCACTGCGTCTCTGTGTGCATGGGGGCTGGATATTTTGAGCGTAAAACCGCGCGTGTAATCAAATTATATTCAAGCGAGCTTCCGTCCAAACCAAGTAATCATCCAGATGAGTGTATAACTCCACTTGTATGATATTTGGTATTAAAGTAAGAACTGAGAATGGAAGAAACTCAACGCCTGTGCCTAACTGATGAGCTCCAAGAAGCAATCAGTAGTTGTTTTTCTTGAGAGGATACGTCCTGAAACCGTTGTCGCAAGTATGTAAATGAACCACTTGGTTTCTCATGGTAAAACTCTTATTTCTTTGCTGTCCTTTGGAGCTTCAAATTTTTCGAGGTGCAATCTGACAACGGATAATTCTGCTTGCTTTTAGGTAAACTGCATGGAATTCACAAGGCATTGGGCAGTGTCTTCAATCCAAAATCACCGCACAACGTACGTTTACTTACTTGTCTTATCCTTCCAGAAGTAAACCGTAAGCATATTTGTAAACATCATAGCAGGCTTTCACCAACTAGTCTGGAATTTTTTAGCGAATGTTTGCACTGGTATTGTAAACTAACATCAAACAAAAGCGGGGGTACCAGATTTCACTTGACGGTGGATTTAACCTTGTTCCAGACATATGAATGACTCGCCAGTATTTTTGTGATGAAGCAAAGTTCGTTTATTGGAGTCGTTGTCATCTCCGTTGTTGAGGGTGAGCTTTGATAGACAGCCGTGAATTGGGTTCCTAGTGCACGTAATATATGGTGAATATCTGAGATGAATTCAAGCTATGGTAATGACTAGACCAATGTCGACAGAACTCTACTTACTCAAATATGTGCTTTTAGGCACTTAAAAACCACCTGAGATATGCGTGTAGTTAAATTACCTACGTAGCTGTGATGCCTGTTTCATTGTGCACAAATATGCGAATTTTATGGAGATAAAGCAGGAACTTCATTCACACTGGTGTGAATTGGTGAGGCGCTTAGTCACAGTTCTTATCTCATTTAGTTCAGGTCTGTATCATGCCCTTATTTAGGCCGACTGATCTTTGTATTCTAGAATCATCTTTCACGTGATTTTGAAACAAGAGGCCAACGTGCATTTCTGAAACCACAAACCCATTCACTCACTGACGATGTCTCGAAGATTTGTGGTTAAACATCTGTAAGTAAATTACCGAACTCGGTGATCGGATCAGTAGCCACTTGATCTGGAACCAGGTAAAACACATTTGCAGTTCAAAAGTCTCACTTACAATAAATTACGTTAATGCTCCATGATGACCGCATGTTCCACGCAGTTAACACTGACTTTTCGACCATCAACGGCGACAGTCCGATCCTTCCCTTAACCCAATACACTTTGTTTTCTTGGATTGCGATGGATTTCTGGTGCAACGCAGGAGAGTCTCCTTGGAAAACTGGGTTTCAAGTTCAGGTTTATCCAATTCAAAAATATTTTGTCCGTTAAATCAATGTCTAGATGAACTTTTACCCCCTCAATGAGTTCAGGTAGTGCCGTAATATAAGCTCTTCTTAGACCTCCGTTCTTGATATAATCTCATTGAGTTGGCCTTGACAAAACGAATTTTTCATTCAGCTGCTTTCTAAATCTTCGATTAGCCGTAGACTACCATTCACTTAACCTCTCAAGTATTGTCACCTACTGCGAGGGAACGGAAGCCACTATAACCACTTCGATAATCCAAACGATAAGTGACTATGAGTGATGCTGAAATTAGTAGAAACCAATCCTAAGGGATGTGGTGCAGTGGTCGTGACGCACGCCATTTGATAACTTCCACCGTCCGTGTTAACAAAATAACCAAGTATTTCAGCCATCCGAAAAATAATACGTAAAAATGCGTTGTCATCCGTAGGTAGATGGTTCATTCCCACTTATGCGGAAGCCAATATAAGTACAAAAATATATCCTGGGAAAACCTGTCCATGCCGGTTTTTCTCGTAAAGTTTCGAAGACCAGAGGATTACAGGAGAAACTATACAGACTCCTAAATCCAATTAATTTGGGCTGCAGATGACCTGACAGCACGATCCTTCAATACTGAAAGGGTTACCAGATTGTTTGAGCATCTGAAACGATGGGCAGGTTTGGAACATGCAGAAATGAGGAAGTCTTATATTGTGCTATGTTGAACGTACAATATGAATTAGAGTGGACGGTAGGGCATACATATCTTTTGAATGACAGGAGAGTTCAGTAGCGAGAAAAAGCGTGAACTGGAAGTTTCAAGTGCTGTTGCTCGTTACCGAACCATTATTAAACGGAAAATGTTATCAAAGTCGCAAAACACACATAAAGTCACACACAAAACTTATTCATTGGTCCGGATGGCCGTGCCATAGTAGGTAGACCCTTGTTGCTGGTTCCACACGAAAGAACAATGACCACTTCTCAGATTTGCACGCCACAGACTACCGCTTTCTGTTTCCATGTTGGAAGTAAGCCTCCAGAATTGTTCTTCACTTTGAAAACCCGAATAAATTTTGCATCTGATAGACGATATTACCAACTTCTCTCAGATTATTTTCGTCGTAAAATGATCTTTTCGCATTTTGTCACGCATGGAGTGTTACGGAAGACATGTATGATTCGAACAAGCTTACCATGAACGGAAATTCTGACAGTTCATTTTGCTTAGATGGTTGTTGCTGCGTTAACAGAACTTAACAACTTGGCCACAGGCTTTCAGTCCTCATCAGAAATCAGCTTACCATCTAGCTGCGCATTGTTGTTTGGGTGTTAAATCTGTGTCCAACTGCATGCTGTTAGGGGGTGTTGGGTGGACAATCTCGATGCTTTGCCATTAGGCTGTTCTACTCTCTACTTGATGCTAGGATGAGTTTTGAGCATGGCTCATCCGACAAACCCCTGGAGGCGTGTTTGTTTTTTTGGTCGCACAGTTGTCGCAACCTGAAATGTTCTTCTATTAGACAGATTACTTTGAGATGGTTGATCTAATGAACGATCCTTTATTGTGGACTGAACCCACTTCCATTTCCAGTTGAGTTTGCAGTGGAGCACCACACCTGTATAAGCCCTCTTGTCGCTCTAGTATTTTCACATGCCAAGGCCTCGACATATTCGGACCGTACTTTCTGTCCTTTTGGCTGTTTTCGTACAAAAACTTGTGATAGTGGATCATACCCGATAGACCTGCTGAATTTTCCTTGATGTAGACTGTTTTTCTAACAGTATTTATGGTACTCCATGCCGTAGATTTCGTCCACTACATGATCACCTGATCATTGTCAAGTGAACAACTTCTTTAGTGCTGTAGCTAATTTCAGTTGACCAGAGCTTTTTTCATATTTAGTGGCCTTGTCGTACTTTAGGAGAATTTCTTATGTACGGCATAATTACTTGTTTGTTTGTTCAGTAATATGGCCTCATTCGATAGCCAAACGTTTGGGACCAGATCACTCAGCCTAGTGAACAGGATAACAGCAAGTTAATACTAGCTTTTCAAAGGTGTGAATGGAATAATATGAATAAATGACAAATGCATGGAGGGAATCGACAGGGAACTTCCATATAAACTAAAATGCACTACGCAAACTACGTGTAACTGACTAAAAATTCTCAAAAATGGTTTGATTCAGCTTATCTCTAAAAGCGTCGTTTGGTTGTGCAGCAGGTGATTCATTTGCGGCATACATTCAGAACCATCGGTTGCGTTGGATAGTCCACACCCCAGGCATGCATCGTTTTCCAAAGAGAACATTATCATCCATGGCCTATACAAAATCCCGCAAACTGCGCGATCTGTTGAAAGGGTGTAAAACAGATTATGAAGACCCTGCATACTGTTTGTCTCCAACAATTCGGTCCTCACCTCCCCCCTTGCAATTAGTTGGAGTTGCTACAAGGGATGACATCCAAATGACGTAAATGACGTTTGTGCTGTCATTTCTTACCTAGATAAGTTGGTGAAGCACCATGATATGAGCTGAGCCGCCCAGCACAAAGTGATGTTCTTGCTCAGATTATTTTCACAGTGAAGCTTTTAAAATGGACAAATAAACTTTGCGGTTGTACGGTGGCATATCTTCAACACCACCATTGATGTTGATGATCACGAAGAGCACCTTATTAATTCATTGCGGAATCAGCCAATTTAGCTAGTAGTAGCGCAGCAATGGTTCTGTAATTGGGTATTTAAATATTCTTCTGATGACATCAGAAGCCTGTGATGGAATGTTACCTAGCCAAATCACCCCACCACTGGACACTGTGGGACTAGTCCGTGTCAGACCATGCTTGCCAGTATACTCTGCCAAAACAAATAAGTATGGGTCGCCCGATTTAATCATGAGAATTTATGCACTCTCGATAATAGGTGACGCGGGAAAGTTTGTTTGTTTTTGAATGGTTTGTGTAAACATGGTACATTATTAGACTTGACGAAACGAAGCTAAATGCTCCGGCAGTCAGTCAGATAGGTGGGTATCGATCAACCAAATCCCTCGATCACTGTAACAAAAAAATCTACGTATTCGTGTAATAAACATATCTGCGCTGATAGCGTTTATGTGCAATTCCGCTCCCGGACATAACGATATTTAGTTTTATCTAGAAACTTAACCAGCCTCGTATCCCAACGCGTAAGGTCAGACAAGCAAACAAGCATCTTGGATTAAGAGCGCGTTTTTATAGATCCCACTACACAGTGCTATCTTCAGATTTCAACCTGCCGGCTAAGCTTCTCATACTCAATAAACTGATAGAATCAGTGCAACCATTTAAGGGTGAACGGTAACGAATGTCGCACATCCTGATGTATACTAATACTTCGTCTATACCATCCCTTTCCATGCATGCCAGATTTTCGAGTTCTTTGACCAGAAACTAAAACGATGATCACAAAATCAGTGGACCCCGCTTATCATCAGTTTACGTTTGGAATTTGAACACTTTTGGAAAAGATGAAAAACGAACGAGTATTTTGTCTAGATTTTATAGCTAGCCTGTTATTCGTAGGATGGGATTACTTTCTAAAATAGTCAAATCAGACTAAAGTGACCTGACCTAGTCGGCCCGACTAAATAATTGATGCGATTTGCGAAAAAATATTAGGTTTTCTGGTCGGTCTGCTGATGAGCACTCCCACGAGAGACAATTGGCTAAATTGTTCGAACGCATTAGCAGCAGCATTAGGTCTGACGACTGCAAAGTCTCACGGGACACAGACCAGAATACATTTGGGTATGTTAAAACCTGCATCCAAGAGTTTAGCTGACTAGGTTGATTTACATCGGTTGCTCCGCTTTTTGTTTGCAGTATGCAATGTATCAAGTTCATAGTTTCCTTTCTCAAAAGGCTTTCATATCTAGGGTTCAAACTCACTCGACGCGCACGAGCTGAGAAACGACGAGGGTTAGATCGGCTTAGTGTTTGTAAACTGAAGTGATTATTTTTGTACATTAAATTCTGAACCCTCAAGGATTTTTTGCGGCAATTTCTCACGGCAACCAAACTAAAGGTAAACTCCGCGTAAATCAAACCTTACGGCTCCTTTGAAACTTACTGGCAACCAAATCCCTGGTTCTTGATGTTTTGCATGAAATCCACAAACTTGCTAGGTTACAAGACGGACATCACCCTTGTATTGAGATCAGTGATACTTCCCAGTAGCTGGTATGAAACAAAGAGCACCAGCTAACCCTGTACCATCATGCAGTCCAGATAAACTGACGAAAATTTTACGGCGAAAGCAATTTTGGATTCTTTGCAAGCAACATCAGAAGCAGCATTTATAAATCACCAAGTGCTAAACTTACATATATCCTGAAACCGCAAAAAGTTCGGGTATATCATGTGCCACTTCAAATAGGTAGTCGTACACCTACTATGGTTGCTAAACATAACCAGTATATAGTCTGATCTGAATTCCAAAACCACATGGTCCTGTGATAACATTTGTCCTGTAAAATCGTGTGAATTTTCCTCAAAAACGACGCAATAACTTTCACTGTTACAATTTAGGCTTTGGTGCGGTTTGTAAATTTCGAGTGAACTCGTTCAACTCTAAAGAGTAGGATGTATCGGACAAAACAAATGCAAATTAGCCTAGATGTGAACCAATTTCAAGCTGTAACTTTTGGCAACCGCCAAGGATTACCGAAGAAAGCTCGGAGAAATTCCAAGCTTTGGAACCAGTCATCATATTCTGCTGTGCACAGATTTGGATAGAGTTGAAAACTCCTGTGGGTGCATCAGCCAACTGTTGCTTTCGTTGGACACGAATATAATCTTTTCAAAGTAAAATGCATTCGAAATGAGAAGAAATGACCTTATGAGTGGCCAAAGCAGAAAGCAATGTTTTTGTGGGTCCCAGACTACGTAACCGCCCCCCCCCACCGGAGAGCAGGTACTCTTCAAAGGAAGGATAACTTTATACTAGCTGCGATTTCCAGTGGTACCCATTTTCATACATTGCAAAATATACTTCCGCTTGATTCATCAAAACCCAATTTTCGACTTCAAAAATCTTGTTTAAAACCGTGGTTTTAGAAGTAAGGCGAAAGATTGGGAACATTCAAATGAAGCTTGTTCGGAACTCGGTACATAAAATGCATAAAGCAGGGCATAAATTTGATGTATTTTACGGAGTTGAGGATAGATTAACCCGACAGGAAGGAGCAAGATGTTTACCGGACGTCACCTGGTGCGCTGTTAAGCGCACACAGAAGGATTCACTCACCTGGTTATCAATATTTTGCGCTCATTTAAGAAACTTACACACGGGATTTGGTGGGCTCGCTATTCAACTCCAGAAACCAAGCCCTAAACATAAATATTGTGAAGGTGTACGTTCTAAACAAATGTCCGATACCACATGTAATGACATAAGAAATTCCTCTTTAATGACTGTGCCGACAGCAAACCACATAACGCTTTTAGTCACAGTGCCATTTTTTGAATCGGTATAAACTGCTATTCTCCTATGTCATTATTCAGCTAGGTGCGAACGAAGACAGCACGTCTGTTTACGTCCAGGATTCAGGTAAGTACTTCTTCTCTTAAAATTATCACTGCTGAAATTTACTGATTGATATTAGCTTCCGCAATATCCTTCACATGGATCGATCCCATAGATTCGCCAGGTAGGAGTGGTCATGTAGCGGTTCTTTCTGGGATTGAAGACTCCTGAAGCCACTTGCCAGTTTAGAGGTTGGGAGTTACCAATAACTAATGAATCTTAGCCTCAAGAAGACTGTTTACGTGGGGAGAGTTGCATACTTATGCATCAAGGTAAATGAGCTGACCCAAACCAAACACTGTTTGCACTGGCCTAAATTAATTGACTAATCCCCATTCAATAAGTAGGTTGAATTGAGCTCTGAAAAACCAATAGTGCGAGAGGCCCTGCAAAATAAATGTCTGACTACGGTTGAATTCTCCAAATTCCGGATAATTTTATTAGTTATTCTGTGCCTGCATGAATGAACGCAATATTTTTACTATTTTCAGCAGACAATTTCGGGCAAATCTTGCTTCACCAAATGGTCGAATTTTCTAAAGAGATGAATCAGGTTTCCGCAAAATAAGTCTTACATTTGTACTAATGCAAAGAATAAAAAACCCAGTGCTTTACATTTTCCAAGAGAAAACCCATTAGCTGGTTTAGTTGCTGTTCTTTTGCCGCAAACCGGTAGCTAACTGGCCCAAAATTAATGCTATGAGAAATAAGGTTGTCCTGGGAACTTCCAAGCCCACTTACGCAAACCTTCAAAAAGCCAAAATTACCTGTCAGTATTGCGAGTTCTTTTAGGATTACCATCTTATATCTCTGCCGTGGTAAGCTGAAATGGCTTTTGAGATACCAACGTCATTTCACTTGGCCCTAAAGTAAAATTTTTAGACACCTAAGCTTCTTCAGGTCAAACAATTTTCAGGGTCTCTTGTGTAACAATCACTTGCGAAAATAGTAGTACACTGTGTGCAGCCATGGAAGGATTATTTTGCCGTGTGCTCATCATACGGGAAGGAGAACAGTGCAGCTTGTTTTCTCTGATTTTCCACGCACCCGATAGAAATTCAAAATTCGTTGTAAGGATGAGATACCACGCAAGCCAACTAAGTAATATTAGTTGTTAACCATTCTGCTTCAAATAACTCGTTTGAAAGATCGGCAAAAATATACGCTCCAGGGATTAGAACTCCATAAAAATGGCAGGATTCCGAGAACTGGCGTTAATATCGCAATTCGGGATGAAAGCAATCTAGAGCGTTGTTTCGGATTGATTTGTCCCTGATTTTGCTGCCAAAAAACAAGAAACCAGTCGGGTTGAAAAAACTGACTGGATTTGATAAAACTAGCCCCATCAAAGGATTATTTGCCACGAAGTGAGGAGGTTAAGCAACGTATTTAGAGCGCAGACTTCTGTGTGGTTGTTACACTGGGCTTACCTCCGTTATACCTCTTCCATAATAGGGTGCATGCCCTCTGTTTATCGATCGTTTGCATACGAAGGATACCAGCCTCAAGAGTAAACGTCTTGCATTTCTCATGCAATGAGCCGGAAGTGAGTAAAATACAAACATACAAATATATTTGGGTTAAAATGATACAGATAAACTACAAAAAAATTGCTTGAGTAACACAACCAAGAAAAAGTGCCCCAAATTGTAGCCAAATCACAGGGCATTTTTGTTTTGTCTGGCTGTTATTTAGCCATTCACACTGTCAGATAGACTGCCTTAGGATCGCATCCTTTTCCTGTTGTTTCACCGAAGCCTTCCAGTTCAGAAACTATCAAGTCCTTTCTCCGTGTTGTATCACTTCAATGATATGTTGGCTTTGATTAGTGTAATCCATATTGTCAAAAATCCTTAGAGGGATAAATGGTAATCTGTTGCCATAACTGCACTTAATTAGTGGGTAGTACTCATGTCACTATCACCCTAATGTCTACACTGAGCCAAACACTGAGTCAGTTCCGGTATCTCGTTTGTAACTATTGGGGTTACATGTCAATTCAATTTTTTTATTTTCTTGTTAAAAGTGAAAGCTGTCATTGCCTGACTTATGAGGTTGTTTGTCAACGCCTCCGCTCTTTTAATGCTTGTATGTTAAGGGTTCTATGTTGTATTCGCCGTATAAAATCAGATGTTTCGACACAGGGCCGAACAACTGTACCCAACTGATTTCTGGATTATGCGGAGAATGACAATACAAAAAATGAAATAGGTTAGAATAGTTTAGCTGTAAGACTCATAAAAAGCTCAACTGGTGATTTCTGAAGTTTCGTTTTCCTGTAGACTACGCACCCTTTGTTTAAATACAGTAACCCCATCGCCAAATTTCTCTCCCTTACAAAGCGAGCAGAACTGAATCAGTGACGGCTTCTGTGCACCCAACGACGATTCTGCATCCAACCTACATTCGAGGAGGAAGCCCAGATAGTGTAGACTATATAAAACGCGGATTACCCAAGGAGTCAACGCAATGGTTGGTACGAACACTGCCCCGAGACGGTTTAGTGTCACCAGCTAGCACATACGTCTATGCGTCCAACTTCCTTGTGGACAAAAATCGCCTGGTCAACGAATGCTCTGTGTGCAATGACACACGGACAAAAGTGCCGCTGAATGCACACTATACTGCTCTTTCAGAGGACATCCCCTCAGAGGGGTGCTGCAAGCAAAAGCTGTTAGACGGCTACCAAAGCCTACAACCCGATACTATTGTTTTATCAATGCATTCACCACGGGATTCTACAAATGGGGATGGCTTTCAGTTCACGAAACCTGCAAAGTCCCCGCGCGTTACTTTTTACGATCAAGGAGAACCGGAGAACATTCTGTTAACAACAAACTCTTCACTTCACAGCACGTCCTCCCCATCCCCACATTCCGTTGTTCAACGTCAGCATCCACATTCACAAAGTTTACACACAAATACTGAAGGCGCCAAAGTTCAACAGATAAAAACTGCGAACCCCCATCAAACGGCTAACTTAGGTTTGATGGAAGAAAAAAATCCAGAAGTGGTCATCCGTTGTCAAAAGCCCGAAAACCAAAGCAGCTTTGTATAAATTTTGAGATATAATTCAGAAAATCGCTACCATATATTGCCACCGGTAATCTATTTCCAATGAATATTTGTTTGTACAAACTAAGTGTGATGTATGTAATTTTACTGTGCAGAAAATAAGATGCACATTTAAGTACAATACAACATAATGGTCAAGCAAAACTTTTTCAACATGCTCAGATTAGCAAAGTTTTATAGAGCAGCAACGGAAAAAAACCAAGACATGAGTAGTACAGGGATAAAACCCTTCTTTGAGTAGCCATTTTTCTGGTAAATCTTAGCCTTAATTTGCTTACGTGCAAATGAGGGGATCGTCATTAAACAATTATTCTTATCGTCAGAACAGGCACACTGTCCAAGAGCTCGTGGCCTTTCCTGAATCATTCTCCATCACTTGAATGAATGTGAACCGCACTGTTTGAAATCGTTAACAATTGGGACTTTCTAATAAAAGGCACTATATTTTAACTGGAAGGATTCCAGCTTCTCCCAGACAAATATTTTGTCTTGGATTTGAGATAAAGTTTGCTCACAAACCACTGAAGGCTTCCTAACAAAAACGCATTATTCTTCGAGTAAACTATAGAAAGGCTCGTGAGGTGCAAGGATGACAACAAGGTCTGCATATCAGCCATTTGTGGGGATTTCCAGACTTTTGCTCTCAGAAGCGTTCACAGGTTGGCAGGAGGCCCTTCGTACCGGACAAGTTATTTTCACTACGATATATCACGTTTGACACGACTCGCGTTCGTTACTTGTGCACATTCTCTTTGGCAAAGGATTGGGTTTTAGTGGCCAGTGAACCTTTTGCAATTAGACTGGTTTACTTGTTGCCTCATGTCTTAGCTTTTATCACTAGTATGGAAGATCCAGAGTAGGTCAGCGGTCCTTGACCTCGATGCTGTTATCATAACCTGGTTAAAAAACTATTTTGTTAAGATTGCGCACATTAGATTGCATAAGTAAAAGTCCAAGACCTTGTCTGATTTCGCTGAATATTCTATCAGTGTTAGTTCAGCAGTCAGTGGCGGTGGCTAGCAGCACATCAGCACATATCAGCCTAATTTTCTTTTTACCACGAAGATTTAAAAGTCAGGTAGATGATCTTGGTCAGCTTATTTGCAAGCTGACCAAAGAAATTTCTGACTTGATGACGTAAACACTCATCTTCAGTTTCCCTGAAATGATAAAATCACAGCGATACGCGGATATGGTATCATCAAAGTGATGAAAACTTAAAACTTTATTAACCGTAGCATTATTGTACGCGAATCACACCAGAATCAAACTGTCTATGCTACGTTACCTTCCATCGTGCCACCGAACTTGTAAGTGTTTTCCTTGAAGGCATTTACACACTCCTGACTCAATTAATCAGATTAGACGGGACCACGTAATGTGGTTTCCGTGATTGAAGTGGCGCTATATGCTGTCTCCTTGCTATTCACTCATGGTGATAGTCGGCCTTTTGTCGCCGAACGATTAAGTATTGACATCACTTGCTGGTATCTTGCGGGTTTGAGGATTTTGGGCATTTGTGAGATGAGCAATGCTGATGATTCCCTATGAGAACTGAAATTTTTAACTTGTAATCATAGATTAGTATCGATTACAGGACTAAATTTCAATGAAAAATCACCAAGTCTCACACCACCATCAGCCTTAGGAACAAAGCTGGTCAGTTAAGAGTAGGTCATTTTGCATGTAGATGTAGATGAAGTGCTCCATGACACTTCTGTATATAAGTGTTCTGAGTTGTCTAATCGGTAATGGATACCTAACGTGTAATCTCGACCTGATCACCAGCTTTGATTATCCTTGGTACGGTTGTCTTGGTTTTCAGGATTTTTAGGCTTTGTCTTGCGCTTTACAACTCGTCGACCGCTGACTGCTAGTTAATGGACATGGCCTAAGAGATACCGGGAAAAATAAAACTAAATTTGGTTTAAAAGAGGGTTTTTGAGGGTCAAATACGGATTAAGTATCCAACACTTTATTACTCTTACAAGTGTCTGGTTTTAGTGGCCACACACGTGAATGCTTTCTACGTCGTGTCTATTGATATTTTGGAGCACACAGTGTTTCTTTATGAGTTAAGCTGAACCAAGTTACCAGATTGTGTGTACCTCATCTTGTACGTTGTTCCAGATCCACAGTTCAGCAAAACATGATCAAAAGGGTCAATTGAAACAGCCAGATATCAACAGAAAACACGTGAAGTAAGCCGTTTGCGTGGCACACAAAAAACGAACCGCTAATTCACTCATAATTCTGATATATAGTGTATGGTAGATCCGTATGTAGTTTAACTTCATGAAAGTCCACTTATAAGCTGGAATAGAGATCTCTTTATGGCTTAGTGTCCGAAATGTTTAACTACAAACGTTTGTGTGTTTTTTTTAATTCAACACCCCGAGATCTGCGTATGACACTTCGGTAACCCTGGCCCTTGGTACGAATGTTGAAAACCCTGTGAAAAATGCTAGCATTCAAAATGACTTGTTGTATTTGCACAGCACTGATTAATTCCAAAATGTCTTCTAGTCCGATTATCAGTTCTATATCTTTGCTGAAACCTACTGGATTACACACCTCGGTTAGACTAATTTTTAAAATACGTCAATTGAAAATACCAACATTATTCGTGAAATTTGTTTGAGTATATTACACTATAGTTCAACTATCCACTTCAATCTATAAGGATACAAACGAAAGATGAGACCATATGCTCCATGGGCACGAAAATAATATTCTCTCTTATTATTATCAGTTAGACAAAAACGCTGCACAGCAAGCAGACTGAATAGAAAATATCATCCGAGCGTCACGTTTTGAGAGCTTGAAACTGGTGACAGTCTGCACTTAACTGAATAATGCATACGCACGAAGATCCAGTAGAAAATGACTGGCTGAACTTCATTGAGTTTGAAATAAAATACAGCCTTACAGGCAGAACAAAATGAATAAACGTATAAAACGAAATGGTCTGCATCTTCATGTTCATCACACTTCCCATAAAATAGGTATGTTGTTCTCTTACAATGGAAAGAATAAAAAGCGCTCCTATGGATTTGATCAGATCTGGCGTTGATTACTTGGCTGCTAAACTCCGCGGCACGTTCGGTCTTCAAACTTTGATGCCGTTTCATTGTTAGTTAAATATAACCCAAGAGGGAGAAGAAACCCATGAAAAATCTGAGAAATATGGTTCAAAGCTTTTGGTTTTCGGCCGATATGAAAAAACGGATATAACCACTTTTATGCTAAAATTTGATGACTACGACTGTAGCTTGGGCTCGTCATCAAAATCCAGCCCGTGGATAATACACCACAATGGCGCGGAAAGATATTTTAAACAAATTTTGACAAACTTAAAGAAGTGAACCCTAGAACGCCTGAGATTGGCAAGTGGATTACAGCCAAAATGACTGATCTCAGTAACCTGTAGTTTTCATCACTGGTATGCCAACACATGTTTTATCAAAGGAAGACATTGCCTAGGCTGAATAAGTTTAAGGATATGGTCACCAGTCTAAACAAAATAAAGTGTGTCCAAACTTAACGCTATATTAGATGACGTGTCCAGAGTACAGAACCGACGACCAAAATATCTATCATCTGTGCAGAAGCAAGTTGTTCTCTAATTAAGCTTTTTTATTCCTTGGGTTTATCTCCAAGACTGGGTGCAATAGGCGGTTGTCATACGCTCCAAACGTATGGACTTCCAGAAACTCACAAACCCCATATTTCCTTTCGTTCTATCTGGACAATGAACGCTTCGCCTTATCGCTAATTGTCTAAGTCGCTGATAGATACCAATAAACATGTTCAAACGGCTATTATTAACTATTTCTGAAAATTATCTGCAGATTTTTACTCGACCCTGAGCAAATCGATATTCCCCAAACATTCATGTGTTCATTTGAGGTGTAATCATTATTTGCTAAATTTCCTCTTGTAGAAACTTTCGATATTTCATATGATTAACCAAACATTTAACCTGGTCTGGTTAAATATTAAATATCAATTAATATATTATAAT
>NW_008751726.1:580982-607390 GCF_000715545.1 Opisthorchis viverrini
ACTGAGTACGAGTAATTTCATTTTATACATCCAAGGCACCATGCACAAGCAGACTGATGGTGTCGCCATGGTAATTCACATTAGCAGATATTTTTATAATGGAACTTGAGTGCGAAATCACTGTGTAATCGATATTAAAAAATATTTAGCTTGTAACCAAATACAAAAGCAGCAAGTGAGTGCTCAGGAAAACATTACTCAGCCTACTTGTTTTCTGATAAAACCTCTTTGAAAACTGCTATATAATTCTTACAAAGTAGATTGTCAGTACATCCAAACATGCTGTTGTCACCACTTTGGAGAAATTATGCGCCAAATAAATGGTGCAAAAGCTCCATCAGTTTTAAGGTAGAGCTTTTGTAGCAAAGAAGGAACAGTAGATCATTTTACAAATCATAAAAAGAGATAGATGGTCACCCACACCTCCGGAGGTGGCTGTACTCTGACAATGAATCAGCTGCAAATCAACCGTGGGGACTTGTCCTGTCTACTAGGCTGCTAGTTGCCGTGAGAACTGTCTTCCTAGTGATACAAATCGACTGCTGCTGACGTCGGTCACGGTCCCACTACCTTTGTATTACGATTGCTGACAAACCGAAAATAGTCACAGATGGACCCGCAGTGACAGTGCCAGATATTATATTACAGTGTACTGGAGCTGATTCACTGAAACTTCGAAGTGCGTAATATCCGCTGTATGGAATACCATTTTCAAACGCCTCAACCCAGCGAATCATAATTCTAATATGACATTCAGTGGTCTCGTAATGATGGTAGTGATACCAGTTTTGCTAGCTTGAAATCTGAAAGCTCTTCACTGCAGCTGGTCAAAATTTCAGTTCAAATCTGCATAATATTAATCGTAATAAAGTTGTAATGCACCATAATTATTTCAAAAAATAACTCACTGTGTAAAGTCAAGATAGATTTAGGAAGAAATCAAACAGAAAGCTTTAAAAGTAATTTCACTGGAATGCTGAACTTTTAAATTACGCTATTCACTGGTTCATCTGTGCTTGGCAGTGCTGCGTCATCTTAACTTTTCCGGGTGCTGCACTATACTGTTCTACTGGAACGAACTTTTTAGATGTAAGTCACCTACATGACAACTGACATGAAAGATTCATTTGGAAAATAATGCGAATGCCTTAGGTTTGACTGTAAATGTTATCTGTCACTCATTTTTCATGTTTCATGTCCGAATGTGATGTCCGTACTTCAAATCCCCATCAAAAGGTTATAGAATACGAAAGGAATTACACCAACAGCACATTGCAAGTGTTTGGGTTGTTTTGCACTTTCGCCACAGTATGCTGTAAAAGAACAGATCAGTTTAAAAAGCCTCCCTAATACAAGAGCGCGTTGATATTTTTCTCGGCCTTTTATCAAATGCGTACGATGAGTAAGGCACTGAGCGAAAAATAATAGAAAATAAACGGAACCAATAAAGCAGTTGATGTTTGACAGGTGACTCTCCAACTTTCAAAGATAACGCCAAAAATACACAATTCTTTTTACTCTATACGGTCGAGCTTTTTTGCAAATTAGGATAACATTCCCTCAGACGGACAACGTACAATCTCAAATCCAGTGTCTACGGCCACCCACTAGGCTGGGTCTACCGAAACTGTCTTTGTTCTTTTCATTCCTGGAACAGTATATTTTGCTTTCTCACAACACGCTTAGTGAACTTAGAGTGAAATTTCATCGGTACAACAATTTCTGTGATATATTGCTTGATCAATCTGTAAAAAACATAAAAGAAGATTCCTTACCCCTCCAGAACAGTTTAATGGTACTTGCACAAGTATTAGTTTTCAGCCCAGTTTTCAATAACTGTATTATGAAAACTAATTTAGGTCATTTCCATAATAACTTCATTAAGGCAAACTTTATTAAGGTTATATCATAATTTTTACAGAAAAAGGGAAAGCTGATTGAAACATTCCTTAAGCCGAACCAGCTAACATTGTAACCTCACTTAACGTTAAAGTGACTAAACAGTTTATGAAAATTTTGGTTGAAGTTGAAGAAAATGATTCCTTTAACCTTATGTTCTACATGAAACCAAATTTGACTGATTTCCACAAATACGCTCATTTGCAAATCAAATTGGTTTTTGCGGGAGACTCAACTGTATTCCTCGTTTATGATATTATTCTGATGAACCACAACAAGGGCGAAAACAGTCGTGTGCTGTCGAGGAGTTTTCAGGAACCTTGCGAGTAGTTCCCTTTATGAAAGTTTTGCTCTCTTTCAATACACTGTACCTATGGTACGTTTCTCCGGCGTATTACTCCTACATTCAAATTTAGTGTTTTTTACACTTTTTTTACCTTTCTTACTTTTCCGCCACACGAACCCAGCAAGTTTGGTGGTAAAACAGCATCACGTCCAACTTGATTCAATTAGCTTAGGGCATTGTAACTATTTAGATGACCTGAAAATATACTCCTGGGTACTCAACGTAGTTTGATAGAGGAGATTCATCAGCAGCTGCCTTTATTTTGGTTCTATAGTTAGAGCAAGTCACTGGGGTATCTCATCAACAGATCGATATCACTGTATTCTATCATTTGTGTTTTATCTGAATGAAAATATTGTAATCTTGCGCGATTTAAAATCAGCTCGAATGATTTTTCACCATAAACTGACATTATATGTTTACATTATATTCAATATTATATTTCATTATATTATGTGGCGCTACATAACATTCCGTTGTATTAACCTATGCAAATATATTATATACTACATACCATACGTTATATCACATCACGCCATATGACGTTATAATATGTTATATTATATTATACTGCATTACAATACATTACATCATATCATATCATCATTTCATTTCATTTTTATATCATACCACATCACACAATATTGTCTTCCGTTTTAACATACTATGTTATGCCATAGTGTATTGCATTATATTTCACTATACCACGTCACATTATAACCGTTTGTTTGTTTGCTGAGCCAGGCAGTCTAGTTGCATTTATTGTAGCTGTACTAGCACACTACTGCGCTGTAGTATAATACAGTATAAGGTGGTATGGTATATTAACTATTGTTCCGACCTCAATGTTTTCACTTTTTGATCACAGAGATTTAGTCGATTATATTATTGCGTGGAGTCTCAGCAGTGTATTGAAAACAAGCCGCTGTCTCAAAATGCTTGCCTCACGCATCACAGCATCACGCGCTAATTATGTTGCAATTTATTGTGTACTTGTGTGTAACTCATTCACCCAGGGTATAGAAAGCTGTAGAGCCAGAGAACACCAGTGGTTCGCGAAGTTTGCATTCAAATGCTTGATGATATTCAGATTTTCAGTTCCAATAAAACATGTAATATAACCAGCTGCCGTGGATACAAATGGACTAAGGCGAGAATGGAATCAACGTCGGTTTGATGAGCCTGACTTGTCAACATCCACCCTGACCGAACAGATAATTTTTGAATTCTTCAAGACAACATTAAACATATGCCACAACACCTGAACAATTCACAATTACCAGAACCTTGCTTCTGTAACGCCTCTGAAAATTCGACAATTATGCGCAAACGAAACAAGAAACTTCAAATGTAAGCAATTTGCTGTCGTGGAGGGTTTCGATTGGACCAGATGAGATCTATGAATCACGAATTTGAACTGACTGAAAAAAAAATAAACCTGGCCAGATTTTTTAAGTTTGAATGTATTGTTTTTCAACACTATCCGACCGGTCCATGAACGCTCACATAACATCCATTTGGTTTAATTTACCATAGTATAGGTCATGAACAAGCAGGCTAATTCGGAAAACTCACGAGAAGAACGCATTGCCCACAAAGCAGTTCAAGCTAAGAAAACAAATAATGCACGGCAAACGTTTGTGTCTAATTTACGCACTTCAAAACGGAAGATGTTCTATCCCCATTTGAAGATTCCCCAATAATACTTTCGAACACGTGGGATAGCAGCCAAAAGGGGTGGGCAAACAGCACCGCACAATGAAGTGAATGGACGGGTCGCCCAAGCCGGTGAAATGTTTGACCGATTTGAGAAGTGCAGCTTGAGCAATCCTCAATTATCCAAAGACTGTAAGGTTGTGCCATAACTGGATATTGTATTATCCTCCCTAGTTGGAGGCAGTGAAAACTGAACACAGTACGGACATCAAAGTCGGGCATTCCAATGATTTCACTTATAATGTCTCTGTGAAATGGTTCAGACGAAATGAATAGACTGGAGCCAAAACATCAGAGTCGTTCAGAGAACACCGTAATAGGGTGATTTGTCTCTGGTTCCAAATCAGTTACGCCGGTCTGGGGCAAATGGGCAAGGTTCACCGTCTAACACAAATTCATCTACCATTAACAAGAGAATAACGTTGATGCCTGGTTGGGCCCTCGAGTCAATCCTCAATTAATCTTGAGGAATAGTGAATTTCAAAGAACTTTTGAAATTCTCTATAACAGAATAGCCTTTTAGTGGTTAGCCTTCGTTCTTTAGAGCAGTGTTCTTCCGTAATTTTGCGAAGGCCTCTGAGTTCCTCCAGGTGTTTTTTATTTAGTTGTCTTGGAGACAGTGGTACGCGGTTACTTTATTGAGTGGAGTGTTGATCAGTTCCGGTTTGTCCAGAATTGTAGTCTTTTTTGTCAGCTAGTAAAACGATGTTAATTTTATCCGCTTTGAGTCTTTATATTGCTCTCTTGTCTTCGGTAAACAGGGCGCCATATAACTCATCTCGGGTGCTAGCTCGTACGAAAATTGGTGTATCGTTTGCCGTAGTGTCCAGTGACCAATACATAACTATTTATGGAGACATTGATAGACGTGGAAATCGGACAAAGCGAAATAATGGTGCGCTTTAGAGTTTCTTCACTGTTCACACCGTTCGGTTTAAATGCTTCTGGACAAGCGTAAACCTATAAATGGAACAGTTTGGACGAAAACAATGAACCATTTATAGTATCTTGTTCGGTGGAGAATTTTAGAAACTACTTAAAGAAGTGCTTATAGGAATTGTAATTTTTGGATTCAATGCAAAAACCAGAATGCAATAACTGGTTCAGATTTTGTTGCCAGATATGAAACCAAAAATATGAGAGCGGTATGTGGATGACACGTTCGTTATTGTGCGGAAGAGTAGTCTGTCATGAGTGACTTAACGGATGAACAACGTTTCCCCCAACATCCACTTTACAATAAAGGTTGAGCAGAAGAAATGCAAATATCTCCAGGCAACCGATAGCCAACTAGAAACTGAAGTATAGGGGAAAAACACCAGCCACATCAGCACCCAACCTGTCATAGACGGAACACGAGACAGTCAAAGACAAAGACGGATGACTTTATCAGATGTTGCGGAAAAATAGCTAACCGAGGAACTTTATAGTGAAATGCTTGTAGGAGTAAAATAAAGTCACTTTGTCAGTACAATCAAAAAGCAGAAGTTTTACTCTTTCGGATACCAAAAACATTAGACGAATAATTTACGCCATCATTAATTAAGCGTCATCTTTAACCTCCAGCCCCAATGAAGCCAAACGTAAGACTGGATGTAACGAGAGGACAAACATGACCCATGAACTTCAACGAAACAACTGCGAGAAACATACTGGAAAAAGGCGGACCACTAGAATATATTAACACAAGCTTGCCAGCATAAGACCTGGATTTAGTCAACTATTTTACTTCACAATAAAGGAGAATGACATTAGTTCAATTAGAATAACGTCCGAATACTTGCTTATGGACAACAAAAAAGGAGCAGGATTTTGCCAAGCAGTAGTAATCTACGTAGGAACTGATTAGTAAAAACATGGATACCAACCCACTCTCTCTGTCTCCACGAGCGAAAGAACTTCACAAGCGCTGGATTAGGAAAAAATCACAAGCAGAGTAATAACGAGCGGATTAGTCAAACCGAAGAGATAATACTATTTAAAACAAGTTGCTCAATCAGCCGATCAAATGAAAAATGACCAGGTCAAAGAAAAAGTAGGCGTAGCATTCATAATAGAAGAAATGAACTGCTGGAAATAGAGGCATCCAAAAATATTCAGAGAGTAAGCTCACAAGCGACTCAGATTTCAAGCCACTGACGAACAACCGATCACACTGGGGCTATTAGGTACTGTTTATAAATTTAATAAGCGCAAGCGTAAGAAAAGGGAGTATGCACAGAACTTCGCACTAACTCTCTCTCTCTTTGTTGGTCAGAAACGATTCAGCCCTGATTACGAGGCTTGGTGAACGGACCTACGACCACAGTACACTGTTCACTGTTTCTGCGTGGCATCACCTCCGACATGCTGCAGCGCTGGCATGTGGGGTTACTAAATAAAATTGAAGGTGCTGACTGGGATACTGGGTAGTGAAAAAGGAGTTTACTTGACTGATGGTGTTTTCTCCTTTTTACGGACAACCTGGTAGTTTGCTTTAGGCTTCAAGCTGCTCACTCACAGAATGCATATTAGTTGTTCTTAGTACCTAAATTGCCTATGGTTGACAGGTAAAAAGGCCCTTACATGGCTTTGAGTGGTTGCCTGTGGTGGCTGATCAGGAGATCCATTGTCACAATCACTTAAATAGATGGAAAACAGGAAGGAATCTTTGTGTTACAATGTTGCAGTTTCGTGGCAATATGCCACCCAACTACCGTCCAGCTGTTTCGACTCACCTAAACCTTTTTCCTACCTCCCTTACAAAAATCTTGATGATACACCAACATTTTCAGTTGAAGGATCGAAATGCTTCCGCTCGATTGATAGAGTAGGCACTTTTTGTGGCTTGTACCGCGTCGATGATCAGAACGCTCGGTTTCGAGACTAGCGGAATTACCTACATATCTCGGAGGTGAGCTGATCTTAGAGAGTCTATGCTCTTATGTGATAGGAGCAAAGATACTTACCGTAATTAAACAAATAACCCATTTTATTATGATAGACTTTTCAAGTCTTTGTGATCTAATTATTTGCAAGCCTAAGTCTGCGCATTGCGCCAGCAGTTATCGCCATTCAAACCCATTTCAGATAGCATTCTTACCGTTTTTGCCCTTGTTTAAAAAACGTATCCACTGGTAGATTTCGAAATAGAACTTCCAAGCTGATGGCAAATATAAGCAAGGGTGCAGCACGCAGATAACTCACCCAACTAGCTAAAGTTTGACTGCTTGGCAGCTTTTAACAGCCCCTTACAGACTTGCCTACCGATCACTTTCCGTCGTGGTTCAGGTACCTCGAAATGTGATGCTTTATCCTTTGTAAAAACCCGGCAACACACGATCATCCCCGTCTGACGGCAGATTCCAAACGAATCGACAAAATTTAGTTCCTTCTGCACAGTTGTCTCTTATGTCGCGCCCGAAAGGAATGGTATATCTTGAAGCGTAGTTTCTCCTGATGGTTATTTTTTGAGAGAAGAAAAACCGCATACGAGTGTGGCACCACACGCTCGTCGCACGATCAGTTGCCCTCCCGTTTATCAGGGCCATCTTGTTAATGATTGCCCAATACATTCCAGTATACACCGACTGTTAACTGGCTTTCTGCCTGCAACATAATTCTTACAGGTCTCAAAGCTGCCTAAAAGAATTAGTTCCTTGTGCCAAATAGCCCAAGTCTGATTTCTTCGGTTTCTCCACGGATACACACGGTAGCCTGGTAGTATGAGCTCGAGATTGTTTACAAAACTTTTACCAGATTGTCACAAAACAATGTTGCGGTATTGTTTTTGAATGCACTAGACTGTGACGTAAACTACTCCACCAGTCATCCCCATTCACCCGAAACTTCACGGTTGAGAGAACCTGTTATGTAAGTTGGCGAAGCATTTCCTATCCCCTGTCGAAACTCGTACCCTTCTCAATGGAGGTTTACAACCAGCTGTAGGGAAGAAACAAAACGCCTGGGAGAAATGTGTTGACAGTTCTTTGGGTGAGCTGCGGAGAGCGTTGACAAATCCGGTTGTTTATCTGCATTCTCAGTACAAACTACTGGAGCGTGTCAGATCGCGTTTCTGTACCCAATTCTGTCATTGAAACGTGTTCTCCTACTAACAAAAGAACCCAGAGGATGTATGTTTTGGCGCCTTGAATCCATGCTCAGTTATCAGGCCAAACAAACGAACCGGGGACATATTTTACGTAAGCCCAAATATCCATGGTAATTAACTGAAAGTGGCTTTGCGAAACCTCCTCGATAGTGGTGATGACATATTCTAATTCAATCAAAACATTAGCAACTCCTTCAAATTAGGGTTTACATTTGTCTAACTCTGGGCCTGCGACTAGTCCAACATGTATACTTGACTAATGTACCGATGTGTTTATTTTACCAGTCAGAAGATTGAACCCAATGGAAGTTTAATCTTATGCACCCAGTGCGCCACTCTTGTGTCGGGAATTCTACGGTGCCACCAATTAGTAAATAGTTAGCCTGTTGTAAGATTGGTTTCTCAGAGCGAACTTAAAGTTAATTGAGAAACTACTGAAAAAATGTATTTGTCCAAACAGGAGACTCAAACGACCATATAATGCCTTGCAGTGTATAAGCCAAGTCAGGCAACAGTGTACTCGGTTATATCTTAATTTCTACTTGCTCGAAACTCCGTCGGATTCTCTACAAATTCAAACAAATCTCTCAAAACATTGTCCAGTAGGCGAAGAGATTGAACTTTATGGTATATGCAGCCTTTTGGCCATTGTAATGATAACGCCGCCTTTAGAATGTGGACAGATAGTGAGGTCAACGATTTCTCATGGATACCTGTGTGAGGATCTGCATCATATAATCTATTCATGAGGTACAATCCATCGGAATCGGTCCAGCAGGAAGTCTCTTTATATCACTACCGCGCACTCTGTTTATGGATCTCGATGCAGTTATGTCTCACTTGATCTCAACTGTGGCCAAAAATAGTCCAGATACTCCAATCTGTGGTTATTGGTTTCTTTGGCCACCCAAACACAAGGATCAGTGACAGTCCACTTTGGCGTTACCTGGCCACATCTGAAGATGAAAGTGGTGTGATCAAGGGGCCTATTTCTCGCTTCAAAATAAATGCAGTAAACAAAATGGAATCAATCTACGAACAATAATTTAGAAACTTGAGTTTCCCATCAGTGTTTTGGTCCCCTTCCACGATCTGTTATCCGTTCGATGTAATGACAATTTTAAACAAGACTACACATGCTTGGAGGGTGCTAGCACGTAAGTAGTGACAACTTCCGCATCTTTCAAAAATTACTTGCGTGGAAGTTTGCTTCACATTCCGCTTCCTCCTTTTCTTCTCGCTTCTCAACTCTCGCACATATAGAAAGCTGTGTAGACACTAGATTTTATCTAACCTCTTCAGAGTTTGAGAGAGACCACAACACGTGTTATCATTTACTGCAAGTGGGTTTACCCGACTTTGATGTTTGTGCGCCATGAACATTTGCATTCAGGTACGTGTCAGATCCCTGGTCAAGTTCTGAGTGTATTTAAGTCATTTCTCTTCGTCTACTTTCAGAACTTCAAGTCAGTTATGGAAGTGTGGCTATCGATGGAGTTTATCTTGTTTACTGTCCGTTCCACCAGTTAGAGTTCGGCGATTTATTGGTGCAGTTCCTAGGTCAGTGGGACTAAATTGAGGTCATGGAGGATTTTTCGGCTTCAAGTGTGGATTTTTTATACAAAATGAAAACAATGAACTGAGAATTACTTCACTGCTCTTTCCCACTTAGCTAGAGGACTCATCTACTTAGAGATTCAAACCCTGATGTAAACTCTAGATTAATCAGTTGGCCATGATTTTTCAGTTTTCTGCTGCATACTGAGCTGTTCTTTCTTCAGCAGTTCAAATTCACATTATGTAACGCGGTATTGGCGTACTTTTAAAAGTATCTATGCAGATGACTCACCATTCTTTTATGTTGTTCTGCCTTGTAGATTTTATCTACACATGAGTCTACAGGACTTCCATCCAATCCTTTCATGAATTATCTTTACGGTGCATCGGGTAAGCACCCTGATACTGGAATCTGATCAAAACTTCGAGCTAAAAAAAGATGCACGTGAGCCCACCTCCGCTGCTTCTATGGAGAGAATCGATATATTTGTATAGTGTTTTGGAGCGGTATCAATCAGTGTGCCCTAGCTTACATTCTCACCGAAAGCGTATTTGATGCTTTAAGCCAACAAGCATGGATTTGTAAATGACCGTCCTTCGAGTACACCAAAGCCGGTTTGATATACGCCCGATTGTTCCGGCTCAGGGGTCTACTAACTTTCTGGCCAAGTTGTCTGACTAAACTCTCTCTTTGACAACAAAACGACCGGGGAATCTGGCATCACCTAGTGACCATCCAGCCGGTTTAACCATAGGAGTTTACGATAGCATACATCAATGAAAAAAATAAACATCCTTTTCAAAACCCGTAAATTGAAAGACCAGAGTTGAGTACTTGCAGTAAAATCCCCCCACAAAATTAGGTAAACAAATATGGAAAACAATTGTCTAAGAATCAAACCGTTACTAATTGAGGTACATCAAAACAAGTAAACAAGCTACATATCTGCAAAATATTGGGACTTTACAAGAAATTTCCGTCTGCGTTGGAATGAAGCCCACCTAACAGTCCACCTCCACCCACTGGAACATGACTCAAGCGACGCTCAATCGCGGCTACAAAGTCGTTTCATAGGGAGTAAACCAAAACTTGAAATAAACGGAACCTATCAGCAACTAAAGACATTACACGCAACTCTCAGGTCTCGAACTCATAACTTGCACGAGCGACGACTTTAAGCTTCGTTGAACTTTTCGCAAAGCAACATCCGCAGATATTTTTCGTACAGACAACAAATGGCAGTTGTTTTACCGCCATCATATTTCCACTGTTCTCTATTCTCATGCTTCGGGCTCTGTAGCAAGCTCTTAATAATGATGCTGGTGCGCAACTCTGTGACCAGCTGTATATTATAGACATATGAACGCTTTTCATTTCGTCCCGCCGAAACTGAAATCTATGAAAAGCAATGTGGGCTTTGACGACCGTTGGGGCTGTCTCACCAAGCACAAGAACAGAAACAAGCCTATTAAGTGTCAAACATCAAGCCGGCCCATCATAATTGACAGTTGCACACTGTCTTTCTCCTGCACCATCGTATCCGTCCCTGAACAATCGTAGACGCAGTTGGCATACTAAATCAGTACCCCAGAATGGAACCCTTATGGACATAAATAGCCAAGCTAATTTCGAAATCTAGACTGTGTGGATCAACAGAATGTGTTGATGAAAAGTGGCAGTCGTGCCGATTTATGCGGAATGCCATGTTAACAGTCAGCGGAGCCTATTACTCCCGGTATTGCCAGCCATCGACTTAGCCAGAGAAGCATAGCAACCAACCGAATCATCGTCTGATTTTAAACGTTAAAAATATTGGAAACCGACGGTTGATGGTGAAGGTCGTATGGTCATTCATTCACCCCAAATTCCAAGGAGAGAACTGCATCTAAACAATACCATCTATTTGTACCACTATTTGCCGTAAATTTGGAAAAATTTCGGCGCAACATTTTTCGAGAGGAATAAAGTTTCATGTTAAACGGAACAAAAATAACAATGATTTTTGGAGTTTCTGCAGTCACTTCTGACTCCACGGTTGCTCCCGTTTTGAAGATACAGGGTCCATCAAGTACAATGGAGCGCAAAAAACGTATGATTTGATCCCCTGTGGAATGGTTATTAAGTGAGCCTTTTTGAAAGATCCAAATAGCTTCACTATTCAATTAATAAGAGGGGCTAGTGTCATCCAGTTCATGGGACTAACACTAAGAACTGCTAGGTGAGTTTTAGGACAGGCATTGTGAGATGACAGATCTAGACAAGAACTTGAGTCCCGTCGATCCGCCCAGCTTGTCAGAGCTACGTAGCTCAATTCCCACAGTTGAGCAGAAGCTCAGTGATTACGAATGCCACCTAATATAATGTCACTTGCTATTTTTGCCTTAGTGTTTTGCTATTACGTGGCCAAAGAAACAAAGTGTAGTTGAGCTGGATGACGACGGAAAACTTAAAACCCAGGACCAGAAATACTGACTGAAGCATAAACCTAGCCCGCCCTAGCGTAATCAAGAACCGAGACTTAAGAGTACACACTGTGGGTGTGACAGTGATGCACTGGTATTCCGTTTAAAGTTGCATACCAGCTCCACGTGCATGCCGTTTGCTAACTGACACTGTGACATTTAATAAAGTATGGAATTTCAATGTACACTGCTTCTAATAAAAAAGCTGAATAGTCATGGGTGACATAGTTGCCAAACTAAGTCAACAGCTGATCTGAGCGATTTCAGCCCAGAATTCGAATTAATCAGCACTACGGCTATTTACAGCAGAAGCGTACCCCCAAGACCAAGACTGTGCCCCCACCAGTCAAACGGTCACATAGCTGATCCCACCCGTCTAACCATGATAAGGATGATGAATTTCATACCATCTAACCATCGACTATATCAGTTCTTGATTTGGTTAGACTCAGGGACCTGTTTAGATTAACTTTGTAGGAAATCCCTTTCTATCGGTTCCTTTCCTTCTAATTGTGACAGCTAACTATTATTCCACCAATGATTAAAACTGATCCTAGCCCCCCATTGTGTCTAAAAAGTAGTTTCTTGGACTTGAATGCAAAGTTAGAGGTTGATTAATCAAAACAAACAAATCGCACAATGTACTCCTTGAAATTCAATTAGTCTGGTAATCACAATGAATTTGGAATTTCAAAAACCATCAGATAATGTCAGTGTGACAGTCATTTGGCTGCTGATCGTGGCAGAGGTAATCATTGCTCATCGGGATTGAATTGGAATATCAGCCAATATCTCATCAAAACAAGTCAATAATTTTGCATGAAAGTTCAGATGATTTGATTGCTCGATAATGTCACTAAATTATCTGATTTAGGTTTCAAATCCGCCCCATCAGACTCATTTTCCTGTATGACTGAGTTGTAATTCTGTTGCCAAATTTACAATATTTGGGGAATAATGACAATTGGTGAGCACAAATTACCGGGAGGAGCTTACAAAAAACGAAGTTCAAGTATGAAATAAGATTGATGTGAATTTCAAGACTACCCCTCCTTGATGAGTCTTACAAAATGCCAAGTAGCTGAGGGACTGTCCAAGACTTCTTATCAAGTGGCGCTGTGTTATATTTGAATCACAGATAATGATCTAGATTACTATACCCTATTCACTTATATGGCCTTTGAGGTGAAGTACGTTCCTCTATGGACTTTCTAACCCTGTACTGGAGCATTCGGCTCATACGCGACAAGACACCGGCCTTGGACGCACTGAAAGAATGGAACTGGTTAGCCGGTAAAATCCACTACAGAAAGTATTAGTCTGGTCAGACATCTACCAAATGACCAACGTGCGGGCCTGTGAGTGTCACACATGCACTTCTTAGCATATTTCAGTAGATTAATATTGTCCACAAACCGTCGTATCTTTCCAGGTAGCTTTCAGTCTCTTGTTGAGCCCAAAGCAATGCGAAAATGGTCGTAGGTTGTCAAATGGCCTTCAGAATTCGCGTGAGTAGTACGTTCTGCCAAGATAGCTTTACCCTATTTGTACTCAACGAGCAAACCTGATTCGGGCGCATGTGTCCAGCAATGGAGAGCAACAGATTTACAAAGCTCAACGACGTCGGCAGGTGTGGCGTCTTGCCAGTGTGACGTAAAGTCACAAGTAAACACTCTATCACCACGTCGCTGAGAAATCTTAACCACTTGCAACACTTTGGTGTTGTTCAGGATTTATTTTTAAAAGTCCTAGGGAAACCAAACCAATGACCAATAATGACCGCTTCACTCGTTCGTCTACGCAAATTCTTAAGTAGTCTAGAAGGAACCCAGTCGACGGCGATTCCTTTGAAGCTGACACAAAATGAGGGAATACTCGTTTTGTTGACATCTTTAGGTGGGCCTTACGCACGTTTTATCTTAATACCATTTGCTCCAATAATTATCATAAACCGGGTGTGAAAACTTATAAACTGACAATGTGTTCAACCAAGTATTATTGGATTGATTAGGTCAACTGTCTGTTGATCAGGTGGCGGTCGATCTGCTCGCCCAGCATGGCAGCTGGCTTGCAAACTTGTCGTCCCATTAACAACGAGATATCATCAGTTCACAGTTGTGTGAGTGATCCCTCCACTTCGGCTTGTACTTACGTGTTTTTAATGGGGCAGTTGAATTTTGCAACATGATCTTTCTTTTGGAAAGACTGGTAAGAAGTTGGGAGCCACAACGAAATAGAAGTGACAAACGGGCTAATTTGTGTGGAAAAATGAAACTACTGTATAAATTACCATCCAAATGACCGACCGTGATATGAAAACTGTATGAGATGCTAAACAATGTACAAACTGAATATGTTGATCCAAAAACTAGTAAAATGGATCTACTCAACCAACCAACCAACCAGCCAAATGATAATCAGACCACAACAGATCCCGATGTGACCAATCCCGCAGCAATCAGTAACGCTGCAAATATGGAAAAATCCCTCTTTCAACAACGCACTGATAATGTCTACTCGCATGGTGACGGAACACTTTCTGGACGGCCGTTTAACTCGCTGAATAGATTAGCTGCAATTTGATCAGCAGCCGAGCATATACATTGTTTTTAGCATAGCGTAAAGATTACGCTAGCTAATATTCAATCGAAAACAGGAGAGCCAAAAGAACTTCAGCCCAGAGTGTCCCTGTACATACATTGTACATACATAAATCAAGAATAATAAATCCACAGATCCAACGGATAGAGAAGCAGAAAAATGCGGAATTTAAATTCAGAGAACTAAATGAGATTGTCTGAATGGTTTCTAAAGTTGGATTGCTAAAACGTTTACAGATAAACAATGTTAGGGAAACCAAAGTCCCGCTGCGAGATGACTCGCACAGGTAAACATATGCAATATTTGCAAAATTTAAAAGAACATAACAGCTTAACAAACTTCACTGACAAAATTTAACAGCATTACTAAGGCTAAGAAAATCATAAATTTTCAACTAGGAGCTGTGTAAGCGCCCGATAATGACGAATGCTTGTTAAAGTGTGTGGTTTTTAATGGCTGTGAAAGTCCATTGCTCATAAAAGTTGAAAAGCAAGTAGGGGAACATCAGCTAACGTCCTTGATCCGCTGTGGATGCTCATACACACTGCCGTTACACAGAAGTTGACGCTGCAGTGCTCTATCAAGAGCTTCTTTTCGTGGCACTCCCAGCTCCACGCCGCTGTCACGCGCCTCAGAATCTGTCTTGTACTGGAATTTTAATCGGTGGAAACAAATAACCACAGCTCTTTTGCAAACTAATTTGGTTTTGCGATAAATTTACTTGGAACCCACCTAAATTTCTCGTTTGTGATGTTTCCAGGCAACTGAATGTGCTGCACCAGGCCGCCTCATGTTTCGGTTGCTACGGTATTCGAGATGCGTATACGTAATGCACTACTCATAAGCTTGCTGGAACCTCCGTGACAGCTCGCGACCGGTTTTGCCCTTTGTTGGACTGAACAGGTAGGCGCAGTCCTCGAGTTTCCGTCAACTTTATGCTCTCCTTGAAACCGTATTGCACGAAATTAGCAGTGAAATATCAGGCGGCCTGGTGCAGCACATTCAGTTTCCTGGAAACATCATAAATGAGCGATTCAGCTGGGTCCCAGGTGAGTCCATCACAAAACCAAATTTGCTTGCAAATGAGTGTATTTCGCTAATCTAGTGCCATTTGGTTTCAAGTAGAATACAGAGTTGACGGAAACCCGGGGGCTACGCCCACCTGATGAGCCCAAAGAAGGGTGAAACTGCTCGTGGCCTGTCGAAGAATTTCCAGCAACCCTATGAGTAGTGCATCACGGACTACAGCGCTGTTCCAGTTAACATTATAGTAACTAGTTAAGTATCACTCGTTTTCATCAAAATATTTTCCCTTCCATTCAGACAAGAGATTGACTGCCCCTGCAGGTTGATGCTAGTGTTCGCAAAAAATATCATCACCCGTTTTAACGGAAAACTGAATACGTACCTGTCGCCGTAATTTCTTGTAATCTGTGCGTAATCCCGAAGAAGCTGTAATTAGTTCGATGTGCTCATTTATCAGTTGTTGTTGATGGAAGCAATCTGTGTTGATACTGTAGGCACCCGGATGATTTAAAGCCCTGTTTGACCGGTGGACTTTTGGGACAAACTCCTACATATTTTTACCTGTTCGGTGGTTACATTCAAGATTGTACCCCTGAAATATTTCTTTCCACCTTCTGCGCCACTCAATTTTTAGAAAGCGATCATTGATCTACCCGGACTATAAAAGATCTTCTAATAGTGAAATTACGGGAAACTTCTAGAATCGAGCATGTCTGCGTACTAACTAACATATACCTCCATTATTTGGAGATATAATTCAGTGTCCATCTGGGTTAGACAGCAACGCCTTTGCGTAAGCAAATGACTAGCGCTCTCAAGCTGTTCGCCCAATTCACCCGGGTATCTTTAAGTGCCAAATGATCATCTGTGCTTGTAATGTTGGACGAGAGGCGAACACTGTAGGGTCTCCGAAACCTCGGTGTTCAGATACATCCGAGTGAGATCCTCAGTCATATTCAAAAGGGAATTGGGCTGGTTGTAAGCCAGAGAAAGTGACGGTCTGTGAAGCTGTCCTAAAAAGGTTGTGAGTTAGAGAGGCGGTGGATGTATGATTTAGGTGGGTTCCAAAAAGAATTTGACAGGTTTCGCTCCCGCAACATGATGCCTTATTGGTAACTTCAGGGGTCTCCTTCGTTCCGCTAATCTGTAGTGCTCCCGGATAGACCAGGACCTACGACCCCAACATTGGCGATGAAACTCCCCCGATTATGTATCCGAGCTCTTCAGATGGCTCCTTGCCAAATTCTGGTCAGACTAGCTCCCAATAAACCGTGCAACCCTTTTCACGGCATTGCGCGTTTGCTTACAGTGAGAGTAGAACTTCCATCTGCACTTGGGCGGGGTCTTCTTTAGCCAAGTGACTGATACTGGTGGTTGTATATTTCATTAGCATTATTGTTGCGCGAAACCATTGTCTCCAAGGCCACATCAAAGGTCTTATTGCCCGACATAATCAGTACCATATACATGTGCTGCCAGTGCCTTGCGCTGGCATGATCTCTGCATCAACAATCGTCTTTGGACATGCGTAACTCTCCCAAATTATGACATAAACTGATATAAGATCGAGTTTCCATTACAGTAAAGTCTAGTTTGCTCATAAGTTATATTGGGATATTTGATTACCCAGTTCTCAGTCCAGGGAGTACGGGAAACTTTCGTTATGCTAATCAATGAGCGTACATTCATCTTGTTCACACTTGCATCGTTGTATTGGCGTGTGAAACCATAAAAGTACCAACGGACCCGTACGATCTAACCGTTTCCTCATATATACGCGAAATTCCCCACGTCACCTTAAATAGGGTTTACTTTAGATATATATCTGAATTGTGCAAACTCCTGGGGTGTAATGTCAACTGTGTGGACCACTAAGTTCTCTTAGGCAGCTCTTGCAAGTTCGGTCTGCATCACGTAAGCGAATACGACCACTGGTCTCTGGATTTCCTAGCGCATATTCCAAGAAAACAGCCGCCGCCCATTTTCAATGCTGTAGATTGATCACATTAACAAACTGAGAACATCAGTCAACCTAGATAGCACCAGCAACGATTTTGCATTCAGATGTACGCGAATGATGTACAACCGTACACAGGAAACCGTCACGCGTGACAGAAGACCTACAGATTGCGTTGTGGAAATTTCGTAAACTGGTTGCTGCAAAACGAGCGAAATCCAGAGGTGCGTATTTCCGTTGTTGCGTGTGACCGTGAATACCCAATAAACGTCCTTAATGCATTCATTAGGCACAATGATTTAGGCTTGAGCAGTCTTCCTCTAACCCATCAGGTCTCCAATGCAGCTGCAGTGCGCTGTTCATATGGCCAATAAACAAATTTACCGAAGAATAAAGATCACCACTAAGCCACCATACTAACAAAGTGCTCTTATGGAAAATCCGCGGGCACAATTGGTTTCCATTTTGTATATATGGAAGGGAGTCGTCAGCTGAGTGCTTCGACAGGTCCATTCAGTAGACCGCGTTTCATGTCGAAGCATTAAGCGGTCCACGTCGTTCATTTGCAGCCTGCACATGCATGAGGGAAATTGCTGTGGATCTTAGAAAATGTAGGAAGAAGGATAAAATGCTGTCATCTTTTTCCTTTTTATAATTCTGCATCAAGTTTTCATTCGTCGAAAAATAGGCATATTAGCTTGCATTTCGAACCCATTGAGCTGTAAAACGAGCAAGATTGGTCGGTTACTAAATTCAAGTGACATCCGAAAAGTAGCTGAGCTCCGTTGATCCAGCCTACTTATTTAAGTATCAGGTATCAACAAGACGTATTTTTGCGTTGTGTAATTCACAACTGTTCCATTTACAACAGCATTTGATTGTACTGGATATGGAGAAGACAGTGTATGTAAGGTAAATTGTATGGGTTCGCGAGCCAACCTGTTCACCGTACCTTCAAACATTCAATCTTTGCGGCAAAAAATGCCCCACGGAAGGCACATGCACTCTTCTCTTAAATCAATATACTGTGACAAGACCTTATACTAAAATGCAAAGCATATAGGCATATATGTTCGAAACAAGGAGGCCTATAATAATATGCAAGTTTGTTAAAAATTTGTCCAAACGCTTTCCAACTAGAAGCGGTCAGATTTTTGTTCATTTGTGGCGTTATCTTCCACTTTTACTTTTGAACAGCATGGTCACAAACATAAAAAGTAAATGCAGGCGATGAATGTGGAAGGGTTAATAGAGAACAGCAGATTAGAAGAGAGAAGCGTCTCATTCGAAGTCATGACACTATCAATTCCAGTCAGACAAGATGAAACATAAGGTACGTAGGAATGTTTGGTATGGAAACACGAGTGTAAAGTCTATCAACCGAAGAAGGGATAAATAATGCTGAATGCTCGTCAAGGCGCAGTAAGCGCTAGCACAGTCGAGGCTTGCCCATCAGGCATCAGGTATCCGCCATACTGGGTCTAGTGTGAGATTCAGTGGCAAGAGCGGACACTCAGTACCATGTATTACACATAAAAGTGCGCAGACAGCCCACAATGGCAAACAAACACAAGTCACTCACTGTGACCTTAGGGAGTCCCAGTCCAATAAATGCCTTGGCGGACTGATGAAAGCAGATCCCTCGGCAAGAAATGGTCATTGCCTGGTGGAGCAAAAAGTCAACGTCACAACCGATTGCACGTAGGGTTGAAATTATGGCGATGAAACATTCACCAGCACCATGATTCTACCTCTACTTATTCCACAAAGTCACTCCGGGCCCACCCAAGACTGTGCTCACGTGTACCACAGTTGCTCAGCGCTCCCGAGCAGCTATTCATCAGCACCATGATTCTACCTCTACTCATTCCACAAAGTCACTCCGGGCCCATCCAAGACTGTGCTCACGTCTACCACAGTTGCTCAGCGCTCCCGAGCAGCGATTAGGTCAGGCTTGTTGAAGGACGTCTAAGTGGGTACTCTCAATTCCTCAAAGACGGTGCATCCCAGAGGGCGGAGACGTTTTGCAAGTTCACTGACAATCAAATCATGACGATCACATTTAGCATCATGCTTGATCCAACAGGACTGCAAAATATGCACCATACCCTCCGGTTGGCCACAGTTTCTACGACAGAAGACCCAAGCAGGTTGCATCGGAGCTGGATACCGCGGAAAAATATTTGAGGAAACACTCGTTCCGGAAAATCGATTTATTTTCTACAGAACTAAATATTGCGGCCCAAATTCGACACGTGATGAATCTTACAGATCCTTCGGTCAAGAAAGCAAGATAGTTTTCCTAGTCAGGATCTCAGCAGCATACAGATTATCCCAGAACGTGTGCAAAATGCATCGCGCCGGTCTGTGATTCATCTCGTACATCATGTTTGGACAAAACTCACTGTTCACCTTGGTGAAATGGCAAACACCCATTTGCAGGAAGCTTGTGATGATGCAAGCCCTGAGGCAGACACCACGATTTTGTCGTTACGAGGGCAAATTTACTGGCAGTGGAGCACGTCGTAGTCGAAGAAACGACATTCTAGCACGCTAAAGAAGGCCAATAACTCAACACAAAATGCGTCATTCTTCACGCCGCATGGCAGCCTTGCAGATTAACTAGGTTTGTTTATCTGCCTAGAGCTGGAGACGTGAGATGCGTTTTAACTGGAGCTATATCAGTAAGGTGCACGAATTTAACCACCGGTTTTCAAGGGGTTAGACTAAGTGCTAGACTAAGTGTTTTACCGCACACACTTGTGACATCGTTTCAAGTGGAGATTCTTCGATGTGACTGGGAAATTCCTACACTCCAGCACCATATGTGGCGGCAATTAATTGTGTATTATTGCTTCAGGTCAACGTCAAGCTGTTTGCAAGAAGAGGCCTACAGGCTCACCTCACTAATTGCTATAGTGCTTTGTTTTAACATTTAATCGGAACCTTAGTTGTATAACCCCACTGGCACAGAACGGTTTGACGGTTTATTACCTGTATATGTACCCAATATTATCCCTAGTTGGTGGTCGCCTGCACCACTGAAACCATCAAAACGACCGTGTATGAAATTGCTTCGTGGCTACAGAGTAAATGCAAACCGGGTTTTACATCCATGAATCAGGAAAACTGTCCATTGGCAACGTGTCATACCGCTATCAACTTTCGTTGTGCAGTTCAAAATATAACAACGATGATAGGATCCCCATCTAAATATATTTTGCTGTCATCCAGCTGCTATAAAGTCACTTGACGGTGAGATGGCATCATTTAGAAACTCACGACATAAACTTTGCGTATACAGTGGTCCTATAGCCACATTATAGTTATAGGCTAGCACTCCTTGAGCTCCAGTTATACAAGCTTCCACATGCGTCAACTCGAGTAGCCGGTGCTTCGCATAACATTTGTCATTAACTCATGAACACAGATTACCAGATGTTTCTGATTCTTTGAATTTTGCTTTGTTTCAAGGTCTGCCTACTATTTTTGTAGTAGACCCAGTCATAACGGAAAAAAGCGTTGGTGCATTTTCCACAAGTGCATGCACAAATACCGCGTAGTTACCCCCGATGTACTCAAGTGGCCCTTATGAATTTCTCAGTGGACATACACGAAGTCAGACCCACAACCTGGGCCGTAGCGGTGCACATTTAAAGCTGAATACGCACCGAAAATTGCGTCGGAGTATTAGTTGATTTCCTTTATGTGCGGTTTCCAAGTACACATATTGTATTGTGTGAATCACTTCGGTTTCGTAAAGCCTTCATCAGCTAAAAGCTCCAACGTATAGCCCAACGACTGTTTCTTTATCATCATAAGCAAAAAGCAGACCAAGCGTTTGGCACCCGGTTTGCTCTGAAGTTGCCAATTGACCAGTTTCATGAGTAAACCGCGTAGCCCGGCAAGATAACATTACTCAGCAAGAATGCGTCTGCAACCCGCATGCTTCTATCATCTGATACCAAACAAGATGTCCTACCAAAATAGTTCGGCATGAACACAAGAGTTTCGAAGGACGACTGAGTAAACTGACCGCCGTAATGAGAATTTAAAAATTCGGTAAAACCTTATAAATGAAAAAAACACTATCCTTTTACCAAAACACGTCCTTCTCACGAGGGTCACATTGGGAGCATGCCCACCTGGAGCGTTGCAAAGGTCCGTAACACGCGCAGAATTTATTCAAACAGAAGCTGGGGAAAGCGCTATGAACAAGCACCAGTCCCTCCAGCTAGGATAAGTTGAGGGAAACCGAAGTTACGTTGAGGAACCGAGAGACGAGGGTGGGCTGTTAATTGGGACGTTTTAAAATGGGAGCCCTAGCTTCTGTCTGTGTTGAGGCCAAGTGCCCATAACACTCTGTGCCTCAGATGCCTGAGCAGTGCCTAGCATAAATTTGCCATTTTATATCTACCCAACAAGTTGCTAACCATTATTCCCAACCGATCTCTAAGGCCCCATAAACTACACCACAAAGTTTTTGAGATAATTCCACACAGAGGCGCGCCTCTGATCTCCTTTACCCCCCTCGAAGGATGCCGGATAGTAGGGGAAAAGAAATTTTGGGATTGTCAAGCTAGTCGAGCATACCCCCGGCTGCCTAGTCTGACATTTGGTCTAACGGTAGAACGAACCATTCGCAATAAATTATCAGTACGTTCGGTTAGCCCGATTATTCTTGCCAGATATGAACACGCATTCCACAAGCCAGGTTTGCGTCACACGAACCACTTGTAATTTTATGGCAGAAAACATAGAAAGTCGCTCTGCTACCGATCGAACTTGGCAGGACATTCAGTGGCGCAAAACATCTATTCCTATTCCTGTGGGCCAGGTTGATAGACCATAAGACCAACTAAGAAGGCATAAGCGATTTTAAGGAGCCAAACTTCATGCATAACCGAACAGGAGACAGAAAATAAACTAGGTTTGTGAGTAGCATTGACCCCAAAGCTCGCAGTGGGGTCCGCTAGCGTCTGTCGAATGCTTTCCTTTTGTATCTCTGGTGGAGCATTGGGTGATGTGTGAAACGATTCTGTGAGACGCTAACGGTGAGGAAACGAGAATAGAAGTGTCTGCTATGACGTTTCATACCCCTTTCTAAACACCTCCATCGGCCTTAAAGCTGCCCTTGACCGTGCGTGGTATGAAGTTTGGGGTTGGAAAAAGACATGGCTGCATGGTATCCACCCAATAGTTGGTCCTTAAATAGACTAATTCACTCACGGGCCAAAAGGTGTGCGGTGAAAGCGTCGTTCACCAGAAAACCAAGTTACGAACAGCATGTTAAATGCAGTGAGGTGATTATCCTCAATAAAAAGTGTAAAGCATAATCTGCCATAATCTGCGGTATTTCCTCTGATGACGTTAGCCCACAAGCAATACGTGAGGCTTAAAGGTCGTAAATTTGAGTTCACAATGTAGCACAAGGTCACACACCATAAGATACTCTACGAAAACCTCTCCCTTATTGGACGACCTCCTTAGACCGATACATCTAATTCGGATTTTTCTAAAGGTAGATTTCAACAGATCCTTTTGCGTTGGGAAACCTGAAACAAACGAGACAACCCACTCTATAATTTTTAGACATGTCCAGCGCTTCCAAGAGCGGAAGATTCCGATCGCTTTCACATTGGGGACTCGTATTCCTGCACTGTGAATTGCTGGGAGTCCAGCTGAAAGTGTCTAGTGATAGGAACTGCCTCAGAAACATTGCAAAGGTGACCACTAGACAAAAAACAGCGAATTGTAAATGAGGTGAATTTCGTGCTGCAATGCTTGTGGTGGCCGAAACCTTTGAACTTACATCAGTCATCTTGACATACTGTGATTCCGGGATGGACGGACAATAGCTCGTGGATTGTGGCTAGTGCGGCTGATTGTATAAATGCACTGCTCAGGGGTACCAGATGTTTTAGTTACTTCCTCTGAATATCGAAATCGAGACTTTCGTACGTCCTGTCTTGTCGGCGATCGCTCCTAACTGGTCCAGTGACAACATCGATCACTCTGGCAGGAACAATGGCACGGTTATCATTTCTCAGGTTTGGTTTACTGAGACACCCCGTGATAGAAAAATGCAGAAAGCGAAAATAGGAAAGTATGTTAAGAGTCGTCGAGGTAACAAATATTACGGGGTAATCGGCCCTCTCCTTGAGATCAGCAGAATCCATCGAGTAGACAAAAGTAGCACCAAAGGTCTGTGGGGTGCACGTGCTAATTTCTACCAGAACCCACCAAATTATCCAAATCTAGCCCCGAAAAGACAGAAGTGCAAACAACCTCACATTAGATGATAGCTTACAAAACAGAATGCTTATGAATTCCTGTGCAAGATAAGTGAGGTTTCTATGGGAATGATTTTCAAACCGATTTCTAACATCGCCACTTGTCCTCCGATGGATTCAAACGTAGAGCGTCAGTGGAATTCGGTGCAAAATGGAGTACATTGCGAACCTGATGATACCACATAGATGAGGGCAACTGTGACCTTTAAAGGTCGCAGGTCACTTGTCCGTCCGCGTGTCCTTCAATAAGAGGAATACCGCGAGTTTTTCGCGAGTGAAAATAAGATAGTGGTGCAAGCAGTGGGACAACACAAAACAGAGATTCTTACACCCCTGTGGCGTGTCTCAGAGTTTTGGATTTTATTCATTAATCCAAAAATACGTGCAAACTGCCCACAAAACTTCCTGGAAGCAACTTTGAGATTCTACTCAATGATAGTGGGAGGGGGGAAAGTGAGCGCTTGATGCCTTCTATTGAATAAGTGCACAATGCACCTGCACACTTGAGTAGCAGGCAGATTTTTCCATAGGACAACGCAACCACAAAGCATAAAGTTGAGGGAACAACTACATGTGCTGGGATAAAAATGAGGGCACAATAGGCTTCCCCTACATGTCTGCTTGAGAGTTTAGCCACGGTGATTGCTAACCGAGACCACAAATATCCATTGCTGGAGAAACTTGCGGTGTAAATACAAATAATTTTACTCAACCCCTACTCAGACGTCACGTCCACAATCGAAAGGACTTATAGCCACCCCAGACTTCAGCGCAATTTTTTGGCAGTGACGCATGTTCTTACGGGCTACCACTGTGATACATACTTCACTGCGTCCCGCATTCTTCGATCAAGTGATTTTATGAATCTTAGTTGGCAGTTATCATCCCGCATATCGAACGTCTCCTCTTATCTGTTTATTCGGGCCCCAACTGTTGGAAGAGACCCTTTGTGGACCTGAAAGTGTGAGGTCACTGTGGAAATGCTGGGTTTTCTTTTACACATCACGGAGCCCTCAGCGACCAGTCCCAATCACAGTCAAAACGAAGACAACACACTCCGCAATTCGACTGGCGAGTTAGCAGCCACTATTTCAGCCGATAGCACTCAGGTTACGACGCAAAGTAAGCAGGGCTAATTATCAAAGCTCGAAAGAACTTGCAGCGAACGCGCAACGCAGAAACAAGATTGGCAACTGTTCCGAAGGTATCTCGTGAAGTACTGCGAACGAATTTCAGTGGGATCCATTTGTATTACTAGAAAACCTATTATGAAGCTGTTGTCCTGCACCCATGTATAACGGTAAATGGCGTTTCGTAGAAGCGGTTGGCACCGATTTCAACCAACGAAAGAGGTAACCATTCCTGATGGTCTGCATCAAGTTTGATAAACTGACACAAGAGAAATCAAGCGCTCGCAAGCGAACATCAGTTCTCCGGGACTGCGTAAATAACACTTTGAAGCAGTCACTGAACATCAAGTCCCATTAATACAACGGGTCAAAAAAATACATTTTCCGTCGTGGATACAGAACACCCCCTCATTTTGTGACTTTAAAAGTGTATTCACGCCAAGAGTATTGGTAGACATGGGTCTTTTATTCGTCCATAGGCGAACGCTAAAAATCATTAGTATTTCTCACTGCTTTTGACTGCGTATTCCTGTTAGTAGGGACCTGAACGCCGTCGAACAGCAAGCACGGTTCGGCTGCTTTTCAGTTAATGTACATAATGGCTGACTCGACTATGTAGGTTGTTCAACAAGTGGTGCGATTGCGTGCTTCCTTGCATTCTTCGCTCGTTTACTGGTCAGAACAAGCATATAATTGTCGCTGAGGTGCGAGCAGCTTATGTGATTCCACATTCCTGCACTGTTGACATATATCCCAAGCTCAGCCGCTTTCACACAACGTACCGTTCGCCCAGACCAGGGGAGGTAAATGTGCGTAAAGGATAAAAATAATGAAAATAAGCAGCATTCATTACATTGCATTCATTGCGTTCACTATAAAAGGTTAGGTACTGAAATAATAGAATAATATATCATAGAGTTTTCTCGGGTAAGGGGTGCATGAGTTTGATTTAGTGGGTACCAATACTTTGGCACCTAAATTAGCAGTGAACAAAACCATTTCATTACGGTGAACATGGACAGCCGAATTGATTCATGAGCGGAGGGATCTGCAGCATTTTGCATTGATCTAATGAGCTCTGATAACTGCTTCCCAGGGTGGGCTTATTAAGGATTCGGACTCTGTCCCGAAATCACCTTAGCCTGGTCCAGATAACGACTGACCGACTGCGATACAGGCTGTAGTTCATTAATCAACTCATTAATCACCACCCTGGTCACTCAACTTTCGGCTCGGTGGGGTTGTACTTACATGCAGCCCTAACAATCCCGATTGTCCTCGCTGACACCACCCCTGCACCCTTCTGCGATGCACTGTGGGTCCAGTCCAA
>NW_008751726.1:610488-614507 GCF_000715545.1 Opisthorchis viverrini
ACGACAGCCACTGACCGACAAGAACAAAACCGACCCGGGAAACTTGGGCAAAAGCCTCGATCCTCTGTATCAATCCGTGAATCCGTGAATGTACTCAACTTTTATCAGCTTGTAAGTGACCTTAAAAGCGCGGAATTTGAAGGTCACGCAGTTGACATTTTCGTCATGTGGAAGACCGATTGTGTTTTGGGAGATCAATGACAACTGTGAAATAAGCCGTGTTATTTCTTCACGTTGTTGGAGGAATAATAAAGTCAAGTGGCTCGCAGTGATCACTGTGATGTTAGGCTTTCGAAGCCACATCGTTGACATATTTTACGGCGCAGCTAAAAATGTTCTGTGGAAAGAACATCAGACACAACTCCAATGTGAAAAACATGCGTGTACACCTGGTGAATTCGAGCGGGGACTTTCTGTTTCCCATATAAACCCCATAGCAACTCTTCTTCAGCTACCACTATGCATCGCTTGTTGGTAGATAATTTTAACGCTCCGATGCCTTATGGATGGAATTCCAGCTCAACCGGCCCAGTGGTTGAAGTTTTTCATTAGAGCTCTTTGACTCTGTATGTCGTTGCATCAACCAGACACCGCGCAGGCCACTGCGTGTTGGATCTGGTTATCACCAACCGAGGACACTTCGTTGGTCCATGGGTAATTACAGCTTCTCTGAGACAGTGACTACTATGTGCTCAGTTCCCCCTTCACCCTCTCCTGAGTCCTCTAAAATGATTTCGAAACTTCTGTGGCACAGGCTGCCCAGGAATACATATCTCTCTTAATTAAGTTAAACTTGAACCAGCTTCAGTGGGGAATACATACAGGACCAGCGACCAGAAAATTTACGAAACTGATACAGTGTTGCTCCCAAAGAAACTAGCGTGCTGTCAAACGGACTAGAAGCTGCCAGAAAAGAAGAGGATTCAAATATCACTCAAGAGGATAACTAGAGGAGACACGGAAGATGAGCTGGTATTTCGTATGGTTGATCTTCTTGTTTTAGCATGTGTCTCCCTGAAACGTCCTTATGAATAACTTGTGTCTGCTAGTCGGTTCGCTTGTCTTGATCGTTTTACGAGCATCATCCTCATCAGCTGCCACAGTTTCGATCCTCGATGGCATGAGGAAGTAGGGTTGATAGGCACATATTGGAGGCAGTATCTACTTGGTGTGTGAATACAGGAGTGTCAGTCGACTTTTCGCTGGGAAGATGGAAAGGGAGAACTTTGGATTGAAGGCAAACAGCTTGGACGGGTTCACGCAGTTAACTTCGACTGAGTCATGTCTGTCAGTGTCTAACGATTGTTGTATCCCGTCCTCTCACCCAGGAGGACGTCAGTGGCTCAGCTCAGCTGAGCTTACTGGTAATGCCTTTCCTAATTTGCTGCCAAGTCATTGCTTGACTTCCCCTGGATCTTTTCCACCCTTCGTGCGGTTACGCAAAAAAGGTTCTCTGAGGGAATCGATTGACTGGCGTACGGGGCACGTGACCAAGCCAGCACAACATATGGAGTGTGATCATTTCATCTGTCGTGGGCGAGTTATTATTTCTGAAAATCATTCGACATGCTTCAGCAATACTGATCCTGTGTTCTCACCGGACTGGGAAAATGCTCGCTAGACACCAATGGTAGCATCAGTTCTCATTTGTCAGGTTTCTGACCCATGTGATAAGACGGAATGCACACCGGGATTTTAAACTTGATCCTTGATAGATGAGTTAATGTCACGTATGAGGTAAATGTAATACAGGTTGACAAAAGGTGCTATGGTCGTCCCAATCCGAATGGAAGTATCGTCTTTGTCTAGGTCACCGGGACTGATACAGGTGCACAGGTATACGAATTTGTCTACCACCTCAATCGGCTATCGGCAAGCATAACGTTTGCGTCCCAACCCGCCCATTTTTCAGGTTTGAAGCGTATGCCGTCTAAATTACGACGGTGTCTTATCCAAAAAGAGCCACATATTTTGACCACTCGGTATCTGTTGTCAAACGTTCCAGGAGCATTTCGACTCTACAGGCCTTAGGGGCTAGGTTTAGTCTTCCGTGATCATATCAATGGCTGGAGGGGAAAGGTAAAATAGAACGGTCGTACCCAAGACCACTATATGTAATAAACTCAGATGAGAGCTGACTGTAGAGCTTTATGCTCCAACAAAGATAGGCGTATAGCACTTCAAGGAGGGTTAAAAATTACGGAAAAAGAGTTTGCTCCACGGACACTGCCATCGCGCATGACGGTCAACAAAGTCAAACGCAGCTTTGAAGAAAGGGATGACCACCATTTTCTTCGCTTAAATTGGTGTAGGTTTCTTAGAGTTGATACATGATCGATGCATTTTTCTTCAAGACGGAACCCAGCTTGGTCTTTACGGAATAGCCTGCTTCTGTTCTGTCAAACTTCGAATTATGAAACCAGAGGGCGACTTAAAGGCCACACCTAACAGGCTAATGCCACAGTAGCCTTCGAAAAACATCCGCGTACCAATAACTGTCTGTGTGCCCCATTCTTCAGGCACTTTCTTCACCCCATATCGCACCAAGGAGCCTTGTAAAAATGAGTAACCAGTTGGGAGACGAGATTGCTCAGTGTTTAGAGCGAGAGTTTACTGATCGGACGGTTCGTGGTCCGTGCTCAACCTCTATCTTTCGACTTCCCCTGTCCAGGCTTAGGCAACCTGGCAGTGTCCTCGGGTGTCAAGGCAGCTAGGCACCGAAAGGGCATTATAGCTGAACGATTATGTTTTTATTTTATAAGCAGTGGTTCGCCGACCTCTTCGAAGGGGGTTGGATACAGACCGCCCTGCCCTGGTGCCTTCTCGCGCTTTTGGGGGTAGACTGTACTTCATCTCTTCTTCTAACTGACGATTGAGGTTTACATTCCATCTGCCCATGTTCACCGTCTCAGGGTCGTAGGCCAGATAAACTAGTGTTCGAAGTGTTTAGTCCCTCTTTCCAGGCGGCGGTGATGCATTTCACTGGCCATCGGTTTTGGCCAGTCGATCATATTAATTGGTATAGTGCATAGCTGCTTTTAGTGGCAACATCCTCCATCTCATAAGCTTTCATTGTCCATCAAAGCTCTCGAGCTTTCCTCAGGTACTTCACTATTTGGTGTTTGGAGAATTTGTGAGCGCATCAAACTTACTGCTTATTGGCATCAAACAGAGCGAACGATCTCGACTATATCCGCATGTGAAGTACGGCTTTGAACGCTGCTAATATAGCTTTCACATTTCAGCATGCTCCATCCACGTGCTCATTACTGGTATCGTTTTGGTCTACTGTAGAGAGTAACTGAGCTTGCTCAGATTGATACTGCTAAGCTGCGGTATGCATCTTCCTGACTGGCTAGTGCTGGCGGGTTCGCACCAGGTTGTGACCAGAATCAGGTTGGGTACTCCGAAAGTAATGGCGATCTTGCATTGCAGCCCTCCACCGGTGTCTGACAGCCACGTTTTTCAGAGACGACATGCGTCAATTTTAAGGACTTATAATGTCTTGGCGAGAGTTGCATGATCGCCAATTTGACATATAGTGAGGACATTGGAAGCTCCCATATAGGAAGGATCTCTTGGATGTAGCAGCGTTTTTCTTCGTTAACTTTTAATGGGCAGATAACTGACAATCAAATGATCCGGGAACATTTGCTTGCATCTAAGAAAGGGGTTGTGGAGTGTCATGAGTGTGTTGTGCGAGCTGGTTGAACTGGCTTCCATGTTGCCCAATTCATGAAAAAAAAGTTTGGTTAATATAACCCACCTTGAACCTGGCTCTGACTCCCATGGTCGCTTCGCGAATGAGCAGAAGGATGATGTAATGTGTCTGTATGGGATCCTACCCCTAGCCTTTGACTCCAAAACCTGACTCGCAAGGTAGAGCACAATAGAGTTTTCTTTGGGGATCCTGCTGAAGCAGGTAACTCAATAGTCTGACATGTTCGGCTGCATAGGGCTAGCCTAACCCTATGGCGCATGGAGCAAGCCAGATTCTGCCACACCGAGCAGATGCTTTT
>NW_008751726.1:614567-626253 GCF_000715545.1 Opisthorchis viverrini
TTTCTTTTGGGATCCTGCTAAAGCAGGTAACTCAATAGTCTGACATGTTCGGCTGCATAGGGCTAGCCTAACCCTATGGCGCATGGAGCAAGCCAGATTCTGCCACACCGAGCAGATGCTTTTAGTGACACATCGAGCTCATCGTAATGTTTAGTTGTTTTGAAGCTGTCTCGGACAGCTCCCCTGTGGTCAGGTTCACCCGTCCGGTGATCAACGTTTGCGGCCTTTACTATTTCTAAAGAGTCTTCCGAGAAATGTAGCATCATTGTCTTCGTGAATATGAACAGGCAGGTCACCTGGGGAAACGCCTTGCCATATTAACACCCTCATCGCTGAGGACAGTACGGCAGCCAATCTTCAGTGTTCAACACTGATGCTGTCAATGATGATGATGGTGATCACCCTACTCCCAGACTGCCTCGTAATAAAATTACTCATACCATTAGGTCTCACCGGTATTGGTCTCATTGCTCCCCTTTGGACTTTAGATCGCGAATTTACTGACCAGAAGGTCCGCGGTTCAAACCCGACATCTGCATCTCGAATTTGTCCAGGCTCGGGCAACTTGGCAGTATCCCAGCTTTCATGCTTCCTTTGAGTGGAGTCGCAGCTAGTCACTTAAATGGTTTTACGGCTGGACGATTATCTTGTAGGACGAAGTCCTAGTCGGTGTAGCGCATTGTAACACTAAGTCCCAACCACCACTTCATGCTGAATGAACAAGCAGCGGTTGTACCTAGTCGGTGTGGCGCATTGTAACACTAAGTCCCAACCACCACTTCATGCTGAATGAACAAGCAGCGGTTGTACCACTAAAGGGGAATTCAAGGCGCGGGTAAAGATAGCAGTGTTCGCCAGTCTTCATCATGGTTTCACTGGAACCAAAGGGCCGCGTACGCGGGTCAGCTGTTAGCGCTGTCTTTATATTTGTTATACTTGACTTGCTTGATTTGAGGTATTCGAACAGTTGATCACCTGTATGTCCGTAGCATGGTAGGAGTTGGTCGGCTGCAGTTAGTGCGTGACGAGGTGGTGCATAAGTGGCTACCTGGTAATGAATCAGAATCGTTGGAGCAGCAGATTAAATTTACCAGGTCAAGGTGGTTGGTCCACGTATTATTAACTACCATCAACCCAAGGTTTTCAGGTCACAGTTGGGGATCGATTCACGAGTGGCAGACGACGACAGGGCAGCGTGAAGTGAAGGGAAATGTTTTTAAACAGCTCTGTGGGATCTTCGAGCCTTCTTGACTGGTCCTCACGCGATCCTGCTTGCACATGGGCGAAAACCTTCCCAGATGCGCAGTACAGCCAACCACAGTGGAGCGCATGCCGTCCTGTCCTAACAGGACTGGTTACCTAAAGTTCAGTTGTTGTGTGCTGGGTTTATGTCGGGTGAGGTTCGCAAAGGATACTGGATCAATCTAGCTGACTGTGCCTTACTTTGACATGATGCTCAGATGTATTTATTTTAGTGTTTCCCGAAGTTGTAGGCACCTTATTCTTGTTCGCTTCCCATAAGGACGCAGGACTTTCACATAACGCCTCTATCCTTCCTTTTCCTCCCAATTTTTACAAAGGTTTTACCCCGTCAGTATTACTAGTATATCAGTGGGAGACAATTTGTTTGTCCAGGCAGCTGTATAAGTTCCAGTGGACTGGCTGGAGATGAGATTACTTCTCAAATCAGAAAAACCAAGACAGCTTTTTCCAACCTTCTATGGCGCCTATATGACGTCAGTTTTTCAGGGACAGAGTTAACACTGCGGTAGTGCTATTCAAACTGCCTTATTGATAAGAGACGTAGCCTCTACGCACAGATCACCATCGCTGTCTCCAAAGCATTGATCGGATTTGGCGGGAACATCTGGTCAGTAATGCTAAGTTATGCCAGATGGTCCTAGGGAGAAGGAACTACCCTGCAATAGATGAATTACTCGCGCTTCATAGGTTACGCTGGTTAGGACGTATACTGCACATGCCAGAAGACCGTATGCCTTGCGAAGCTCTTTTCGCCCAGCCTTGTGCTGCGTGGAAACGGTCGGGAGGTAGATAGTGTGTGACCTGAAAACGGAGTATCAAAACACTAACCAGTAAACTTAATCGGGTGGGCAACTGCCGCCTCAATGGTAGGGTCCCCGGGACCCAACCCACCAATGGTTAATGACACTGGCAGAAATGGCCCAATTACGCATTCGATAGTGCTCTTGCATCAACGCATCTTCTTCAATGCGTAGCTACCCAGTTCCCGAACCAAATGAACATGCCATGGCCTCCAAAACTTGGCTCTGTCCCAAACCCTTCCACTTTCCGGAGGTCGAAATTGTAGAAACTGGAACCAGTGTACTCATGGCGCACAATTTATAGCTGATAAATTGAATTACGTTGACTGGTATATTGATGTCAAGATGGTGCGATGAAGATAAATGTTGCTGTACATCTAGTGTGATCCGTGGCATTTCCCTGCACAGTTTGTTCGATTGAGGTGGGAGACAAATATTTTGGGGACCAGGTTGAGTTTCACCCTGACCGAGGATGCGATGTTCATATATTCACTGTGAAACAGTTGTACTAGCGATAAATTTTTCGACGGCCAAAAGTTGTCGCTATTGTATATCTGCGGTCTGCTCTCGGCTGTCGAGTGCAGGAATATGGCTGTGTTTAGTGGTCAGTGTCCCAGTAAAATTCATCTCTAATAAAAGCATTGCACGTTCTTTCCTTCGGATGCGACCGTAAGCTTGCATCTTAATTCCTCACATCTAGTGGGATCATTCAAAGCTGATTTCTCTCATAGCTTTTCAGCTTTGTTATTGAATCTTCTTTTCTTAACTTTGATGCCCTCTTGATCGATATATTCGCGAAGAAAATAGTCTGGCCAATAGTCTGGATTCTCAAAAACCCGTTCCCGAAAGACCAGACAAATAAAAAACGTTAGTGGTGCAGTGAGAATAAACGTTAATTTTTTTCGTACATCAGAAATGGGCTTTAGATGCTTCAGAACGGGTTTGTGGCCAAGGAGCCTTTTTGAGGTTTTCATTCAGTCGCAGTCGCCAATTTCAGATTCAAGTGAACCTTGTGTGTAACTCACCCCCAAGTATTATAACCACAAACGAAATAAGTAGGTCACTAGAAACTGGAAAGAAGGAATAGAAATTATAGTAAGAGAACAGTGTCGGCCAGAGCAGACGGTTTTATGGTACAAGCTCACCCCTCACTGTGGTATATTGTCGTCTATCAAGATCTCCGACCACCGGTCGTGTTTATCGGTGTGGCAAAGTTTTCCATTGTTGTTGGTCAACTGCTGTTATATCAAACTGTTCCCTCATTACCGCTTAGGCCGGAGGTTTATATTTGATCTACAAGTGGAGATGCTCATTTGCCATTTAAGTAAGGAGCCTGACAGGTGAGAACTGCAAGTTCATTCCGTGAACTTGAAGCGTCGTTCCGGTGCACCACTAAGTGCTTACTGCTATCACTTGTGCTATTATGGTAGCTCCATGGACTTTCTCCTTCATAGTTTGTTTTATAGGCCGATGTTACTGAAAACAGCAAACCAGGTTTCTGCTTTGGCCCAGTTTCCATGGAAGTCCCGCTGTTGGCCCAAAACTATCTCACTCGTAGCGCTTGTTCCTGGTGGTAATCTGAACAATTGACCTGGTTTATTGTTCGGGGGCCAGCCGTCCCTAATAACCGAACATCACATCATTTGGACGGATGTGTCACGTGCAGGACACGGACCAGACGAAGGCATCCCTGATTGGTCAGAATGCCAGCCAATCCGAGTCAAGCACCTTTGACTCGACGCTTCTCGCACCCTCACGGACATTCTGGCACGACCTTGTGGAACACTCTGTGACTACCCTATAAATACGCTTGTAATGATTTTCCTTCGTCTCCATAAAGGGCTGTGTAGAGCTACCGTGCCTTCTGATATACCATAGTGGGCGGAGCAGGAAGCCAAGGGACCGATACAGAGTTGCACTACCGTACATCAAGTCATAACATTTATTAAGATTGGTTTTACTCCACGTCAGAGTCCATTCAGTTATTTTTCCGGGGCTTATAATTGTGTCCTCCTCGGTACTCAATCATATGCCTGTTGTTTCCTCTTCTAGCTACATCACACCTTCACCGAAGTTCATTGTTATGTTTTATGCTGCTCGATTACGTTGATGGATACGCAGTTGGCAGTGCCTTGTTTCTTACTTCTGTTTGTTCGAACTCTGGAACGTCATCTGGGTCTTCTTGATTCGGTCATTAACAATCCTAAACGGAAGCTACCGTTGCGGTAATCACTTTCATCATCTGACTGTATTTAACAAAGCAGCAATGGTACATGTTCCTGCATTGTTCCCATTCTCGAAGCGCAGCAGCGGTTAGAAAGTAACCGAGATGAACTTTTGAAAGAGGTTGAGAATGCTTTAAAGAAAGCCTCTTTAGTCTGGTCAACAGCCCGCTTATCGGACAGTGCGGGGAAAGAGGTAGATATCACGGAAGACAAAACAGATCCACCAAAACCGAGATTTTTAAATGAACCAGCCAGGAAGTCAAAGACAGCGCGCTGTCCGAACTCACTACCAAAGAGGGGTACGAAAGTTCCCCGTCCCCCTGTGCGATCTTCGTACAAACCTGTCTACCAGATGGCTCCCTACAGGACAGAACCAGAAAGAACCAGGAAACTGATTAGGTTGGTTACCGTTTCTTTGAAATATTTTTGCAGAACAAAACAGACTGATCCATATATCACTCCGGATATCCTCAATACCAAAGAGAATCGAGGTGGGCTTGCTACTTTTGATTTGATATCTCTCACTCCAGTACCCAGCTATTCCGGCCTTACAGGTTGCAGTGATACTAGACAACAGTTACCTCTTGACGAGAAGGCTACCAGCGTGGACAACAGTGAACAAAACAATTGTTCGACGCTCGCGTCTCACGAGCCTATCGATACGGACCATTGTCACACCGAGCAAGGGAACCTCGATTGTGAACCCGTATGTGTGTGTTTCGAGAAAAGACTAGTCGAGGCAGTAAAACTGTACGAGTCCAATATACTACCTTTGAATGCGGCCCTAAAATCCTACGACTTCACTCCCAGCACCACTGTTGCCGCAAATTTTGAACACGAGTTGTATACACAGGTATATCGAGTGAAATTTAGGTTGTGATTTTTGTGCTACACAACCCACGAAGTATTTCACACCATTTTGTATAGATTTATCATATAGCTGACAGTTCCTATATTTTATATCCTTAAATACCACCACACCTGCAGACTCAAACTTTTTTTTACTTTGGGTCAACGGCAGTGCTTTTCACGTAAATCGTTCGAGTACAAGAAGAAAATTGTCCAGTTGCAACACCCTTTTAGCGTCTAGTTGACATGCTACCCGAGGGAAGCGCGAGGGCTGGGACAATGCCAGGTTGCCCAAGCCTAGGTAAGATCACTCAAGACGCCGGTGTACCAGAAGTTTCAAGTTCGGCTGAGGTGTGGAAAACACACCCAACTGGAACCCCAGATGACGAGTTTGAAATTCGTTCATAGTCGAAGGCGTAAGCTGCTGAGCACAAAAAACGTCTATTTTTCCCATTCTCAGCGGACCAATGGGAAATTTTTACTTGATAAGTTAATTCAGAACGAGGAAAACCGGTTTACGAACTAAGCACTGTGTCAGCTTGTGTGAACTGCGTACTACACCTCGGCAGTAAGAGTAGAATATAAGCATGTTACCCTAGATGATTCTATCGTTAGATTTGTTGCTTTCATTTACTCCTCGTTTTCTCAGGGTACATGCGCTGTGATTCTATCATTCAAGATAGGCTGTACATGAATTTACATAGGTTTCCCTTCTGTTCTGTCTTCCGGGTTCTTCTACCGGTACCTCTGTACATGACCTACATGATTACTTTGCAGATCATTGCTGGACAGGATTACCGAACACTTTCCAGATGTCTAGTTCAAAAGTACGAAGCGACACGACACTGTTTCCTTCGCTTCATCCAGTTGATTGATGTCATCAGTGAGTTTGCTTCTTTTTGTCCTACCGCTTCTTTCATCACCCAGCAGTGCAAGTTGTCTCTCCCACAGCGTGTCGATCATCATTCTCGAACGCACATCACTTCTCCAATAATGACTGCTCCACAGAGAGTCCAAAACGGTCTCCCTCAGCAACTATTCAATGTGCGAGCCTCTGTTGATGGGCTAACACTCTCCAAAGAAAGACTAACTACCCTGTTCTCTGAAGGAGTCGCTGTCCATTCTAACGCCTAAAAAATTTGTACCTACCATGATTCACCATGTCGTATTTACTAATTTAGCGTTTTTTTTCATCACGATATTCTAGTCTACCTTTACGCAGTCACCTCTGTTATCTTGCAATCCGTCGCAGACATTGGAACATTGGATGCGGATCAACTCAGTTGGGTGAGGTCTATGTTCTCCAGGTTTTATCGCCTGCGTGATCTACTGCATCTCGCCCATGTACGCTTCGAAAAAGAAAGCAATCCGGATGAGGCTGCAGAGCCAACTACCGAAGAAATCGCAATCGATCCGCTTGGGTGTTGGCTCGACTCCGTAAAGCCAAAACAGACTTGTCATCTGGAAGGCCTACCCTCTTCTTGTCAGCCGATGAACACCTACCTATCAATGGGTACGTATCTGTTACAGTCCCCTCATTCCTAAGTGTCTCGAGCTCCTCCGGTTGATTTTATTGACCTAATCATTGTGATTTAACATTTGTGCAGCCCATACCATTTGGTAAATATTGAAACCGTGATTGCCTTGTTATAGTCTACTATAACATGCGTGTCACCTAGGTCACTATGAAGGAATAACGCACACCACATAGGTTCTTGTTATGAGATCAGTTACCTTTAGGGATCCAGATCATCAGTAAAGTGATTATGATCTCCTGCCTGTCCCACTGGCAACGTTGGTCGACATTTTCCACTTTATCGACTATAAACAATGTCTTGTGTCCCAGAGACTCGGTCTTAAGGAATGTCAAGTTAGATCGGTATTTATCCGATTTCACTGACTTCCATGATCTTCCTTTAACTATTTTCGGTCAGCCTTCTTCTTATAGCCCAGTTTTTAACCGTAGAGTAACAAGCGATCGCTAGAGATGGTCGGCTACTTTCACGGCTGGTGTCTTTTGCCAATCATGCCAATCACGTTCTACATAAACCAGCCTGGATAGTTGAGATGCAACCCGTTTGTGTATCACTAAACCAAACGTCTGTTGCACACCATTACCAATGGTTTAAATCAGCGGGAAGAGTGCGAAACTCCTTTTACCCTGGACTAGTTTAGCGTGAGGTAACTATTGTGACCTGCAAACTCTATATCAGCACTCATCTCAAAGGTCGATTTGCTGCAAGCCCAAAGGTACCTGGGATATCAGTGGCTTCTCCGGTATGCTCGATGACAATATTAATATAGGGAGTAGATTAGGTCTACAGCTCGTTTCTCCAATCGCCCTGTCCCGGTAAAATCTAGGAGACTCTTCGTGCTGTCCATTGCGAATTTGGTCATGCTTGATTTTAGCTGTGAATGAATCCATACTGTTGCATTGGACAAGGGGTCCTTAAGTGACAATACTGAGCCACCTAGCCGCAAGCGAGAGGTTGGTTCGGACAGGTCCGGCTTTAGGTATGTTACTTGCCTTTCTAGGATCTGACCTGAAGTTCAGCCGGACTGCACGATGTGATATCATTTACTAAGCTGGGTTGCAACAACTTGTCAAAGCATACGAAAGCCTTCCCTATGCTCCAACGTCTTAATTCATACACAAGTTCTATGGCGTGACAGAGTCACGAAAAGTTTCCAATGGAGCTGTAAATGCCCAAATCCCTTTGAAAAGATGTAACCCGCCTTCATGCCGGTGGTGAAAGATTTATCATACTTCTGTGCTGGTTTTCATGCTAATGGAATGCTCCACTGTATGTGTTCGTCAATTATTCTGGTGGGATTCTTGGGATTGACGAGTTCTCATTCTGATGTACCTCAGCAGCAGTAACTTTACTTTTACTAACTTCAGGATCATTTTCGTCTCCACTCTCTCGCGTGTTCATGCTGACGGGCCTTCCAGAATTATGCACGTTTAGCGGAAGCTCCAGTCAACTTATCGAATTTGTACGCCTGTGGGACTCGATGGAATCCCTGCAGTTTGAGTTGCATTTGTTGAAAATCTTGCACACAGCTCTACCCAAGCTTTTGGAACAGCTGGTTCCTCGATCCGAGTAAGTTTTGCTTTTGGTGATTCTCCTCTGCAGGTTGTGATAAGTTTGGATATTTCTTTGCTAATACTGATGCAGAAGTGCTTGTTTCCCGATGGTCTGATTGCCTCTCAGCTCTTGTTCGAAGTGCCGGCCTTTGTCTAGGCTGTTATTGCTGAATTGGAGACACATACAACTCTCGGTTCTCTTCTCTTATCCACGCTGGGTACTGCATAGCTTCTGTGAAGTGTATCTGTACTTGTTTTCAATGTGATGCTGTTTTTTAAGAAGAGTATGGTACGTGGTGATACCAAACGCACTTCCACTAGAAAAGCTAGGCCAACTCCAACGAAGTAGCTAGGTAGTAGTAGGTGCCCGATCGAAAGCTGTCACCTTGTCGTGGTGGTCGGCCTTCTGTGCTGCAATGATCCCGTGGGTATATTGGCTGAAATTCGGTTCCCAAAGGTCGAATCATGCCAGGAAGTCCGAGCAACGAGTTGTATGGTACGTCGTGATACCAAACGCACTTCCACTAGAAAAGCTAGGCCAACTCCAACGAAGTAGCTAGGTAGTAGTAGGTGCCCGATCGAAAGCTGTCACCTTGTCGTGGTTGGTCGGCCTCTGTGCTGCAATGATCCCGTGGGTATATTGGCTGAAATTCGGTTCCCAAAGGTCGAATCATGCCAGGAAGTCCGAGCAACGAGTTCCCGTACTGCGAGTAATCATATTACGAGGCGGTCTGGATGTAAAGTCGTACTGTCATCTGCGATAGAAGTGTGAAGGCAGTAAGTGTTTCCCCTCAGGTGACCAGAATGTTCATATTTATGGAAGCAGTGATGCTGCTTTTCCCCGAAGAAGGACGGATCGGTCCTAAAAACTGCACTGTCTCATCGCTCAACGGTTGATCTTGACCGCCGGGTCGAAATAGTTTCAAAGCAGAGTCTTGAGCTCCTTATAAGGCACCTGATGTGCGTAGCTGAATACACCGCGATTTTTTCGGTCAACAAGAAAGGTGGATATAGTATTCCTGGCGGGTGATACGAATGTCCAAGTTGAATGACTGCTGTAGTTCTGTGCAGATCATCATCTGTTCCCGGCCAGTGGAAACTCCGAACACAAACGCTCACATCGAGTTACTTGAAGGTCACGAACCGTAAGACACTCATTGACTCAGGTGGACCATACCATATGGCTTTACCGATGGAAGGCATCAATTAAAGATTGTGTACACAGCTTGACTCTGATCATGCTACTGTGCGGGCCCGGCTATCACTTCTCTTTCCGCCAGCATTACGCGTGTCAAATCAGAGAAACTCCGTCAATCAATTCCGACAAGTTTCAGTAGCTGACCAGAAAGCTGCTGGAAAGCACAGTGATGCAGATGACTAAGGTTGCTCCGGGACTGAATGGAAAGCAGGTTTATAAAGCTATGCTCTCAGCTTTCATAACTGTATGTCGAAGCCATCCGACTCAACCAAATGAACACTGGATGTCGTCGAGGTCAACAGTTCTTGTTGGGGCCAGAAGGGTCATACCAGCAACTAGCGACTGTGACGGCGCACGCAGATCCCCCAAACACCGGATAATCAAGAGCATGAAGAATGACAGAATACTCATCATCATCGACAGCGTGGCGTTAGTGTTCAACACCGATTCTTCGCTGCCGTAAGACCATGATTTATTTAAAAGCCCTATTGTGAAGAGAAGAATGAAGGTGGACGCGAAAGGAAGCTAGTGCTAGCTTACTACAATCATTCCCGGGTGCCTATACCTCCAGACATTCGCTCAGGCGATCTGGATAGAAACTGACAACAAGAACGCCACTGACATCGGTTGGCAGCGATATCTTGTAGTATCTCCCCACATGAGCTAGGGGGATCACGCAGTTCCTATTCTGGAAGGCGAGTAGCACCGACAGCTTCCAAACGTTTCGTGATTTCTTTCATACCCTCTCCCAGGTCAGGGGTTGGCCACCTCTCTGCTTTCGCTACTATGAGTTAGGCATGGAAAACAGCACTCTCTTCGGCAAACGATGGTTCGGCATACGCAATACGTCCCAACCAACACAGCTTTTGGAGCTGGTAATATCCGTTGCACAACCGATAACTCGATTCCTAATTGCCTCGTTACAGATACACCGACACCAACCCACATGAGCTATGGTCCCGAGACAACGATTATCGAACATCTGAATATGTCTCAGTCCGCTGCTGGAACTGGCAAAGTATCTCAGCCACACAACAAAACAGCCCGCACTGTAGCCTGATGCACACCTCCGTTGAGATTCCGAGATACACCACTTTGACCCCATAGCAAACGTCACCCGAGCCTTGTAGATTCGAAGGCCCGTGACATGATTAGGGCAGATTTCATTGAAACGAAAAAGACGGGACAGAAATTCACTCCCTCGGTCCTTGAGCAATTGGCTGAACACTTCAAAGAACAGTTCAGCTGGTCTCCTTCAACACCATTGCTGGGACAACCCGACGGGCCTGAATAGAACACAGACACCAGTCCGTCATCAGGGACAGAAGTCCAACGTGAGATACCAGTCCTCATGCACGACAAGTCACCTGGCGCGGATGGTCTGTACCCGCACTCTTCAAAGAAAGTGGCGAGGTCCATACTTCATAAGATTTGGAACAAAAACAGAATACCAACTGAATGGAGCTCCTCGACCGTCATTCCAGTTTTCACGAACATCGCAAGAACCTCACATGGAAATCGTCGTGTATCAGCCTGGTATCCGTTGTATCTTGCCCTCTGGCATTATTTTGCGCAGGTTGATGGATTATCGAGAGAGATTCGTGAGAATTCAGCTGGATTTCGTCCTGGTGGAGGACGCATCACCACATCTTTACCTTGAAACGAATTGTTGAACAGCACCCCTGCTTAAAACGTCTGATATTGGTTATTTCTCTTCATCTGAAAGCCGCTCTTGATTCTGTCGATTGTCAGAAAACTTAGCAGTGTCTGGCGATCAAAGGTGTCCCTTCCAAATTTATATCCCGTATGAGGACACTGTATGCGAACTTCTGTGGGCGCAAACTCTTTCTCGGTTTCACCACGTCCATTGGTATAAGAAAAAGCTGTCCTCTCTCATCTTCCCCCTTCAACTTTGTCATTGATTTGCTCCTCAAAGTTTTTCTGCCTGCCTTTGAAATCTCGAAAGTCCGAATGCTCCCCGGACGCTCCCTCATAGACATTGAGTATGCAGATGATATTGCTATCCTTGGTTCAGATCTATCAAAAATCTGGTTTGTCGCGCGGTTTGGCATGCGTTTCGCACGTGCAGAGTGTAAGTTGCTGCTACAAGATTGGGTTGGATCATATCCTCATGCTTGTAGGCGAGCGAATCGATCTGATAGATAAATTTTGTTGGTAGTGTGAGGAGATTTGAGATTTTTGTGGAGATTTCGTCCTGGAAGTGAAGCCAATCTATGCTGAAAAGCCGAGAAGCACTGTACAG
>NW_008751726.1:626690-628682 GCF_000715545.1 Opisthorchis viverrini
GACCGCGTGATGTGGATCCCGTGATTGAAGGATGAGCGGCGCTATATCCTGTCTAAGTGCGAGTTAATCACACTGCTGATCAGCCACTCGTGGCCGAACGGTCAAGTGTTCAAACTACTAGCCGGGAGGTCGCGGGTTCGAGACTCTTCGAGTTTCGTGAGATGCGCACTGCTCATGATTCCCAATAAGGATGAAACAGCTGTACAGTGCTTCTCGGCTTTTCAGCATAGATTGGCTTCACTTACAGGACGAAATCTCCACATAGATAAATTCGTTTACCTTGTCAGTTGTATAAGTTTCGGTGGACTGGCTGGAGACAAGACTCGAATCGGGAAAGCCAGGGCAACTTTTGCCAACCTCTGACATCTATGGCGCCGACGTAACGTCAGTTAGTCTGTCAGTGGCGTAGTTTACACTGCGGCGGTGCTATCCATACTGATTTTTGAATCAGAGACGTGGCCTCTAAGCAAAGCGGGCGTACGAAATATGTCAGTGTTTGATCGTCGGTCCATCTGAAGCATTTGTCGGGTTTGGTGGAAAATTCAGAATAATAATGCTATGGTACGTCAAGTGCTCCTAGGAGGAAGAAACTCTGACACAATACACGAATTACACACGCTTCATAGATTATGCTGGCTAGGACATGTATTCCGCATGACAAAAGACCGTCTTCCTCACAGGGCTGTTTTCGCCCAGCCCGGTGTTGAATGGAAGCGACCGAAAGATGTATAATATATAACCTGGAAACGAATTATGAAAACACTAACCAGCAACCTTAGTCGATTCGACAACTGCCCCCTCCCTGGGTGGAAACCCCGAGACTCAACCCACCAACGGTCAATGACACTGGCAGAAATGGACCGATCGCGCAGTCAGTGGCCCTCGTGCATCAAAGCTATCGCCTAAAATGTGTAGCTATTCAAATATGCCATCTCCAAGGCTTGCTGTATGTTCCGCACTCTCCCACTTTAAATGATCGAAACTGTAATAGCTGGAACCATTGTGCCCATGGCACATGGTTAATGGCTGATAAACTGAAATTGAATTGAATCTGGTCACATTGGTTGGAATGATTTTGGGTACGTATACATCCTACTAAAAATGTGGCCTTAATTACTGAGGGGAAAACACTGCAAAGTTGATGATATGGTTGGAAATTCTTGCTTAGACGCACTGCCCAGGACTTACATTGTGAAACCTGTGAATGAAATCCACTGGATCGACTTATAAATGGCGTACATGAGGACGCTTTTACATTCAACGGAATGTATAGAAGTACAACCAGTGGCATTCTATTTGACGAACCAACATGCTTCGCCGAATCGATCCATGACCAAAACTGAATAGCAGTGAACCATACCAAATGCAGATCTTCGTCCAGCCAGTCTCAGGGCATCTCATCAATCAGCATTATTTGAGACTGCTTCGCTAAAAGCGACAAAGCAAAACTATGCGCAGCCTTGTCGAGGGAGAACACTAATGACATGCATATCTAATTTTAAACGATGTAATCCGCAACCAAGTTCCGTTAAGTTTTGGAATATCCTCGAAGAAAACTGTGTTTAAGATGACGACAATAGGAATTGCGTAGAAAATATCGAGGAACTCGGTTTTCTTCGCAATCTAATGGCGTAAACTGAAGCATTCCAAAGTTTGGATTTGTTTTCTGAGCAGCCGAAGCAGTTACTGAGTCATCATTCGGGGCATCGGTACAACCAGACCACATAGTTTAGGTGCAAATGTGCCCCTTGTTTCACAGATAGACTTCCTTGAAATAAAGCCACTATACCGTGATGATCCGGACGACGATTTCTCCAGATCTATTGTCGATCCAACTTCTGCTTTTAATTATGAAAAACAAGCTCCGTTATTAGTGAATATACACTCATTTGCAAACTAATTTGGTTTTTCGAGAGACTCACCTGGAACCCAGCTGAATCTCTCGTTTATGATATTCTCAGGCATCTGAATGTGCTGCACCAGGCCGCCTCA
>NW_008751726.1:628834-632119 GCF_000715545.1 Opisthorchis viverrini
AACATCAAAATCGAGAAATTCAGCTTGGTTCCAGGTGAGTCTAGTTTCGTGCAATTTGGTTTCAAGTAGAACATAAGGTTCACGGAAACCCCGGGGATTGCGCCTACCTGATGAGCCCCAAAAAGGGCGAAACCAGTCGTGGGCTGTCGACGGATTTTCAGCAACCTTGTGAATTATTCTGTTATTCTTGTTTGGACGGTAGATGGTTGATCGTCTTGTGACCTATACTTATTTTCCATACCTGAGCTTCATGCTGGACACAACGTAGTATCGCTGAGCTGATATTTGTGTTACATTTCGTTTCAGTCGGGTATCCGCATTTCGCCAACTGTATGGACTGGTGTGTTCTTTCCACCCGATTGCTTTGAAGGACAATTTACACATGTGATCTTTTGTATTTCTTCTTTCATTTCATTATATGTGTATCCAAATACTCAGACGTTTCTTCTGTTATCTTTTAAAAAACTGCTTTCGTTTGTCGAAACACCTGGAACAGCTAGGATGCGGGGAAGACTGCTTTCTTGCGTAGGGCTTCCCGTGGGTATTGCCACATTGAAATGTTTTCACCAACTGTCGGATGTAAAAAGTGGACTGAGAGTTTGTCTGATATTTTGTTGAATGGTTAGAATTAAGAACTTGGGTGTTTCTGAACGAAGCGGATTGTTAACGTGTTCTACATAGTTCAAAGTTTCTTCCTGCGACGAGGTCGGTATGCGGATTCCCAAGGCCTGTGTATCTGGGCCTGACTGAGACCAGAAGCCGAACCTATACACGTACCTTCCTTTGTTGGCCTCTGATATGATGGTAGGGTCACTTCTAGGTTTTCTGAATCCAATCGTTTTCCACAATGGGGAAATGCTGCATGTGAATAATGCTCAACAACTTCCGCCTTAGGTTTCCACAGTAGTCAGGCACGTTGAATGGGGTCGGTAGGTCATCTGAGGCTCAGATCAAATGCATGTGGTCTTTGCTGATGTGAATATCGATTCGAATCTTCAGTCCCAGTTCTGAGGTAAACAAATATCTCTTCCCCATCCCAAAGGCAAATTTATGTACAGAACTTATTGTCGCTGCAACTGTACTAGCTTCCTCGCTCAACTATGTTTAGACTTCCCTCAATAGTTCTTCACCTTCTCATTGTGCGATGTTTTCTGTATAAATGTGAACTGTCACGATTCCGATCAGCTGCATTACCGATACAGCAAGGACTTTAGTTCCTCGTGCCTACTTCTATGGTGCTCGTGTGTGAAAAATGGAATAAAGGCTAAATCATGCCTGAGTGGCCTTGCATGCACAGCTCTCTTATAATGACCAAAGCAGCACGTGCACTTGTGGGGAACAGCTCTCTTATAATGACCAAAGCAGCACAATGAAGTAGGTAAGTTCACCGTGCAGGGTGCTTCACGAATTCACTCTCCAGCGACGCAATCTTTCAGTGTGAATATGCTTCACTTCCTGACCTTCACACAGTCCTTCTGTTTGAGTACCTTTAATTATGGGACAAACCTTCCAATTTTCCACCACTTAATTGAATCTCTTCATTGTGGACTCATATGAACTTACGTGCCAGGAAGAAACAGAAAGTGTCTCGCCTTCACAATATTTGACGCATCTTAGGACGAGGTGTTGAACGGTTGTCCTGATAGCTGTTGGCATTCGGACTACGGTCGATGAAGCGCACTACTAGTTATTTCAAACAGCCGTATGGGCTGCAGCTGTGTATCGCAGAAAAATGTTATTCATTTCAGTTGACTCGTGGGCCTGGTGAGTTGGTATGTGTCGAGAACTGCTGTGTCTCAACAGTCATAACCACGCAGCAACAGTAATCACAAGCTAAGAAGTTCATGGTAGTGTTCTGTGTTGTTAGCGTGTTTCAGAAGATGAATTGGCCAAAAATGCAGTCACAATTTAAGTTCAATGTGAAGCTGACCGCAGGAACTGCTCCAGGTGATTTATACATTAAGCAACAAGAAATAGATGACGGTTATGAGGTCACTAACACAGATGGCAAACTACGAAGTGGTTAGAATGATTAACCAGGGGAAGTAAAATCGAATGCGTGTTGTCTCGCACGAGGTGAATAGAGGTAACGTATTTAAGTTGCTTATCTATGGTGTTAGGTGCACAGCGCCGAGCATAATTGGTACATATTTGGCACATAACTCTACGCCTCCTAGGGCTTATTTGGACTAGCTACTTTGAACCGATTCTATGGGTTTCCTTGCCTAAACAAGTACAAGGCTTCAGTGTAATTTGATTCAAGGTATCCGCGATGGGTCACTTCGCCAATGAATCGCGTAATATTGGAACTTCAAAATAAGACAGTAAACGTAAAGTTAAGCAGGAGTAACTGAGTCACGACGGATCCCGCGGTATCGCCAGATCGGCGAGGATACCTGTATAACATCTAGATAGGTTACTGATACTGTATCATAATACCATGGCTGCCCCACCTTGTTATTTTTAATCCTGAGCACAAGTGGAAAAGGTACAAATTGATGAGCGTCCTTCGGAATACCCAAGCCAACTGTATTCGTGCGCTAGCTGAATCATCGTTAGAAGCTACGGGGCGCACCAGATGCTTAACATGCATAGAATGCTGAGTTGGCGTCGACGGTTGAAGGTAACCAGTCACTGAACTAGTCCACCTGCCCCGCCGACGGTACTAAAACCAGAATTGCTTAAACTGATCCGGTGGCTGCATTTATTTGTAATCCGAACATTGGGGTATGCAACATGAGGCCTAAGGTCGCAGTCACCTGGCGATATCTCACATAACGCTCACTTATATCATGTCCTGAAGCCGAAATTAACGTTGGTTAAGCTGTTTTGCGTAAGTGGCGTCAAAAGGCAGCAGCACAACACCGCTTATGGTGACCAAAATAGCTGGAAATGGGAACATGATTGTTTCAACTTCACTCGCATCATCATGTGTTTCTGGAGGTAGTTTCAAGTTGTCAGTCTAGCCATCACTCGCCTACTATGTACTCATGGTTGCTTTTGGATGGTGGAATGGAGTTAGCTGAATATATATATATCCGTCACGAAGAGACTGGACCTTACCGTGGTGTGACGATTTGCGCACCTCAGCGATCCATTGAGCTATACTGGAGAGTGTCCCGCGACACTCACAGTCTCTCATACCAGGTTGGTCAATGGTTAGAGGTCTGACGAACACAGTCTCCTGGCCCTCCAGGTTGGGGGTTGGAACATGTGGCGACTTGTTCCGTAGAAATGGTAATGCATTTGCATTTCCCGCCAAACACCGCTGCCTTGCGGTTAGGC
>NW_008751726.1:635428-655091 GCF_000715545.1 Opisthorchis viverrini
AATCTAAGTCACCTGCATAGGGTATGCTCATTACGGTTCAGAATTTTAGGGTGCACATACGACATTTGGGGAAATAAAAACTCGCTTACGGAACTTGTTTGCAGTGTCACCAAAAATGTCTCCGAGATAGAAATGTTTCCTGGAATATTCCGCGGCGATCGGCATCTTAGTTCAAGGCTTTTTATTCACAACGCTTTCTAGCAAGCTTTCACAAATATGGTTTTTACGCAAAGTAAAGCGAATCTGGTCAAATGGAACGAGATCACTCTTAGGTTCCTACAAAGCCTGAAGTCTCATAAGTAAAAATCCGAATCATTCATTCGTTCGAAACATAGAAAAAATGGCGCAGTTTAGGTGTCAATGATGAATGTGACCTTGTTAACCCCAGAAAGGTTGCATTTGTTGATTCTTTCGTCAGTCAAGGCAAAGGAGCGGAGATCACAGGGAGCTTCGATAAAATAAGTCAACATGGTTTGGATTTGTTTCGCGAAACGGTTTTGTTCATCTGGGAATACTTTTTCACATCCTTTCGAGACATCGTGAATCTGTTTCGACACCCTTTACCTCCCTCCCAATGGGCCGAGCGTGAGCCAGTCAGCTGTTTTCCACATCGGACACAGGGCTTTGTGTTAGAGAACGCTTGTTCCTTTGAGCAAAAACCGCAGACCATACGCGTAGCCAGTTCCATTTCGTGACCATCTGTGACTGCTTCGTCGTGACACACGTCACAGGGGTCCAAGCGACCGCAACATGGAAATCTGGAAGGAAGAAAATAAGAAAATTGCTAGAATTAGATTGCAACAGCGCTGAACACCAACAGTTTTTTGTCTTTTCTAAAGGGGGATGCCTAATGGATTGCACGTGCCTTGTCACTAGCAGAGGAGACATTATGGACGTTGGTGATGCACATTGGTGATACTTCAAGTGCTGACCAAGCGTCTGAAACCGCACTCAACCGTAATCTCAGCAAATGAACCAACAACTAATAAACGTTCGCAACTCACGTACTAACCCTCTGTAGTACTTCCCCTTGAATGTCAGGGTTCCGCTCCTCGAGCTACGAAAATAGTCTCTCTAAATAGTGATCGCCACGTTCGCCAACGGTCCATTTTCAGGTGCTTTTTTCAGTAAGTCAGATGTCGTCACTTACTAATCAAATGATCAGCAAGAGTTTCCTGCTTAATTCACAGATCTGGTAACTTGGTGAGATCTTATCGGAAGTCCGTGAACAATGGCAACAAGCCAGCACTTCTCAGCAAGAAGGACCTCGACTATCCTACTTACTAAACTATCCGTCACCATAATGTTTCCCCTTTCCGGGAGTTACTCATTCTGGTTAACGGTACCCCCGCTTTCCCACTCAGAATCGTCAACATATGGAACATCCGCCTTTGAAAAAGGACAGATAAGCAAGCATGTCGTATATCCCGACACTGAACATCCAACTAGTACAAGCATAAAAAATGTTTGTACGTTTGTACGGATACCCGAAGAAATAGGGGAACTAACTTTTATTGAGCACAGCACTGGTCAAAGTCCGTACTGCGTCCCAAGACCAAGGCATGCAGCGCCCTACATAATAAATACGAATCTGGCAACTGGAAGTGCAAAATTAATTTTGTCCTACTCACTGCAGTTCGACCTACCGTGTCAACGGAATGTGTCACGTTGGCTCAGAAGATACTTCCCGCCCCCCATCACGGTCTGAACGGTACTCACATTCAACGTTCGAACGCCATATGATTATTTCGGCAACAGGAACACTAGCTCGAACAAGGACTCGTGCAGCTGTTCAGTAGAAAGATAATATTTTCCATCTTCCTTTTTCTACTGAAGAGGTTACGCCATCCAGAGAAAATATCCCTGGTCAACCAAGCCTTCTTACGGATTGTATGTCTAATTTTCAGATCGACATTATGTCCTCCAAAAAACTTGCTGTTCTTACTTTTCTCAATCACCAACAACATCACCTCGAATTCCGCACCAAGAGCAGGTGAAAATGTCATCCTTCCTTCAGTGCCACAACACACGGCAGCGATGCATCGGTGTTGAACACTGATATCACGCTGTTGATGATGATGATGCCACAGCATTTAGTTCCTTTTAATACAAGACTGCTTTGGGAGAACGTGAGAAAGCGGCTCGGTTTCATCGAAGCTGAATATATCCCTTAAAGGCATATCCCTTGCATTTTCGTTCAAAGTGCGAGGATAAGCCCCATGTTGAAGATATCGGGATATCAGCCGACTCACCAGCAGATGTATGGTGAGTTTGTTAGTTGAACAAACATCCACGCTTAAGTGTGACTATTTTGCATCCGAGTGTCCGTACAAAATTTCCTGCCTCGTGCGTGATTGAATCGGTATATTTTGTGATAGTGACGTAGAAACCATAGATAAATCTAGTCACTAAACGCACTGGCGTGAACGTGAAGACACCTATTCACTGGCATTTTACTCAGTATCTTCGCCTCAGCACGTCTTGTACTGGGATTTCGCTTGTAGCGAGATAGCTGACAACGCACCTCGCTAATTTTCCGCTTTCGTTCGTTCTTATTTAAGAACATTCCACGCCTACTGGACGGAGCTGGACTGATAACTAAGGGATACAGATAAACATAGCACAGTCAGTCGCGGAGACCCGGGCCTTGGTATATGGACAAAAGTGACAATCCAACCACTTCTTGTTGTGTCAGGTTTTTCAACTTTGTTACGGACTGAGGCAAGGAGACCAAACAGAAGCAATTACTGAGCCTTTTTCAAATCTCCTCCGCACATCCAGAAACTGGCCAAGAGAAAACCGTTACGTCAACTTGTGTTTTCAAAATTATTTAAGCGCGGCGTTCCCATGCTAATTTCCATACACGATTGTGAGGCGCCAAATCTGACCTGTTAAAATATGTTAAAAATAATGCAAAATGGACTGCGAACCGTCGACCCATCGGAAATGCACCAGACCCGACACAAAGGCTGCACGCATAGCCAGGATGCGACGGTAGATAGCCAGTTCATTTACTTTCGTCAGCCGGCACGTAGTGCGCACTGCCAACTCACTACGCACTGATGATGTCGCCTCGGTTGGTGACCAAACGTTTGCAACCAAACTGCCCAGCTCAGCGAGGAGAACGACCAGAGTGTACCGTGCATTCACCTGACCAACACATACGAGGTCAGCTCGGCTTCTTTTAACCTGACCTTCCTGAACCAAAGTAGTAGCCTTGTAAGTGAGGTCAGCTCGGCTTCCTGAACCAAAGTAGTAGCCTTGTAAGATTGTGACAGTGTGAGGAAACAAACTGAGATAACAGGTCCGCAATGATTTTTCCACAAGCCTCGACAACAGAAATGCCCAGATATAAGTGGGCATTAATTTGATTCTCTGCTCTTTACTCATCGATCCTACTGTGTCCTGGAGTGGTTTCCAGTATTTTCCCTGAATAGTGCTGACACTTGAAGTATTGGTAACCAGCCGTTTCAGACGCAATACCTGTCTAAAGTAGCATGTCGTGAAGGTTACATTCTTTTGAACGTTTACAGGGAGAACAGAACATAAAAATGCGGCAAGTGCTGATGTACAGTAGAGAGCATAGTTCATCGTGCACAAACGTACAAGGTGGAATAAATATAATTGACGTTTGATTAATTAAATAATAAACAAATGATCACTATGGACAGAATGAGGTTGGACGAATGTTTCATTTATAAGGAGATTCGCCCTCCATACACAGACTACTCCCACGCGGAGACCACCTTTTGCGTCTCTAAATAGTAGTCCCCGCTGAGAGATGAGAGTATTCAGCCTGGAATAAGACCAACCTTTATTCGAGAGCTTTGGACCGAGAGTAGGTGTAACTAATATGGTTATGAACTAACCTTAGCCATCGGTAACTTTTCCGATAATGTTTGCAACAGCCATAATCTGGCAGAGGAGTACCATCTTGAATTAGTGGGTTCTGTGCCACATTCGCGAGACGACGCTGCCTTCGAGAAACACCCGGAGCATCTTTAGATCGGTCGCCATCTGACTGTTTGGCATGAACCACTGTTTGAGCAGAATAGACAGGAAACTAGTCATCAAGGCTGTTTTCACGGGGATCGAAAGGACGAAAATTAAAAATCCAACAGTTGACACCATAGTGAGGAAGTCTTTGAAACTGTAGCATGAGGAAGTGCATAGCGTACGGGTAAAAGGTCCAGCAGCGATTCAACGCTAAATCACAGTCCTTTGATGCCCACTGAGGAGTGAGCAAGACTCCCATGAAATGCGGATTTCAAAAACAGTACGTGTAACGAGATTGGCAACTTCCTGAAAGGAAAGTTATCAACTAGTTCTGTTAATACAGGTTGACTTTACCTCAGTAATCCTTTATTCGGATCGCATCCGCTCAAAGAGTGTCTCAGTTTTACACTGGTTGCTGCGACACTTCCGAATTCACTCTGCGACCCTCTACAATGACCAGCTACACTGTATCTCTTCCGACTTAAAGGAAGCACATACGTAGTTTTTATTCACTCTTTGCGGCTCCCCGCTCGCTGAAGCGATAGTTTTTAATAATAGGTTTTACTGTACACCCAAGCACAGCGAGTTGGCTCACCAATACCTCGGTTGATCTTACCGATCGGGAAAACCCATACGACTGTCTGTGGCAAAGCCACTGAGTTTTATCACACCCTCCCCTCACGCTAAGTAGCTGACTTAATTTGTTCGAAGTCATTATGCCTGGAATGCATTCGAAGCCACATAGAATCAGTCAGATTGCTTACCATGGAGTCTATGATGAATTCTATGCAGAAGCCTCTAAACTACCCATCGTGTGTCCTTTATGAAAATCATTCCACAGACTTTAGATGGAAATGAAGTAAACGTTGTGCATACACAGGCTGATATGCTTGAAGGACCTCACCACCAAGAGATTTTTGGGGCACACTGTAGAGTACTTTATCGTCCAGCATATTATCACAGTAACTGAAATGTGGTGTGGCAGTAATAAATAACAATCGCTCAGCTGTAACACCGTTTTGTGTCTGGCTGCTTCGAAGAAAGCACGGGGGCTGAGATTGCCCGGGCCTAGACAGGGGCAGTCGAGATGCAGAGGTTGGGTTCGAACCATGCATGCTCCGGTTCGTGCCTTAATCACTGATCTATCTCGAGACTTGTTTGTAACGAATAGCGAAATTTTGAAGTTTCAAATAAGATTTGATTTTGTAAACTAATCTGATTTAGGCTCAAAGGTCGAGAAGCGCTGTACAACTGTTTCATAATATCTCGATTTACTAGCAACGCGCACCGCACGAATCACTGAAAGGATTCGAACTCGCGATTAACTGGCCGGCAGATGGCCTGTATGCCAGTGGTTTGTGAACACAGGAGAAAGCGCCACCAGCCCAGCGATGAATGACTTATTGAGTGGTGACTCCTCGGACAAAAGACCCAAAAGAGTCGTGTGATTTTTCCATCGCTTACGTAATAAATAAATAAATAATCGTCCAGCTGCAACACCATTTCGGTGCCTAACTGCCGCGCTATGCGAATACTGTCTCTTAATGGGCTACAAAAGCGTTACCATGATCGTTACGGCTAAAATTTATTCTGACGGTTATAGCAAGATAATAAGTGAAGGACTTCTGTTGAAAAAGCTGATACCAACTATGTGCAAGCGAAAACAACGCAGATGCTTACAAGAAACATACCAAGGGAAGAAGCTCCTTTGATTGATTCCAATCGAAACTTGCTAAACTCCACCCCTATAAGCGAGTGGCATGTGAAGCAATACTTGTTTGTTGGTCGCGCAGCTTGTACACCCTATACATGGGAATAATGGGAATGGAAGAATAAATCCAGTAGCCCGCTCTGAACACAATCTACCAGAGAATTTGATCAAATGGGTCAAAAGCATGCAAACACCAAACAAACTAAATTCTCACGACCACAGGGCTAGTAACAAACGCAGTTCATTGTTCATGTGTTCACATACGTACATACAAGCGGCTGCATTCAATGCGTAGGCATCCACTGCCATTTACGAGATTAATCAACGCAAGAAAGGTGTCTAGAAGCAGTGTAAAAAATATACACAGTTCGCAACTGATGGCAATGACTGCAGTGCATTACCGGCCAATAAGGGTGGGTAACCTCAGGTAATAAGCCGAAAGTAGTGTTCAGGTGGATGTAGACTTCTTTGCCACTCTCAGTGAGAATAAGAAAACAGCATCTCAAGTGAGGTAACAGTTTGCCCCAGCTAACTAGATGCTTCACTGGTGAAACGTGATAGGCGGGAAAGGAGAGAGAAAGGTTGTGCACAACAGGAACGGACTCTCCAAAACAGCGGTCACTAACCTTTCTTGTGTTGCAACCGTTTTCGTAGTACACAAGTGGTCGGCGGTTCCACACGCTCGCAGTCGGTTCGCGATATGTTAGATACCCGCACCCTGTTTCAAGTTCTAACCTACTTAATCGCAAACCTCACCAGGAGAATTTGTTGATTCCATGATTGGCTAAGTTGTGAATCACTATCTTATCTAAAACACGCCAGCTGAGCTATCGTCCAGGTCCCACAGTTTCAAATTCAGGTATCCAGACAAGAGACTCCGTTAGCGCTATGTAACGCGGTTTTTGTGCGTTTGGCCTCCGTAATAATATAAACAGATGGAATATGACGCCACAGATTGTTGTGGACAACCAAATCACGATGAATATGTTTGGTTACAGTGTCGTTGCTTCAGAGATGACAACAGTAACAACCGAGGCAAATCTGATCAATGGGACCGTTCGTTCTATCAGTTACCGTGTTGAATTTGGTTCGAACTGGTAGAGCGTAAACGCCCATTACCGAAACTCTGTTGAATCTCCCGTGTGTTGTTTACTCATGAATTTGTTAATTTTCATGTGCTAACACTGAAAAGGCACGAAGTTGATCATCATCAGAAGCAGATGCACCAGCAGTTTCGTACTCCCTGGACAAGTGTGGATGGTTAGACGGAGGGCAGCGGTCATTTTCATAAAGGAAACTGTCCGCAAGGCTGCTGAAAACTTTTAGCAACCTTGTGAGTGGTTCCTTTATTCAAATATACTGCGATATCTCCAATATCGTGCCGACTTAAACATGAGGCGGCCCCTATGCAGCAATTGAATACTACCATAAACGAGAGAATAAACGAATCTCTCATGAAAACTAAGTTGATATGCAAATGAGTGTGTTTGTCGACAACCCCTAAAACTACGTTGTTCACAGCGACAGAACAGAGGCGAACCCTACGTTTAGTGAACTGGATCAGTTTCCTATCTCTGTCACTTAATATTTCAGGAAGTTTGGTCCTGATGTGGTCCAAGCCTAAATGTCATTATCGTCCACTGACATCGCATCACTACATTCGAGCGATAGGAATTCCGAAAACATCTCAGTACATTCTGCTGACCCTATCACTTTTTATCATAATGTGAAGTGCAATGTATACTTACTTCTGAATAAACAAATATTAACTTGGTAGTTGTGCTTGTGTACTAGCCTCGTGATTTGCGCCTAATTCTTAACCAATGTCAACTCTGTGACGTTTCCAGCGTTAAACCTATTGAGTTCGTTTGTGATGTCAAAAATAGCTCGTAGAAGAAAACCAGAGCGTTTGGTCCAAATCTAACCCTGCTGTTTCAAGTGCTCAAGTATCTCAGCTTGGGTTTCCTTCAGGTCGCTTGAAGCCCATATACCGAAAATGCACCGCAGCTAAAACTCACAACACTAAAAAAGGCTACCATGAAGGACGTCCCAATTTGTCTTGAAGGCAGTGGAAATTCTCACACTGCCACCATCTGCGTATCTCGAATGTCCATTGAGCCACTCACAGTTTCGGTAGGTAGAGGTTGGACGAACATAGCCTCCTTCGGGCTCGGGGCGGAACACGTGTGCTGAAGTATCCTATAAAAATTATAACACCCTACGCCGACCATAGCTTTTTGAGGACCTAATTATGCTTCCGTACACAAGCGAACACCTTACCAGTACCCCAGCTAGCGCACAAGAATCGATTATACGAACAAAAGGAATCTCATAATAACTTGGCTGTTGTGTGATGAAACCTGCCTAGACGCTTCACTTTTTGCACACAACAGGACGGATAAATGAAACTCTGCTACTGCTGACGCCTGTACTCCTTCTTCAGAACCACACTTCGCGTCGTTTCTCGTTCCAACTAATGATCACCCTTTTGCATGGAAGTTGAGCACTAGTAATTCTAAGCTGATCAGGACAATAAGGATGATATACGTAACTGATTCATGCTTCTATAAGATTAGGAATGCACCATCCAACTATCCTGCTCGCGGGGTCTGATGATTAGTTCTCACATTTTCACGCTATCCATATTTTCGACCTATCTCACCTGAGATGAGTTTGTAGCCGCACAATTTTCACATACCGCTGTACCGTTTCCACCGTTTGTACCTGTTCTCTTGGTCAGACCAAGTTCATTGATAAACCTAGCTTAAAACGTCCACTAAGATAACGGCCTTTTCATTTACGTATTGCTGTCACATTTCCTAGAAATTCCATGTCTCTGTCGAACGAAACGACCACTTGGTAACTCATGGACTCGATTCGGCTCATTTTCTTTAGATAACCAGCTCAGTCATGCGTGGAGTACAAACGTATGTTTATGATTCATGCCTGAAGAGTTCCTAAGTGTAGAGTGAACTGATTGCTTCAGATCTGGTTTCGATTGTAGATTCAAGTACCTTATTCAGAGGACTAGTAATGTATAAACCTAATCGGGTATCTCACCAGTGTGACCAGTTTTTTTTGTGTTGCGCTAGTCGCCTTTCAGTAAAAATGGTTTTAAGCCGAAAAACTATGCTGAGTCTCGCGAAGAATTACACCATTCCAAGGCCCATGTCCACTACTTTAAATGGACGTCTACATCCACGGCACTTCAACTCAATATCAGGAGCATCACTCTGCCAACAGGGTTTGAGGAGGCAACTAGTATCGCCATTACCGGGGTTACTGAACATCGTCGCATTCTGAGGGCACTTTGAACCTTGGAAGTGAATCTGTTTGGTACATTGATTTAAGTTCTATGGAAACTCCGAATTTCCGATCAAGGGCAATCGTAGATTGGTGACCAGAATTTAACGTTCCGGGCAAGCTTACAAGTCAGTGGAGAGTCACAAGAGAAAAATCACGCGGAGTGCTTCGCGTGATTCAGAATATATCTCCTGCACATTATTCGGTTGGGTCAAAAACCACCCCACGGACCGTCAATGGGTGAAAGCTCAGCGGAGGATGTTGACAAGCGGAACTAAAAGACACAAGAAACTCACCGTTAACTTGACAACTTTGTTACACTCTGTACAGAGTACAACCAGTTCGGAATCTTTGGATGGTATGTCGTCTGCGACACATCCATCTAAGTGTAACGTCCCGACGCATGAACCGAAGGTGTGCGCTACGGCGGCTTGGAAGACCAGCTTCATTGAGTTTTTGCAGCGAGCACAAAAGACACTGTGCGGTGGAAGGGATCGTAACCGTGTAACAGCAAGCCCGTCAGCGGTAAACGGATCACCATGCAAGTTGAAAATCCACGAGAATGTTAAGCAGCAACGTACGCAGTGCAGAGTAGCTGGCAATCGTCGTTGGATTAGCGTGCCAGCTTTACCATTCAATTTCAAATCGTCCAAATGTACAGTTTGCGTGCCTTTGATTGCGACATCCGAAGCGCAATCTGAAACACGTTGACTTTCGCTAGCGTTATTAACTTCGTTGGCTAGCTGCGAAACACAGACTTGCGAATCAGTACAGTAGGGTTCCGAACAGTTGTCACCTGGATTTAAGTCTAGATCCACCCCCTCGTCGAAACTTCGGCTGGAGTCTGATAATTCACTGGTGGAGTTCGAATCACCGTCACCAGGGTCTTCCGACTCTGAACTATCGTAATGAAACCCTAATCTGTCGCAGCCCTCGTCAGGTCTTACTTCATTTGATACAGGACTGGAAGTGGCGCGTGTGGGAGAAACCTGAGGTATAATTGAAGCGCTGGAACTTGTTCTTTCCCTGGTGCTGCCGTTAAGTTGTGCTTTATACTAAAAACAGTTACGAAACAGGAAGGGTCATGATAAATGTGGAAAGATGATATATCTTCTCATCAGAAAATATATAACGTATAAAAAGCAATGAGAACAGTGCATCTCCGAAAAGCTAGTTTTGTCGTTTGTTCTATTTCACTACAGGAATTTTAAGAGTAACTACAGTGATGAAAATAAGACGAGGTGAGTGTTTAGGGTCTGGCTTCAGCGACAGGAGTGTCACCAACAATTTTGTATAAAAAAGACTGCTGGATTATAGACATTATCGGATTCGGACAACACTTGTCACAGTGTTCTAAGCGAACAATGTAGGAATAGCCTAACAAGAGAAAGCACGGAACTGTAAGTGGACTGTAGAACAGTGGTTCTTCTGTTGTCACTAACACCATTTGCATAACTAACTGACCATCGAGTGGTGGAAAGTAAGAGAAACGAGGGAATGAGACACTCACGCAAATGTGACTAATGAGCGGGGTCAAGAGGTTGCAGCTTTTCGAAGCAGAACGAATGACGGTTGATGATATCACACCCTGTTGGTAGTTCACGCGTCACTAACACGTGATGTTACGGGAAAGAGTGAGGTAATTGAGTGTNGAAAATAACTACCGATTGGGCATCAGCTACATTGGTGATCAGCTATCAGTGGCAGCTGCATTGCTAACCGGTTCCATCAATCAATCCGAGAGGTGAGCACGCTGTTTCGAAGTCATACACATCAATATTGTGAACCAAGATCTAAAGTACGGCAGATGAATAAGGTTAAAATGAAAACTACTTGAAAGTTGGAACTCAAGATTGCTATCCGACATGAAAACAATTGGATTGCGTAGAAAAACTGTGGTGGGTCTTACATCAGAATATGGTCATAAACGCTGACCACACGCGACCGATATTATTTCTTCATAAAGGTTTAATATGAGCTGTCTAGTAAATATAGTTGCAGGGTATGAACAGGTGCTTCTCCCAGTCCCCCTTGAGGGTTTCGCTTTCCAGAGGACTAACGTACTGGAAACTCCACTCGAGTGTTACGATCATTTGTGGCAGACCTTGAAAGCAGTCCTTCGAAAAAGGACTAACTAAGCGAAAGTGTCATTAGGCATTTTTGCCCAAAAAGTTGTATTAGAATCGAACCTATACACTGGTTAATATGAACTGAGGGGTTGATTTAGAAAAGTAGAACCGCTTCGGTCCGTCAACTGCGGAAGGGTAGTACTAGGAAAGGGTCTGAATCCTCGCAGTATATTGCCCCAAAGGAGCATGCAATATTAAGACATGCGAAACCGGAACTATGGAGCGTTAGTCGCCATCAAAGAGAGTGAGCACAGATAGCACAACTGGCAAGACATCTGAACTTTTCACAAACGTTTAGTCATCGCATTCAGTCAATCACAAAATAAAATAACATACTTTTCTTAATCCTCCGGTGAAAAGGTGTTCCAAGCTTCGGTCGAGCCAACGGAAAAACTGCTGAAGATAAAGTTCTGCCATGTTTTCTAACTGGTTTCGCTTGTGCCGACAAGAAATCCAAGATGAAATGGTGTTATTCAAATGTCTGAAAGATGGACCGATGGTGAGACCACGATAACGTTTTATCACTCACTCAACAAGAATCGCCGGCAGGCATTCCATGGGTAGAACACAAACTTTCAGCGGTTGCACAGGGTACATTGGATCAAAATGAATGCTCAACACGATTTCGCGCACATCGTAAACCTGTCAAGTCGTAACAGAAAGGATACCGCAAGTTACAGCGGTGAATATAGTACGACCAGCAGTTGAGGAGTCACAAAAAGGCCGTTCGATTAATGGGCGAAAACGTGACTATTTTACTCCCGTAACTTACACTCAATTGACCTAAAAATGGTCATCTATCCAGTGGTCATCCAATCCATCCAACACAGTTAACAGATACGAAACACACGAAAACATCAGTTGAAAAAAAAGACGAGGAAGTACGACCAGCAGTTGAGGAGTCACAAAAAGGCCGTTCGATTAATGGGCGAAAACGTGACTATTTTACTCCCGTAACTTACACTCAATTGACCTAAAAATGGTCATCTATCCAGTGGTCATCCAGTCCATCCAACACATTTAACAGATACGAAACACACGAAAACATCAGTTGAAAAAAAAAGACGAGGATGTCATGTCGGATCTACGAAAGATTTACATCATTTCCCATATATGATAGAACTTTGATTCTCAGGAAGCTACTACTTTTGGTCACAATGGAAAGGAAAGATTCAAACCGAGGCCTATCCGAATAATACACCGCATGCCGTGAACAGAATGCAAACGCAATTTTAGTGATACATTTTAAAGGCTTCGAACTGTAATGCCAAGTTGGTCTGAAGGGTGAAAAACATCAGACCACGCTTAAACGCCTTCTGCCTTTTGTTATCCACAATAATGCACTTCGTGTGTTGAAAAGCCTTGCTTCAAGTGTAACAAACGGTTACGGGCTACTCGCTGAGACAGACGTTCGTCGTGGTTTTCATGATCACACCTCCAAATGAACCGCCGTTGAGGGATCTGTCTTCCGATTTGGTTAAGTGCCCAAAAGTTCGTAAGGCGCATTTCGATAAGGTTTCCCCGCCGGAATTTAAGTAACGTATTTCTAGTTGAACTACGTCAAATGCAATTATGCCCTGAATAGGAATGTATCAAATAACGTACCAACTAATTTAAACGATAACGCAACTCAAGTCAGTAGCCGAAGCGTATGTTATGGGAATTCGGTACCTTTTACTACAAGCGACGTAAAAGTGAAAGCCGAATTAACCTCTTTGCATGTTCTTCGGTCGGATTCTAGTGCAAAGGCTACCCAGAGTTCAGCAGCAGTTATGCTATAAATGTTAGATGCGATCTACTGAATGCGCTGGCTTAGTCCTACGTGGGGCTCACAGTATGACCCGAAAGTATCGACTACGCTTTGCACCAGTTCACTGTGCAAGTTATTTATTCCGTTTTGAATATGGAACTATTCATGCCACAGGCCAATCTCATGCAGTGAAGAGGTTCGTTATCTGTCAGCCCGTGTGTGTTCTTGTTTTTGTTTTGGATGGTTGTTGCAATCACAATACTGTATTTTCTGTCGATTACCAGTTTGAATGTCGACTACATAGGAGGAGTGTACAGTGAATCCTGATTGGATTAAATTTTAACCAGAATTAGCAAGCCTGTAAGTAAGGTGGTAATGGCGACCTGGTGCATGACAGCGAAGCATCAGTGTTGGACACTGATGTTATGCTGCCCATAATGATGATGATGATGATGTTCCACTAAGAACTCACCCAATCGGGGTCCGTGGAGGAAAACCGTAAGTGGAAAGTCCTCCCCGTTTTGTCAGCGTCCACTTCCCGGAGTCTATCCGCGGAGACTCCCTTTTCAAAACGTGCCACTTCCGTACATTGCAAACGGTCTATCTCAGCCTGGGTTATATTTTCTAACCTGACTTGGTTCGCGGCCCTATCAGGCCTCGGTACAGGAGCTCTTGATATGACCGGCGACCGTTCACTTGCTGCAGATTTGCCACAGGAAAACAAACTGCTGTTTGAGGCCCGGAGCACACTCGCTGGACTTGCACAAAATAAGTGGTTATTCGACAACTTTTTGGGGAAGAGTCTGGGTTGGTTTGCGAGACTAAGTTGTGATAATTTCTTCTGAGCCCGGTACTCCTCAAGCGTCAAACCAGAGCTGTTCTCAGCCTCCAAATCATGTGAGAATGAGCACTTGTCACCATACTTACATTGGTTGTTGATGAAAAATTGACATATTTTTCGCTGAATTGTTGGTGGCGCGGCCTGTCTTCGCGATGGGTCGTGCCAAAAATGACAGCTATATCCATATGGACACCAACCAGTTGATGCGAAGGTGCGACATTTTACGGTCGGATGTGAAAACCGACAAGAATCTCCATTTAGGCAGTTTCCTGCCTGATAGTAATGACAAACAGGAGGCCTGCTCATCCAACCTGAAAACGGACGAAAACAGAGTAAATTAGGTCAGAATGTAAGCAATTCACACACTGATCTCTCGAAGAGACAGCCTCTAAGATGGGCTACTCATCTGTTTATTGTAGACTATGGCCTGGTGGACGAACTCATCCCCACCGAAATCACGTAAGACCGAAAAATTCACCTCTACACCGTTGTTCTTCGCTAAAACGACTGCCAAAGATGTGAAACCAAGGTAGTCACCCGAAAATGGAAACAACTACATCAATACCACTGTAAAGTAACCAGACTAAACCGGACAGCAACGCAGTGATGGGCTGTATTACAGTGTAATAACAGTATTGTATTAGCTTAGTTCTTGGTCTGAAGCTTCCAACCCTGTGTTCCCGTCAAAACAACCACCAAATGTGTACAATGTGTATTATAGCACCCGAAAACACATGTACAGCGCGTCGTTTATACAATGTATGAGGCGACAATATTCTGGAAATCCTAACGCCTTCCGGATGCGCTGCTGGTAACCGGTATTCGGCTAACACCGGATCACGATTGGCTGTTGGGTCCAGACTTGTGGCCAAATAAACCTCACTTTGATGCTGAATCGGCAGGCGGTCCGATCTTTCGGCTAATAGCGTGCATGATATGCTTCTTGGCCGTAGCAGCGCCCACCTGTAAATGGTAAGGCGGTATCGTTGCGGAATTCCGCCTAGCGCGCAAATGAACCAATCGATGTAGTAGATGAGTTCGCTTACCTGGGTAGTGTTTAAGTCCCGGTGGACCGCCGAGATATGAAACCACTTTCCGAATTTGAAGGCTAGGTGAGCGTTTGCCAACCTCCGACATTTGTAGCGCCAATGTGACAGCTTAAAAGTCAAGGGTGGAGTGTGCAGTGCCGCAGTCTTATATGCCCTACTTTGTGAATGGGAGACGAAGCTGCTGCATGTGGAAGACCTTCGAAGGCACTGTGTTTTACAGCAGAAGACTCAGAAACGTTGCGTGAGAGCTTGGTGAGAACAACAGTTTCTGAAGTACGCCTGATGGTTTTCGAGGGAGTGTATTCCAAAATCGATAGACCGGCTGGTCACGGTTCACATAATACGCTGGTTTTACTGGATACCTCGTATGCAAGAGGACTTTTTACCTCATGCACTCCTCTTCGCCCAGTCTTGTGTCGAATGGGGACGACCCACGAACGATCAATCCATGGAAGCCCCCACCAGTAAAGTCAGTCGTGTTGGAAGATGCCGTCTTCCTGGATGGGGCACAGCGGGAGGGGCGGACGTACGGTTAGTGACCCTGACAGATATGGCTGCCACGAAGACATCAAAACGAAGGCTTTCACTGCGTATTTGTCAATGTTTGCCACACCGGAGAAACAAAACTATTCGATATCAATGAACTGATTGGGCCGTCGCCTCCATAGCGTGGATTTCAATCTCTTATTCTCCCTATCCTCGGTGAACGAGGCCGTAACAGCAGGAACCACTATATTTCGATGCACGGTTTGCGAGCTGAAGAACCAAAAATAAAACAGTTAAATAAGATAAGTATTCAGCTATAACACCCTTTGGGCGCCTAGCTCCCAGACCACCTGAATAGTCGAATATTTATTTTGGTACATTGCTGCCGTATGACTCGGGGAGGCACTACAGCTGAGATACTAACAGGTTGCCCAAGCTCAGACAGCACGAGTCGGGCTGCAGAGTTCGGGTTCAAACCACGGACCTTCTGGTCAGTAAATTCGCGCTCTAACCACTGAGACAGACGCGTCTTCGAAGCTCTGCTTGAGTCTTCTGAGAGCAACTAGTTTGTAGTGCTGAAGTGCTTCAAATGATTTGCAGGAATAACCTGCAAATAACCTGATAGACAAATCGATAACACTGGCTTGATTGCATGCTCCGTACTCTAGTCCACCGTCCTCAAACAGCGCTTCTCGCACAACCATACGGTGTATGGTAACCACAAGGGGGTCAGCTTGACCCCGGTCGTAATGAGGCTGTTGGCGTCAATCGTGCTTCGTCACCTTAGGGTGGCTCGGGAGACACTGACTCGAGAGAAGCTAGCGGAATTCTGTCACACTCCGTCGGGTGCTAAAACAACGCCATACGTATAAGTGACTCAAAATTCTAGTATTCCTGGATTTCCAAGGCGCATTCGACTCGGTTGACCGCCCTGTGCTTCTTGACACGCTTTCCCACAAGGAATGTTCCGGATGTTTGTGAACATCATACGTTCTTTGTATTCTCAGGATTCCGGATGGGTGGATGTATATGGAGAGCTCTCCAAAAGCTTCCGTATACAAAGCGTTGTCCGTCAGGGATGCCCACTCTCCATTCCATTTTAACTTCGTGACCGATGAGCTCATGAGACGAACGCTGGAGGGTCTCCAAAACCCTGGTGTTCAAATAGCCTGTGAAGAAAACCTTGTCGATCTGGAATATGCAGACGACATCGTTCTCATGTTCGAAGAGGCGGAGAAGGCGCAGGTGTTTTTGGATGAACTGACCAAAGTCATCCCGTCCTTTGGTATGCACTTTGCACCAACAAAGTGTAAGGTCATGCTTGTGGACGTGCAGTCACTGAACACGCCCCTTACTGGAAGTTGTGGAGCGTTTGACGTATCTTGGAAGTTGTATTAGATGTGATTGTAGTGCGACAGATAAGGTAAATGCACGAATCTGCAAGGCTCGGGTAGCGTTTGCTAATTTGAGACACCTATGGCGTCAGAGTGGCGTATCCCTGAATCTCAAGAGACGTGTGTATCAAGCTACAGTACAGGCTATTTTGTTGTATGGCTGTGAGACTTGGCTTATTCGAGCAGCGGGGCTGAGACGTCTTCAGGAGTCTGACAATCGTTTTCTCAGAACCATAGCTCGTGTGGGTTGGTGTTGGCGCATCCGTAACGAGGCAATTAGGAAGCGAGTTTTCGGTTGTGCAACAGGTACTTTCATTGAAGAATGCGTTCAGCACCAGTAGCTGCGTTGGTTGGGATGTGCTGCGTATGTCGAACCATCGTTTTCCATGCCTAACTCAAAGTGGCGTAAGCAGTGAGATGACCTACCCTTGACTTGGCAGATAAGTATGAATGATATTAGGAAACGTTTGGGGGCTGTCGGTGCTACTCGACTTCCAGGATGGGAACCGCCTGATCCCCCCTGTGCCTGGTTGGAAACACTACAAGATATGGCTGCCAACCGATGTCAGTGGCGTTCTTCTTGTCAGTTTCTATCCAGAGTGAATGTCTGGAGGTGTAGGCATCTAGGAATGATTGCAGTAAGCGAGCACTAGGTCCATTCCACGTCAACCTTTATTCTTTCATTAACAATAAAGCTTTCAAATTAATCAGGGTTGTATGGCAGTGAAGCATCGGTGTTGAACACTGGTGTCATGCTGTCAATGATGATGACCACACGATGGGTGGAAATGAGTCAAGGGAGGTTAATCATTGGCTTGGCAGTGAAGTATGAAAGTCATTTCCAGAAAACTCGGCTATGCTGGTCACTCACATCTCCCTGGATGAGGATCCCAAGAAGGAAAGGCATGGTCCAGTATTTATTTATTGTACTGTAGTTAACCATCCATAATATCAGATATCACCTTCGGAGCGTAGCAATCCAGCTCCATTCCCCCAGATCGCCGGCATCCTGACTTTAATCTACCAGCAAACCCAGCTGCGCTGGTCATTACCGTCTTCTTGGATGAGGAACCCGAGACGGGCCACACCATTGTTCAGAAAAATTGTCAGACATGGCCCAGTCGCGCCCACTTGCGCTCATGAATCCAAGCTATTGCCTTCAACACATTGCTCCATTCCCAATTCCTCCACTTAACGGTCCACTGACAGTGCTGTATTTACACATCAATTTATCAGCTCTCGCATCCAATCAATGGCAACTTACCACACACCCCACCCCTAAATCATCGGTGAACGAAACTGGGGCAGCTACAACCACTGTACGACAAGTACGCGGTTATTACAGCTGACAACGATGAAATCTACTACCCTGTGGTGGTCGGGCTCCCGACCCAAAGCAGTCAATTTATCGCGGTGATCTGGCTTCTGTGCCACAATGGCCCTGCAGGCTAGAGCGGCTGGAACTCAGTTCCTTAAGGTTCAACCATGCCAGGAAGGCCAACGGGGAGTACTCCAACGAAGAACAGCAAGTGCCCGTGCTGCGAGTAATCGTATTACTAGGCGGTCTTCAGGTAAGGTCGTCCTATTCTTTGCGATAGGAATGTAAAAGCAGCAAGATGCTTCCCCCAGACAACCAGCATATCCATTTTTATGGAAGCAGCGATGCCACCTTCCCCAGAGGACGGACGGGTTAGAAAGGGTCGGCCCTAAAGACCGCATACTGCGACCGCCCGACGGTTGAATGCGATCGATGGCGCATTATTCAATACGGTCGAAATACTTTTAGAACTAAGTAGTCCGGTGCTACTCAAAAGGCACCTGTTGTGCGCAGCTGCGCTAGGAATGAGACAGTAATGTCTTACTCCCTGCGTCCTCGGGCCAGGCCAGCACCCTGCAGCCGATAAGATCAAAATACTGAGTCATCGGCTCCGCGCAGGGCCTATAAAGAAAACACTATTACCTCTTACCATAAAAGCGGTGCTTGTTTGTAGTGTTGCCAAATGCACCAATGGACTGTAGTTCTGACGCTCGACCATCGATGTCTTCGGAACATTGTTCGAGTATGGTGGGAACATCGGATCCGTAACGCTCAAATACGTCGCATATTCTTCGGAAGAAATAACCTGCTCAAAACAGATGAGCCGATCACACTCCACAAACTGCGCTCGCTTGGTCAAGTGCTTCTAATACCTGTTGACTGACCCCCCTTGAACTCCCCTTTTCCCGCAACCACGCGAACGATGGAAACAATCCAGGGGAGGTAAAACAATGACTTGGCAGCGAATTGCGAAATCCATTACAATCAAATTCAGCTGCGCTGGTGACTTTCGTTTCCCTGCGTGAAGACCCGAAAACGGGACAAATCAATGGCAACAGATTTTGTCATCAATGGCGCTCACGCATCCAATTCATTGCCTTAAATGCATAGCTCCCCTCCCAATCTCTCCAATGGCAAGTCCCCTGACAATCCTGTATTTTGACATCAATTATATGGTCTACCGCGTCCAAGGCGCAGCTATTTACCTCACCTCTGCACATTATCGGTGGAAAAAGCTGTGACCGATGGAACCACTGTACGGCAAATACGTGGTTTATATAGCCGTTGCTGCTTCTAGTGATAATGACGATAGTCGGAGTAGGAATATATGAAAAAATCGTCCAGCTGAAGCACTTTTTCGGTGCCTAGCTGCCATGCCACCCAAAGGAAGCACGAGAGCTGGGATACTGCCAGGTTGCCCAAACCTAGACAGGGGAAGCCGAGAGGCAGAGGTGGGGTTCGAACCACGGACCTTCCGATCAGTAAATTCGCGCTCTAACCACTGACAACGATATCGTCAAACTAGTAGGCTACACCAGAGGCATCCCTCAGCATCATGTCTAAGATGTGTTGGAATAAAGCCCAAGCTGCCTTAACACTAAACATCATCATCATCATCATTGTCAGCTGTAAGAACCGCGTACTCGTCGTACAGTGGTTGTAGCTGCCGCAGTTTCGTTCACCGAT
>NW_008751726.1:658743-662467 GCF_000715545.1 Opisthorchis viverrini
GTGCGGTTTTTGGGGCCGACGTTTTCTAACCCGTCCTTCCTCGGGGGAAGGCAGCATCGCTGCTTCCATAAATATGGACATCTGGTCGCCTGGGGGAAACACCTTACTGCCTTCACACTCCTGTCGCAGAGGACAGTACGACTTTACCCCGAGACCGCCTCGTAGCACGATTACTCGTAGTACGGGGTCTCGCTGCTCTTGGTCTGGCTGCTCCCCTTTGGCCTTCCTGGCATGGTTGCACCTTGTGGAATGAAGTTCCAGCCAGTGTAGCCCGCGGGATCATTGCAGCACTGAAGCCCGACCACCACTTCCATGTGTCAGCTTTAGGTCGGGCTCAACACCAAACAACGGTCAAGTATATTGGAACAGAACGTGGTGCATATCAGTGGTTAAAAGCGCTCGGGATTCTTCCTCGAACTCAACCCGGAAGTAAGCTTCGACCAAATCAGTCCTCACAAAACATTTCTCCCCACTCAGTTTCGCGAACAAGTCGTTTGGATTAGGCAGAGGGTACTGCATACCAATTCCAAGTAGCACTCAGACTCGTGGAGAAACCCGCATACAACTTCGTGGTTCTATCAGCCTTCTTCACCAGTACGAACCGTGCGAACAGTGCCGAGTAGTAGGGTGTTTCGATGTCACCAGCCCTCTGGAGTCGGTCCAGTTCCTAGTCAACAGTAGACAGGACTACAAACAGCACTCCACGTTTCGAGCTAAAAACTGGCCTAAGATTGTGAAGCGGATGCAGTCAAGCCTCCCCTTTTTAGGCCATTCATGTTCACCACCGAATATGGCTTCGCAGGCACCGAATATGGCTTCGCAAGGCACCTTTGGATGCAGCGCGCATGACGTTGCAAATAGAATTAATTGGCTGTTTTTAAATAAATTTAGCTTTTCGATACAGTTCAATCGAATGAGGTCAGGCTTGGGGCATGATATCAGGTAGCATGTGGCTTGGGCCCTTGAGCCACTATGAAGCAACCAACCTTACCAGCCAATCAAAGTTTACACCCAGAGGCACTGCGGGCCAAACGTTCAGTCGGGTTGACATGAAGTTTGTTAATTTGTTTCCACGTTCACCCAGTGAGCTGCGTGATGTCAGAAACCACATCAAGCCACAAACGAACTGGGGTTTTGTTGACATGCACCATCGAAAACTTGCATCAGCGAGAGGAATCAGCTTTGAACGTTGTTGTGACCGACTTCAACTTCAAAGTATAAGCTGCTCTGTAGTGCAATGGCACTTAAGCCATCTGAGGTCGACATTATTCTTCCTTGTGACCGTGACAACTGCAGCTGGTACATTCAAGATGTCCGCATTAAAATTACAAGCAAAGCGCCACTCACTGCAATGCAGTCAAATTGTGCGACGCTATTTCTGTTTTCGAATTGACCTCGGACTTCTTTGGGACATCATAGTTGGTTGCGGGGATACAGCTGCTTGAAGTTGTAGCTACCCAGTCACCCACATACTTGACTGTCAGCTCACAGTCGCTTACTGGATCACAAGGCTTGTTTTTTTCATACTCAAACCACGTCACATTAAGCTGACTCATCGGACACCGATTGTCTGTATTGTCTAGTGAGCGTAGCAACTACTCATGTGCTGACGCGCCCACGTATACGCAAACAGACCTACATATAGGGAAACCGAACACAGTCAGCACACACAGACTCGCGCGCGCGCAGGGAGCAGGAAGTCAACCACTCTCCACAGTCCACGGACAATTATAGAACACGTGTAGCAGTCGTACTGCATAGAAAAACACATTCCCGCCTTCCGGACTTTCACCAAGGAACTCTCACAGACGATAAGTTCTTCTTTCGACTTGCTCCCATTTTCGCATTTTATTTATTTTTATACGTGTTGCAACCCGCCACTGCCAAAAACTTTCATTAGTGCATACACCTCCTGATTAATATTATGGTCATCAACAACAGTGCATTAATAAAGTAACTGGTGACCGACCGATCGCAGCTTCAGGATGGTGGACCGTTGACGTCTGGTGGTGAGGCTCTGTAACAACATACCAGCATTCTGCTCGATTCAGTTAAGCATCCGGAGCCTGATATCTGTAGTTCAGGTGTAACCAGGAACGGAGTAAAGTCTAAATTCCGTTATTAAGGCCGCAGCTGCATCAGAAACAGGAAACTTGGTGGTACCGGCTACAGGAGTCTGGAAACATAGTCTTCGAGTAAGGGATTTTATGGGCTTCAGTTGTTCCTTTGAGGTGCTTTCGTCCTGTTGCAATAATTATAGTAGCAGACAGAGGTCGTCGTTTCTTGCCCGCCAATAAAGTGATGCCCCAAGTCAGTTCTCAGCAGAAGAACCAACAAGGGTACGCATCAGCCGTATATACCGTTTTCAGAAGGCGTCTGGATTTACAAAACATTGTTGAATACACTTGAAATAGGACACGCTGTTCACGGGCTGTTGACCCGTTTTTCGGCGTTCAATACACCATGCGTACCCCTGCGGCTTCTTCTGCTGAGAACTGACTTGGGGCATCAGTATATTGGCAGGCCGAATGACTTCTTCAGCTAGTTGGAGCTCACCTTGGTGGTAGTGGTTAGAGGCCTGACCATCTCATCTATCACTCCCTAGTTGGGCTATTGACCGTAACAGCTCCTACATAAGAGCAAAACACGGTTCTTGAGTGAGTGGGAGTATAAAGATTAGTAGAATAGAATCCACACGATTGAGCAAAGTCGTCGGTGTCTGAAAGTGATGTTAGCCATTCGGGTCTACGGCTGGCACGATATCTCAGGACACCATGCAGCCAGTTGATTGTCTGAGGCCTATATGCACAAATGTAGAGCCAGAGTCAATCTGGTAGATTTAACAGTTGCCACTATCCTGGCAATAGGGGACAATGATTTTCCTGGGTGAAGGGTTCACAGTAATTTTCGTGAATGGAAAAAAAAGTAAAACTCATCAGGTAAGGCCCAGAGGGCAAGGTTGCACATCAGCAATACGTATAAATCAACCAACGTAACAGGTACTGCACATTACCACTTCGTTTACGCCTTTCGCGGGACTGGCCATCAACTCAACTGGCCAAGGTCATTGATTCACGCACTCACGGATCGAGGCTTGTGCATAAGTTTCCCGGGTCACTTTTGTTCTTGTCCAACCAACGTGGTACTGCACATTACCACTTCGTTTACGCCTTTCGCGGGACTGGCCATCAACTTAACTGGCCAAGGTCATTGATTCACGCACGCACGGATCGAGGCTTGTGCATAAGTTTCCCGGGTCACTTTTGTTCTTGTCGGCCAGTTGCTATCGTTCACCTGAAAGGTACAAGTGAAAAAAGAGTGTAGTACTGCTTTTTATTTTCCCAGCACGGGGCAGTATGCTTGCCAGCGAGGATTCGCATAAATAAATGTTTAATAGTGCCTCGAACTGGGTACTAGAACACGGTTCACAGATTGATACACAGGATCGAGGCTTTTGCCCAAGTTTCACGGGTCGGTTTTGTTCTTGTCTGTCAGTGGCTGTCGTTCACCTGAAAGGCACAGGTGAAAAAAGGGTGTAGCACTGCTGTTTATGTTCAAAGCGCGGCGCAGTATGCTTGCCAGCGTGAGGATTCGCTTAAATAAATGCCTACTAGTCCTTTAAATTGCGTTCGAGAAGGAGCGTGTACAACCGTCGGAGGAAGGTCATTCCACGCAGCTACTACCCGAAATGAAAAAAATTGCCTAATGAATGTGTGTGCCCTGA
>NW_008751726.1:663386-676359 GCF_000715545.1 Opisthorchis viverrini
ACTGACGAAACACCAAGTGTAAATGGTTTGCCAGTGTGGAGGACGTTTCTTTCAGGATCCTTGGATGGACCTCGTCGGGCCCCAACGCGCAGAATGGGTTGATCTCGTGCAAGAGTTGACGAATGTCCTCCACCGTGAGGACCAAGTCGGTTAGAGGCTGTTCGTAGTTTCTCCTTGACAAGAGTGGATGTGACGAAGACGCTGGGGCTGAGTATAGACACGCATAGTGTTCTCTGTAAGCCTCAGATACCATTGTTTGGTCACTCATTGGTTCTCCTTTCTGTCCCTCAAGGAGAACGTGGATGGCTTGTTTCTGCGGAGATGCCTCATGTATTTGAACAAGATGTTTTTGTTTTTTCGAGCGAGGTTCAGAATGGTGGCTTGTTTTCGTATGTTTCATTGGTGGATTTCCGCTTTACAGTGTTTCCGCATTTTACGAACCGCCAGCACACCTTCTGCATCCCCTGCAGTCAACTTTCTGAAAAAAAGTTGAAACCTTTTTTCCGGAAATCGCCGAACCATTTTTGGCAGCCTGCGGCTCATCCGAGTGCGTGCTGGTTTTTTGGGACGAACATCGCGTCAGTCTCGTGAACTTTCTGGACACTGGAGCTGGTCTCAGTGTGACTTGTTCAAGAAGGATACGTATTCCTGAGAAGTCAGCGCGGCAGAAGTCTCGAAACCACTTTTGAGGTTCGGGATTTCTGGCCCAATAGCAGATGAAATCAAAGGTCAGCACACAGTGTTCGCTATGTCCCAGTGGAGCGTTAATTGTTACCTGATCAACGAAGTGTCTTTCGTTGGTGATGACCAAATCCAGGAGGAAAGGCAGTTAGCCTATGCGGTATCTGGTGGGTGCAACGACATTTTGAGTCCAAGCACTCTGTTGAACGACTTCAATCAGCGCCGCTGCAAAACGTCCGCTGGATTCGACGGGCTGGAGCTCCATCCAGGAGGCTTTTGGAGCATTGGAGTCGCCTACCAGCAGGAGATGAGTGAAGTGGTAGTTGAAGGAGAGTCACTCAAGGGTTCGTATGAGGAATCGGTCATCTTCAGGTGACTCGAGGGGCTACGGTAGACTACACAGGGAGGGAGAGAATCGAACCCGCGCAGCGGGATTTAGACCCACAGTGCGTTGCAAAAAGGTGCAGGAGTGGTACCTGAGAGGAAAGTCAGGATTGTTAGGGCTGCATGTAAGTACAGAGAAACCCCACCACCCCTCCATCGTTTTGAGTCAGCTCGAAAAATAAAGTAATCGTCTATCGAGATCTCCGCGTCGGAGACATCTGGTGTGAGTCAGGTCTCTGTGAGTGCGATTATGGACGGTTGTTTAGGGCGAGCTGACTGTTTAACATCGCAGATTTTGTTGAAAAGGCTGAGGCAGTGTGTGGACAAGCATTTCAACACTTTCTCTGCTGCCTCCCAGGGTGGGGAGCCGAAGGTTGAGTGACCGGGAAGGTTAGCAGACTTAATAGTTGTGCGCCGGGTTCGAGTCCAAGGATCCAAAGGGGCCTCTGGGGAAACGTCGCCTGCTTTCTGTCTTCGTCATCTCTGGGGATGCTTTATACTTGCAAGGTGTTTTTCGCCTCATTAGAGCCCGGTTCGCTCGGGCCTTTTAGATTTGGAAGATGGAGTTTTTCCGCGTGGTCGAAAATTTCGACCGCTGCTGCTTGTAGCTCTTTCAGCACCGCCCTTTTGGCAGCTAGGTTTGCTGTTGATCAAATATTTGCGGCAAACTTTCGGCTTCCTGGATCCTGGGTATTTTGGCGCGGTTTGACCGGATATGTGTCTCTGTGAGGCCCTAAGCGCAAGGTGGCACTAAGAAGCAATGGTTTTGGTGGTGCTCCCAAGAGACTCGTTTTCGCGGAGGACCGCACCTTGAAGCCAGCCATAAGTCTTCTAGTCTGGCGAACCTTATGTGGCTTGCTTGACTGCAGTCGCTTTTCATTCGTGCTTGTGTGGACACCCGATCCGCCCGCCGNATTTTATGTGGCTTGTTTGATTGCAGTCGCTTCTATTCGTGTTTGTGTTGACACCCGATCCGCCGGCGATCAGCGTGGCCAACTGGATGTACGAGGGATTTGCCGGATGGCTGTAGTCGCCTTAGTGGCTTTGGTTTTCGGGGTCCTGGGTGACGGCTGTGTCCACAAGCAGAAGCCGCCTTTGACGGAGTGGAGCTGGAGGTCGGCTTTTCTGCCTGTCCCCGCACATCTGACTCGGTGCAGTTCAGAGGCTGTGGCTTTGGTGAGGAGTAGATGGCTGCACATGTATCGTCTGTTACGGGGATGAGCGTTGATTGCTCCACGTACTTTGGGCGCTGCTCGCATGTGAGGCTTACCTCCTCCAAATCATCACTGCCTTTGGTGAGTCAGAGGCCTGTGGTGGTTGAATGAAAACTGCTGTCCGGAGACGCGGCTGATTTCGTCGGCCTGCTTTCTGGAGCACAAGGGGTTATGACCACAATCGGCTTGGCCATGAGTTTGGGGTCGACTGAATTTGTGCCCAGTGGAAGCCTGTTTCGTACCTCTACCCCTGATCCGCTGTAACCAAGCTTTCGCGCATCTAACGGGCGATCCTCAGATACAAGCCTGATCATTGGTTCGGCCTTTTGAATGCTGCCATCCCGCTCCAAGATCTTCTTTCTGTACGGCAGATGGGGATGAAAGAGTTACTAGAAGTCCAAGAGTTTGCTTGCTTCCATTCTGGCGTAACCATTCTGCGTGTATCGATTGATCAGGCTTGGTGAAGACACTGCTAAGGATCGATTTTTCCGCAGAATGACCCCCAGATTATCAATCTGTACTCCCTTAAGCGCCTGTCCACTGGAGACGCTGTGGCGGTCTTTATAGCCGCATCAGAGAGTCGTATGATTTTCTTCGCAGTCAGAGGACCCGGTACGGAAGGAAGTTCCTTGTCAACTTTCGTCCAATTCGCTGCACTCTTTGTCTTGCCTTAGAAAAACGCTCCAATTTCGCGATCAAAGTGGAACACTCACATCGATCTTTCTGATTCTGCAATGAGGATTTAATACCGTTTTCGAGGGCTCTGCTCTTGGTTGCGGTATGCATTTCACGCTAAACGTAGAGGCAGCTTGTGCAGACAAACGGGTCAGCAGAGTTAGCTAATCGGCTTATCTGGTCGTCCTGTAAACCCGTGCATTTGACGTGCCACCAGGCCTTGCAGGTGTGGCATTGCATAACGCGTTTCACGTTCGACGGCAGCCATTTCGCTCACATCGTTTGCGGTCTGTCAATGGCCGAAGAGGTTAATCGGTATAAATTGATGTCATGTTTAAGATTAGATGCAAAATAGGAAGTGTGCGCAAAACAACAAGGGTTATCTCTCAAATGTTTTGTTAGAGTAAAAAATTCAACAATTACTCGTGTGTGCTCTGTGAATAGATTGAACAATGAAAAAATTCTTTCACCAATTTGCATGAGGGAAAAACGAAACCGATTTCTAACGTACCACGCGCTGTCAGGCGATCTCGAACATAACGCAGTCACCGATTGATACACAGGATCTAGGGTGTCGCCCAAGATTCCCTGGTCGGTTTTGTTACTGTCGTTCAGCGGTTTTCATTTCTCATGGATTCATGGATTGATAAACATTATCGTTACCCACACCCAAGCTTTCCGGGTCATGCTTGCTCTTGTGGATCCGTGGATTTCGTTCACCTGAAGGGTGCAAGCGAAAAAGGGGTGCAGCACCGCTCTATAAGTACTCAGTGCAGGGCAGTAAACTTGCCAGTTAGAGGACTCACGTAGAAAGACGCTTAAAAGTGCTTCGAACTGGGTATGAAATGCAGCGTAAACACCCGTCGGGGTATCGTTATTCTACGCACTGACTGACCGAAATGCGAAAAAAATTACCTGAAAAAAGTGCGCTCTCTGAGCCTGAAAATATCACCATGTCCAGGCGTGTGTAAGTCGGGTCAACGGTGAAAAACCCGTTCGTTTGGCGTAAGAAAGTACTAGGTCTTTTCGCGGAGATACTCCGGGAAAATTGGCCAGGCACCGCGAGACGAGTTACATAGTCGACCGAGTTAAAATGGAGAAATTTTTGTGGAAGTTTGTTGAGCGAGCCTAATCGGGGTTACGTCCTTCTGGCGTCCTGAATAGACAACTTGGTGTTTGGCGTAGGTCTCAGTGAATATTTGGAAGCAAACAAATCGGAAAAGTGCACGCCCTTAGTCATTTAGAGGGACATTCCCGTTCAGCGAACACTACTTTGAAGCGTCTACGTCCAGTTGGAGAGCGCTGACGTTGAAAATAAAGGATTTTGAATTGGTAAGAGAAAAATATCTATGTAAATGGAAATTTGAGAGATCGTTGACCTAGAACAAACAGAGAATTGGTTCAAAACGGGGACCCTGGCAACTTAGATGGAGACCGGTACCGAAGAAGAGTAATAATATTATTTAAAATAATAATAGTAGTAATGTTTATTCCCTGTCAAAAAATATGGCATCCGATATGAGTCTTACATTTGTGACCCAAGTTCAGCTGTCCACGAATAGAAGCACGTTTCTCACACAATAACGGTTTGGAGGGAGTCCTTGTTGCGCTTGGAATATCAAATTGTTGGTACTGAGGGGATGTATGATGGCCCGCATCGGAATGCTTCCTATCATCTTGCAGGTCGCCAGTGAGGCTAATATGCCTGTTGTTGTCGGGCTATGCTAGGTCAACGTTTTCATAAATCGGCGTGATACCCACTTCCTTCTAAAGAGAGCAAAATTTCCCTTCCTCAAGCAACTGAAGAAAGTTCAGCGCAAGAGGCGTTTCTTCAGGAGTTACCAGCCGAACAACTTGCAGCCTTCAAGACGAAAGGCACGATCGAACGAAACGATGCTACAAATGTGACACTCCTGGCCACTGAAAGAATCAATATTCCCGTACCCCATGATTTGTAAATAATAAAACTTTGGATTATTCCTTTTTCCCTGGTGGCTGGCATCTAGTGCAGTAACAGGCTATGGTATCGATATAGACGAGTAGTCGGAGCTGTACCTGTTTGATACATGAAAAGGGATATCGCTGGAGCGGAGAAGGAACCAAGCTGAATGCAGACCGTGCGCGCTGGCCATGAGAGTAGTGGTTGGGAATCAACTGAAAATCGACGGATTGCCAATGCATTCAAAACGCCTAGGAGACAAGTTCACGCAGCACGCGTAGAGCCCAGACGTAGAGCAGACAATATTGGGAGCAGAATTTCTCAAAAGCGCAGATTCCGTGGTTGACCTAAAGCGTGAACAACTGGTGGCTACTTGTGGCGCAGTCAAGCTCGAAAGTTACCCACGCATTCTTGTGAGCGTGTTGCATGTCCGGAAGCTCCCGCCTAGTAACGTGCCCTCAGTTCAATCCGTGATCGAGGAATATACCAAACTGCTCACAGGTGATGGTGAATCATTTGGCTTCTGTCCGTGGATTTAACACGCCATTCTGCTCTCGTCCGAAGGCTTTCAACCTTATGGCCTACATCCATTGCCGTTACACCCACGGAGGAGGCTCATAAACGAGTTCAAGAGATGTCGGACAATGACACAATCGAAGAAGCCAACTGTGCGTACAACTCCTCGGTTGTGCGTCAAAGAAAGCAAACTGGAATATCGGTTTTTCGTGGATTTCCAGCGTTTGAATGAATTTACCGTAAATCGGGTTGTAGATATCCCCCGGTTGCGGGGATTTTTGATTCCCTCTAACATTCCAGAAATTTTGCAGTGCTCGACTTGAGTTCCGAATACTGGCAACGGCGTCCTCGGATGGGGACACCCAATATCAGTTAAGACATATACCGTTTGGTTTATCTAGTGCATCGTTCGCGATTCGGCGCTTGATACTTCTCTCAACGAAGGGACTCCAGAATGTCGTCGTGTACTGAAACCATATTATTGCGTGCAATAATTTGGAATAAGAGAACGCAGTTCTATTAGGGGAGATAAGAACAACGAATTGGAAATGTTCCCGAGTCAATTCGATACATTGATCCTGAGTGAAGCTGGCATAATTTCCTGGAATGCCTCCTAGTTGAATGTTGTGCTACCAGTTATACCTCTTGTCTTGAGACGGAAGTTTATCATCGAATGCCACGAAATGGCATAAGAGGTTGCTCCAAGACGTAGGACTTGCTTCGGTAGAGTGCTTACTGGCGCAGGATAGGAAGTGAGTTGGTTGATTACGCGGTATCCTGTAATCGGTTCCAAATGACGAAGGGGGATACAACATGGGCAGCCCATCCCATGGAAGCCCGTCTCAGAAATCGGCGACTTATGATCCGCTGACGTCCTGGCTACCTTCTCGGTGGCAACCAGCGACAATTAATATATAGTGGTTACGACAGAACACCTGTTGTGGTGGGTCTAGGCAGCAGTCGTGCCAACGACTGCCAACGTGCCAGTCGGACAACGACAAACGGCGGAGTAATAAATCATCACAACGTGGACATTCACGTGACCAGAAATGATCCTTACGAATTAGAGGCCTTGTTTTAAGAGCGGAGAATTTCGAGGTTACTCGCAGAAGCTGGGCATCGGATGGCTGAGGACGGCAACCGACTACCCGCAGACAAATGGTGTAACCGAACCCGTTATAAACAAAACTTCAGCGTTTTGAGCTAAAACTCGGTGAACCTTAGCTGTCGGATGTGAGCTCAGGGTATAGATCACAAAGTGAGAATGATCAAGTGTGTTTTTACTCCAGTCAGAAACCTGCGCCTGTAAAATTAGGGAAAAGGCGGGGTGGATATCGATCAATCGGAGCAGCTTCAACTGAGGGAGGAGATTGGGAAGCTTAAAAATGTCGCGTGGAGAGGTTTGGGATTTTTGTGGAAATTTTGCCCGGTAACTGAAGTCAGCCGATTTTGGTAATCCAAGAGTTACTGCACAGCGGTTTCGCTTTTATTGGGACATATTAGCAACGCGAATCGAAAACCACATGAAACTCCCAAATCCATGACTTCCGACAGAGGCTCTCTGGCCAAAAGCCGCCTGTCAGCAAAATGCTTAACTAGTACCATATGTAAACGAGTTATATTCACCCGCTTTATCTCCAAAATTCGCAAGTTGGTCATGGTGCCGCAAAACCCGTCGCGGTCAACTGTTTAAGTGTTCAAATAGTATACAGGGTTGTCGCGGATTCGCTAATCACTGGTGTTCCTTGAAATATGCACTGCTGATAAGCCCTATTAGGGGTGACACAACTCTGCAGTGCTTCTCAGACTTTCAGGATTGATTGGCTTGTCATAAATGTTTTGAAATTTTTGAAACTCTTTGGGTTGTCAACAATATATAGATAGTTAACAGGAACGGGAGAATTCAGCTGAGGATACTAACCTCCATTTGAAAAGCCATTGACCTAGGGGCCAGTCAAATGCTGTATCCCGTCTGAGTGCAAACTAATTACGGTGTTGATAAGCTGCTCTCGGCCAGAAGTTTCACTGTTCAAACCAGTAACCAGGGCCTCCTGACATCCAGGTTCCATGTTTTGTGAGATGCGTACAGATGAAGAGGCTCAATAAGGAGGAGAGCGCTGCACTGCGTTTCTAGGCTATTTAGCATTAAGTATATTAAATGGAATGAGATTGGCTGAGGCTGGTTGTCTGAGGATCGGTCAGCACCGAGGACTTAAATTTTGGGAAGTAGTCAAAGATTAGTACGGCTATGAATATAACAGTAGGTTGCTTATATATATCCCCCTCTATATATCCTAGTTGCGAAATCAAAGTAAAATGTTTACGGAAAAATCATTTTCCTTTCTTCATTGCGCTGACAACAGCCCCCTTTCTACCGACTGCGCATGCGACCTATTGAATTCTGTCGATTACTCGGCGAGTGAGCTCGGTTTCAACTGTGGCTGAGTTTTGCATTTGTTGTTGATTGAACTAGTTGAGTGGCGCGTCTGCTTAGTCCACGACACGAGTCAGTAGATATTCTATCATGGACTGTCTCTCTTGTTTGCGCATGCACGTTATCATCCCACGCACAGCTAGAACGCGTTGAGCTCTGTCACACGCCCCAGGAGAGAGAAGCACCAACTGTTCCCATTCACCGGTGCGTACGAGTTTCACAAGAGTGCAAAAATTACGGCATCCATCGTGCTTGTTCTTTTTGGTAGATAGACGACCGGTTCAAGGAGCTCTGTAAGTTTAATATTGGAATCAAAATAAGATACTCTTGAGAGCTGCCACACTTACCGCAGCCTCGCCCAAAATCTTGTGCCAGGGGTGAATTCTCCTCTAGACAGATATTTAACATGTAAGTGGACTATAAACACAAATACTCAATGCTCAAAAGTTGCTGTTTTCCTGCTCCTTTGCGCCTTGTACTTTTTCTCCGATCCTCCCCTCTATTAATTCTCAGTGGCTAATTTTTCCTGTTTTTTTCCTCGTTTATTTTTTTATTATGCTGTTTCTTCTTTTCTCGGCTCCTCAAACTGTGGATTGTCGTGCATAGTAAATGCTAATGGTTAGTTACGAGTCCAGGTGATTGCGACGAACAATCGCTGTGCCTGAATGAGGTCTATGACGATGGCCTCCGTTGCCTCATCACTTTGATTGTTTGACGCTGTAGGAGGGCTTATGATGACTGACTCGTGTGAGGTATCGTCTCAATCTTTAGTCGCTTCCTGAAAAAATTTGCTCTTGCGTTGCTTTCTGCTGGTTCCTTCCTGCAGAACTATTTTGTGTCCCTTGGCACAGTGGGCGTTTGGAGGGCAGAGTTTGATTCAGTTTAATCATGTGAAATGTTATTCTAATGAAGGAACTCAAATGTTTGTAAGTTTGAAGTCAACTTGGATCAGATTTGGTCCTTTCGTACCATGTGATTGTTTACATGTTTACAGCATGCATCATGGTATAGTGCGTGCACGGGACCCTGATGTAGCAACAGATAGAACTTAGTTGTACTGACTGGATGAATCCAGATTTTTGTCAACTTTATTTAGATCCTGTAAGAACGCGTATAAGTGTCCTCACCGATCTTACCGTCGTTGGTCACAATGAAATAGGGGATTGCTGCCGCATCTAGATCGTGCGTAGTATAAGTTTAGAGACTGAGCCATGGTGCACCCCAACATCAGGGAGGAAAACTGACACAAAACCACACATCTGTCGTTCAGATACTCATCTAGCCAACAAATGGTCGTGGCAGTTATCCTGTACAGCAGTTTACTCACGAGGAAACAGATCGATGGAGGCAAGTGCTTTTCTGAATTAACAAAGGATGACATGAGCTAGCAAGCTCCCCTCTAAGCGATCAGACATCTGGTCCCAGAAGAAAGGACTACAAAAAGATAGGCAGGCATAGTACTGGAAGAATAGCAATAAGTAGATTCTTCAGTGTCTAGATCTGAATAATTCCTTTCATGACCTTTGAGCGCGCTCTCTTCGGGCCAATTATTTTGTGATTTTAAGACTTCTCTCCAGCCCCAACCTTTTGGGTATAACCACAAAAGTGGGGCTAGGTTGGCGCTAAGGTGGCTAGCCTGGCTATAGCCTGGATACCGAGAAGCTTTTATAGTCTGGAGGTCCTTTCTCTAGTACTGGTTGGATGTGCAGTCGGGTAATGTTTGACCTAAATGTGGAGTGCCGATCACTCAGGTGCAGCAGATTGGTTTACATCATGTAGAAGTAGAGATTTACGAAAAAACATACTACTCGCATGCCTCCCCCGTCAGTAGTATCACTGTTACACTGGTAGTAACTGGATCCGCAGCCACAGGATCGTCATTGCAACAGCTCTATGGGATGGCTTAGATGATTGCACCACAGCAATAGTGGATGCAAGAGTTGCCACTTTCAACCGGTCCATGTTATCCTTCAGGCTATCAAAATTTACACGGTCCCCGACTAATTTTCTGACCCTGTTCTTAGCCTAGATATAAGTAGGGTTGCTTCGTCGTGAAAATTCGAGCCTGTTGAACCTTGAATGTTTTCTGACAGACTCATTGTTTTTCTGCACAATTTTGGTTGCAAAACAGTTGGCACACACTCATCACCCGATAATTCCGTCAAAAGTTGAGTTTTTACCTTTAGACGGAGGTAACATTCGTGGAGCGCCAACGGGGATGTTCTCTGAACCCAAGGCACCTGATGGCGCACGCTTGGTACTAAGGCTTGACACGCCTCGTATAACAACAGAATGCACCATCGGTGTTCTAAACCAGACAAGACAATTCTGAAGTGCAGAACTCTTTGGGCACTAGTGAATCTTTGGAACAATTTATTCGTGTTTACTTCTAAGAAAGCTAATTCGATGACCGATCTAAATTCGATGTTTCCGGTTCATGTTACAACTTGCTTGATCCGTAGTGCATATTAATACAAGGATCGAGGCTGCGCGACTCACCAGTGCGATTTGTGTGCGCGAACTGAGATTGAAACGGGTTGGGAAAGGACGTTCAAAGAACAGCAAAGGATTCTATGGTTTCATCAATTTCGAGGACACTGGGACATGCATAGGAATCATCAACTGGTTTAGCTTAGCAGCATCTCCTGACGTATTCATAATGAGTCAAGCGATCCTCATTTCACGTTTGACGGATATTTTACTTTTGAATGACCTTCGAAAGACATGAATTAGTTGACTGGATTGCTGCCTTATATGGTATAGATTCTGTGTGTGCGACAATCCTCGAGGAACGCATGATCAAAAGCTCCAGGATCACCAAATCGATACCACTTTCAGAAGCCAATTGGTGAATGAAGGTTAATCCGATACCAAAGATGACAAAGCGAATAAAGACGAGGAAACACCTCGAAGGTAACTCTCCTAGCAAACGGACGACAATACATAGACGTACAAGGTTGATAGAAAAGAGTGTAACCACGCACTTCAATAGGGAAAACGAAATAAATGGACCAATAAAAACAAGGCAAATGTCCAAGTCAAAGCATCCATTTGAGGGACATATAATGAGCAAGCTTTTATTATATCTCTTGGTAATATTCCTCTTCATCTCCTGACGTTTACTCGGAAAGCGCCTCGGTCACTGCCTGTAAGTACCTCTACCACCAACGCTTTAAAAAACGATCCATCAGAGTCAGCAACCTTCAAATCGAGCCTTGGAGTTAACTTTATCTCTGATTTACAATTTCGTCAAACAATTCTCAAGCCAGATGTTCTGCCTATCTCCAGACACACATGCAACGCTGGTGCAGACTAATCTTCATTGCTAATCCTGTGGTAGACACGAAGCAGTAGGAGGTCGTTTCGAGTGAGTATTGCAAACAAATTAGGGTCGTCATACATCAGGACCAGAGACCTATTGTTGAGGATTCGTCCCACATCCACCAAGTAAGTCGCCAGTGTTTCGTCAGCTATTTGTTGCTCCCGCAGAACAGCTTGCAAGATAGGTCAAAATGAGTGTAAAATACGCCATCAGATACCTCATCTGTGGCTGCGTGCCAGGGAATCAAAATATTGGAGTAGTTGGTGTTTTTTTCTGAAAGCAGAGCTCGGATCACCGGCCCAAATTCAGATTGGATGGTGGTGAAATTGGTTCTGTTGTCACTGACTACTTTCTCTGGAAACCCACAACGTTCGACAAAACCTGTTAGTCACAATAAACGAAGCGGCTGCTTCAGTATGCACAACGCTTGACTTTAATCAAGAAAAAGACAAAAAACTGAAGGGAGCTACTAACAAAGTTGCTGAAGACTTTTCAGCAGTACTTTCCTCCATGACAGTTCACTGCGATACCTCGAATACTGTACCAACTAAAACATGAAGCAGCAGATTCAGCTGAATGATATTTGAAATCATTCAGCTGAGTTGTCCGTGAAAACCAAATTGGAGTGCAAATACGTATTTGTCGAGCAAGCAAACTTCTTGAAACACAATAGTCACTCGCGCACAGTCGGGGGCCCAAAACAGTCTAAACTTGCAGAAATGATAGGGTGGATATCTGGATTGGTTCTATCTCCTGATAATGATATTATTATCTGTGTACAGGGCTTCGCCGACCGAGCGTGTTATGCCTTGCGACATTCTCCTACGCACTCCGAAGGTCCCTCGAGTATCCGAAACTCCTTTTCAGTCGTGATGAAACTCCCATATGGCACTCTCGCTAATTTTTCTCATGAATAATTAATTACGTGACATGATTCTTCTTTGGAATAAACGATAGGATACGTATTCAGATGCTTTGGAGCCTTGTGCTAAAGTACAGAAGGCAACTTTAGATGACAGGATACGATATGCGAGGTATGCTGTTCGTCGGCGCTTCAAAAAGTGGTACGGGCATATTTCATTAGGGGAGTATTACCTTTGAAATAAACACATTATATCCGGTGGCAATATGAGATGCTTCTGCCATCAGCTGACCTTACTGCACAAATCTGATCTCATTGTGTGATGGGTATGAGCAAATGCTTTTAAACGCAAGAAACTGAGCTACTTTCCTTACTTACTTGTTCCAAGAACACTGACAAATTAGTTTATTCGCCTTGCGTTCAAACACGACAGCGTTGACCACTGTGGTAGATTTTTCAGCCCAAAGTAGGCTTACGGATTTTGGAACAGAGTAATAAGCGTAACCAGTCAATTGGCTGGACTTTACTGCAGAACGTTGGGTCCTTTGAGTTACTTGCACATGCCTTTTGAAATGGGGGTCGGAGACTCCATGGAAGTGAAATCCATCGGGTTCTGTGTCGTGGATACCAATCGCCACCGAATTATAGAAGTAGGTTGACTAATTAAAGCAACAGTCTCTGGGTCACGAGAAGTGCTTCCAATTTAATGCTAAACTATGAAGAGATTTCCAAAAGGTAGGAGCAGTCCCCGAGTTTCCCTCTGCATCATGTTCTGCTTGAACCCAAATCGGACTGATTTCGTTATATAAACTCCTTTGTAAATCCATTTGGTTTTCACTGGAGACGCAACTGAATTTCTCGTTTATGCTCTTCTCCAACTGATCATATTTGTCCACAGGGACCTATAAAAAAACGTGATTCTCGTGAGCACGCCTTATTAGTCTAC
>NW_008751726.1:678872-703079 GCF_000715545.1 Opisthorchis viverrini
GGTCATGTTCGTACGTATTCATCCAGACATGAAAACAAGGATGCATGCAGCCACTGATTGCTTTAAACATTCTAATCCCTCCTAACTCGATCAAGGTTGTCGGCATTCGGTGGTCTTCGGTCCCGCGCACCTCGAATCGCAATACGCTCTCACAGTATGTCGAAATCCCTTACACTAACCATCACTTTCTCTTTCACCAAGACTGATTACCCTGAGGTACCGTTTACCCTATTGCTCTCACCGAAGCAAACAGGCTAACTAGATATGAAATCTGCATATGAAAAACAGAGTTAGCGCTTTACACATTCACTCAGAGGAGGCCGGATATTCGAAGTTTGCCACAAAGTATCCATACTCGTCCGAGCTGCTCATCTGGAACCAGCGTCCCGTGTAAAATGACAAACGTCTTAACAGAAAATACTCCCTCGTAAGCTGTTTAATAGTCACAATTCCGGCAAACAGTCTGATAAAAGAGCGATATATCAGAATATCTAATCCTAAAGTATCCTCAAAGCTTGGTCGGAGTCAACTATACGACATGTCAAGTAGAGTATCCACTGGGGATGACGTTAAGCTAACTTGGGGCAACCGGACTTGTTCCAGTAACCGTAGGTCAGTCAGAACATATCCAGTTATTCTTCGTGAGGCAACAAAAGCAAGGTAAACGTAAGACAAAGCTTGGAAATGACTGAGAAGTCACTGTTCTGGAAGGGGTTGGTACACCGATTGTCCCCCAAATGAGGAACCTTACAAACGAGGTTCACTTGGGTCATTCACCACTAAGCCATTTTCCCTGTACACGTTCGTTTTTGCTTCAGCTAGTTTGGGACGAATAGTGACGGAAAAACCACATGTTAGGGACTATGACTTAAGCAAGTACGTGCCCTCATGTTGTCTACTTTCTGATGAAACGAAATTCGAAGAGTCACGTGACTGTCACTGGTTTCACGATTATCAGCGTCCCTAATATCTCGTCCCGTGATTCTAAACCAAAGCAAATACGGCTACCAATACTAATATGTGCACTGCTCAAGGTCTCTATATAGTGTTGTGGGTCACGAACTAATTGACTTTTGGTTGTCCCTACTCGGCTCACCATAGAAAGAAAAGGGTTCCATGACATACGAAGAACTTGGCAGGCGGTCTGCTGAGAACGATTTTGTAGAAATCTACTACGAAAAAGTAGAATTAAACTAAGAGGCTACACAGTGTCGGGCGGTGGGAGTCACAATGAGGTAAATAGGCACAACCGTCTTGGGCGCTGTACGCTTCCACACCCACCCGAAGCATCTAAGTTTTTCTAGTGTGAAGCGGACACACCAACCAGTACAATAGGATACATTTGTTTTATATTTACAAAAATATTACTGCAGACAGGAGGATGTAAAACAAGGTTGACCGTGACAGCATCGTGTAGACGACTTGTAAAGAGATGAAGGCGATGGACGTGCGGGGATCCTTGAGGTTCCATCAGTAAAAGTAGGATCACAGATATATCAGCAAAAACAAAGTGCAAAATGAATGGTCGTTGATAGAACATATTATTTAAGAGACTTGAATAGGATTGGTTTGAGGCTTCTTGTTCAGCATGGCACGAAGGTTTTCAATTTCATTCCCTTGCAGATGGACCTCGGCAGTTGTCTCTGCCAGCTGAAAAAGGTGGATGAATAGATGTCAATGAGATAGTGTAAGAGGTCCATGACTGCGATGATAGAAGTGAACTGCACGAGGAAACGTGGGCGCATAGTTAAATTGAGAACATCACATACGCGAGACTCAGCTGGGTTCCAGGAGAGTCTCTCGAAAAACCCAATTAGTTTGCAAATGTGTATATTCGCTAATTTCGTGGAAAATACTTATGAAGCGAGACACCTCCTCTATGCCCAGGTGGTAAGTCCCAAAAGATGTGGAAGACGTAAGTGACTGATCTACCCGAACAAAGGTCCCTTAAAACATTCGGTCGAAGTGCTAAGCATCGGCTCAGTAATTAAAAGAACATCCACAGAGACGAATGAATAATCAGAATAATTAATCTGATTACTCATGATAACTCGAATCGTTTAAATAAGTCAACAGTTAGATAGCAGAGGTCAACCATGCATTTCGCACTCAGTCACAGATATAAACAACAGAAGAAACAGTTAGTGAAAGTGGTTGGAACGAAATCGCCCAGCTCAGCAAATTAGAAAAAGTCCCTGAAAACAGAGAGGGTAAATCATCCGGACAACTCCGATGACGTTATAAACCAATGTGCATACGATGTGGACCATAACAGAATAATCAAACGAACGCAAGATGAATATCTTGTCTACAACACAATAAATTGTGTACCGTTGTGGTCCTAAACCATGTAAATGGCTACGGCGTTCAGGTAGCGATTCCAAAGCGAGCTCCAGCACAAAGCACAACCCGAAACCGGTGGCCATGTGAACCAACTTGGTTAGAGCAATTTTCATTTCCTAGGACCCGAACCTCGTAGCACGATATAATTCGTGGACTCAAACTCAGAGGTGTTCTCAGGAGAGTATTTCGACTACTGGGGCAACAGGCATTTTAGACTATTCCCTCACAAACATTTCGACTGCCAAGGTGAACAACGGCCCTCTACCGGTCCACGTTTGTGGTAGTAAACCCAGGAGGGAGATTTCCGTAGACCTTTATTCGTCAACAGGTGTTGAAGTACAGTGAGCTAAAGGTTGTGGAAATGCCTTTGTTGACTGAGTAGCGCCATTAACTGAGCGGTTAACAGAGTTACCTGCTGTGCTTTCGGACTGAGCAAAGCGGTCTTCATTATTCGGCTGTAAGGAGAAGCTCAAGGAATCGTCGAACGGTGAAGAGACGGCCAGTGTACCCATAATCTGGACGGAACCCTACCTGATTTGCATATATTTGCTTTTCACGAGCACTGGTGAGTCTCCACAATATGGTGAGCGCAAGAATTTCTGAGATGATAATAATAAGACTGACGTTTCTGCGCTTCCTGCAATATGTTTAATATCTCACTTGAAAACAGGGATGACAATTGAATTTATCACTCAGTTGGCATTTGGCGCTACTTCGAACGCCAGATGCATCTGCGTGCACATCCGATCATTGAACCGTTTTCAGACCGTTCGCCCGAAGCCAAAGTCAACCGTTGAATGACCAGGGCGTGAGATATTTAGGATCAGTCCTTTCTAATCCGTAAAGGAAAAGTTGTTGAGAAAGTTCTGTCCTTATTAACATTTGCAAGTTACGACAACTGATGGGGAAGTGCAGGCGGAGATAGAGCTACTTGAATCAGCACACATTGATGCACCAGATGGTGGTTTTCAGCTATGGAACTTAATGGTGACCAGTGGCAAAGCGTACTTTTCTATGCAAACCATTGTCGAAAACCCAACTGACATACATTCAGGGTCTTCGGTGGATCCGGCAGGTCTTGCGAGTTATGCTGACACAATACTGAGTTAACCCACTTGCAAATTACGTAGGCTCACACTAATATAAAATCCATAGGGTTTTTTTCCCCAAGCCACTGAGTGAATTGAATTTTTAGATTATGTACAGTAGTCTTCAGAAGATGGGTCTCCCTTTCAAACGGACTATTGCGCTCCGGTACCGCAGACTACACACGGGCGAGAAGATTGCTTCTGCTAAAAGGGAACGGCAAATTTCAGAGATCTTTGCCATACTCTGTCATACGCACACCAAACTAAGTAGAGCAGTATATACCAACCCGATTATGTCCGGAACTAAGATTAGCTCACAGTTTTCGAGTGTTACAGGGACCTCTATTGAGCACGACAACCGGATGGACAGCGGTACTCATGACTCATGGGTAGTCGAGCAAACTATGAAAAGTAACGCATTCTAATGGAATATTTCACCTTAGTAATGCTCAGAAACATTCATAGAATCGGCACGTCAAGTCACCAGTAGACCAGCAGTTGTGTGCTGAACCCAGTACGTAGGTGAGTGGTTCACGGAAAAGGACATTCATATGGCTTTCCATAGGGGGAACACTGCGGTCTGCACTGACACATTTGAAGGATCGCCTCCCGGAAATTAGAACCACGGACTGTGTCTGCAAAATTAGGTGTAATGACTGCACTAAGGCCAGGGAACTTCACACCAGAATCGGATAGCTTAAGAGAAAAATAAACAGGCCGCCGAGAAACACGGATGAATATCGAGCGTTACTGAAAGATACGGCAATGGCGGAACATGTATTGGACACAGGACACAAAATAGATTAAGAAAATGAGGTTTTGAGGCGAGGACTACGGACCACACCACAGAGACTGACGGCCGAGGCTGTAGAAATCACCAAGCATCCCAGTGATAACAGAAGGCGTGGAACAGGCAAGCGTGTGGAGAACGGTTTTGGCTAAGTCGAGCTGACACGTCTTGGTGTGCGGTTATCAGGAGTAGTCATCATCTGAATTGCACTTAACCTTGCCCAACTTCCCTACTCCAAGTAAACTGTCATAATACTCATAAGCCTATGAAAACCAAAGAAATCTACCAGTGGTACCCGCAGTGAACCATCAATTGAAGCACCTTGAAGTAGACTTCTTAATCGGTTCGGGGCTTTTTTTCAACTGATGGGCATTTATAGTCCTTCAAAGCAGAAAACCTACAAACTCAACTAGACAGAATACGAACGCTTTCATGAGATACTGTCCACGTGCATACAACATAGGAACTTTTCAAAAAGACTGAGCTATCTTGGACAACCACCGCACGAGTCAACGAAGTGCTGAAGAAGAATTAATCATCGGGAAATTTCATTCATTCATTTCATTTAGTGAAAAGCTGTAAGTAGTTCCTGAAGGTTTCTGTGAAGATCATGTATTTAAAAATAAAGGCTTAAGATTACCCAAGTATTGAAAAAAAAAACAATCGAATTCAGTAACAGCCGACGAAAGCTAGCTAACAGAAGCTGAGACATTCGGAATCGGTGACAGTTTCGACAGCATTGGAAAGTTAACTCTGTCGAAATTGGACCACCAAATCTCAAAGGTGATTCATTCGAAAAGAATAATATTCTACGACATCGCACACTACTTGCTGAAAATTGTTCGATAGCGCACCACTGGTTTCGCCGTTCTTGGAGCTTGTCAGGTAGGCGTAGTGACAGAGGTTCCGTCACCCTTATGTTCTGCATGAACACCTTGTACGCAAGTGGCGAAATAGACGCAGTTGTGATTCAAGTTAGTGTTGACGGGAGACTAAACTGAATCTGTTGTTTATGATATTCTTCAACTGAATACGTTGCACAAACACCGCTTTGTCTTTCAGTTGTCAAGATGTAAGTTGTGTATAATATCATGGTGATTATGAACGGAATCCTTTGAAGTACGAAAATAACATATAGCTTTTGAAAACAAACCAGCTGATTGTATGGATACTCTGTCGTTATGTTGAACTAACAACTCTGTTCATGCATGAAATAGATCATTCTGACCGGGTCTAACAGGTTGTCCTTGTTGAGGAGACGCTGTGTCACTGATCGTGAAACAAACTGCTGACATCCACTCATGCTAGTCATTCCTTGGACATCGAAATCCATTTTACGGAAATTAGATTCGTTTGTAGTTACGGACTGAAATAACCGCTACTTGTATGGTTGATCATCAACACAGAGGGAAGCATCTTTCTGAAAATTGTTGTGTTGACATTTTCAAGCGGAAGGAACGCGAGGGTGCTTCGTAAAGGAAAGCAAGGGGAATCAGGGATCTTAGGTGTGAACAAATAAACGGGGCTACTGACCATATCCAGTAGTATATCGATTTTGAGCTTCAAGAGGTTGTTCTCTTCAACTAGTTGATGGTTCTCCTTCTTGATTCGGAAGGATTCTCGATCTAACTTCGCAGCGTTCTGGGTATCACCTCCCTCTGAAATCACAAGAAAAGCAAGATTGTTACGGATTACAATGGAAGGATGCTGCAGCACACAGATCATGATTGGTTTCTAAACCAGAGACAAAACACTCACCCACTATCCAGTTACCATCGCGAAAAACGAGGTTTCGGCCACTCAATCTGGTCCTGATAGGACCGAAGTCTAAACCAAACTCCTGGCTCCTTGTAACCGAATCCAGCTGAGATAAGTTGGTCATACTGGCTGCCTTGCGTGATGGAAATTTGGGTACGGAAAAGCGTTTCGCAAACAATGGCATCTGGAGGGCTGCAATGAGTGCACGAAAAAATGTGATCAACAAGCACCATTCAAGCGTTTGGGAGAATGTAACGAGAGGAAGGTCAGGTGCCTTTAAAAGCAAGGCCAAATTGAATACGGATGTGAGAATCAACGGATAAAGAGGTGCGCTGAAAGCTTATCAATAGGCAGTTCGCAAATTACTTCCTACAGACACAAGGTTGCATGGGACGCATTGAGAGCAATACCGATGCATACAGGCTCAAAAAGGAGTTCCGAATATACTAGCAGAAACAGAATAACCAGGTGACAGGGTGCTTTTGGCCATAAACGATCAACATGTCAACCATGGCACGAGATAAAGGAATAAACGTGGTCACAAGATCGTATCGTGCGGTTTATATTAGGAGTGACGAAAAAGTTTCCCTTGACTTGCAATAGTTCAATGTCAGCCTCAAGGATTCGCACCATATGAAACGCAGCCTGAATCATGATTAGTACAAGACTCGGGGTTGGATTGAAATCATACCACAATCTTTTTGCTTGCATCAGCATCAGCAAAGTTGGGACACAGTAAACAGTGATAAACACATCATAGCGAAAGCCCCTAACTTGTTCCATTTACTGTCAAAATATTTCGACGAGACACTGAAGCTGGTACTTTGATATTGTGATCCTACTTAGTAAAACTTACAAGGTAGCACAGACTTCTGCGAAGGCCGCTTTTGTCGCACATGATAATAATCACTTCATTACAAAACTATCGGCTTGAAAACGTCGTCCGGAATTTTCTTGTGCACTCAAGTTTGTACTTGATCTCAATGCAATAGGCGTTCTATCCAGTGGTGTAAACCCCAGTATAGAGGCTCAAAACTATTCAATTATACTAGATTTTCGATGTGCATAGTTCTCCATCGTCAGATGATACGCTAATGTAAAGTTGTGTTATGGTGATCTTTATCTGAAGTCGATTGTCTTCACCCTCAAAAAAGACCACTTCTAGCCTGTAAATTTTACTTCAGCGGTGAACTATCTTCCACTCGCAGACTGTTATGTTGGGGCCTTTAAAATGGTTTCTCAAAAGGGGGCGAGCGTACAATTTTGGCTTTCTGGACACGAGACGCTTACAGAAGATCACTCCCGATTGATCTGCCCAAACGGTCTCTCTAGAGTAAAAGATGGTAAACTTGTTTCCTGGCAGAAGACCACTGCTTGGATCCACCAAAGGTGACTTCTTTTAATACTTGCTTCCTCCTGAAAAAATCTGGTGGTAGAATGTATCGGTTGAAATGTTGTCCCTACAAATGGGTGAGCTCCAGTAGTCACGTGCTATACAGAATAAAATCATTTTGAGACTCGATCAATTGTCGTGCTATTAATCAGACACACAGATGGTATGGAAACAAATAGAGACCCGGCGCACGAACCTCGCATCTTGGTCTTTGCTGGGATGGTATTTCGCACAATAAGATACTGACTGATCTTTCTGAAGATATCGATTTTAAGGTTGGTGCCAAGGCACCGGAGTGAATTGGCCCCAATTAGAGATAGGGTCTCTTGAGCGAGCACTATATTTAGTATCGTGGATACCTGCAATGAACTGACGGCTACATTTGTTTACCAGAAGGCCCATCCAAGTAATCATGCCCAAGAGTTCAAGCTAGGGGCTATTGCATCATCATGCAAGAGACTGTCCGCAGGCATCCGTGGATCGCAGTCCCTAAGAGTGCGTAAACATACCGCGTGTTACTAACGTGTAATCAGACTATTACTTGGCAGAGTGCCCAATCTTTGCAGATTTTACTAAATCGTGAACAAGAAATGCTACCATACGTTCTCCAATCCCCGTTTTGGCGGAGTACTGTAGTATTCAACGTTCAAGTAACTGAAGATTGTTTGGAATCGGTATATGGTTTGGAAACAACTTTGTGTATTGCGACTAGTCACGTGTTCAATTGATGATTCATCCAGAACACAAGAGACGGATGTCTCGTTCTGGTCTTTTGGAGGGGAAATTGCACCACATGAACACCTACAATAGCTTTTGTTGGGCGACCTCTCAAAATTCAAGCCAAATCGTACGGGACCGGAGTGGTGTCCTTATTTGAGGTAGTGGTTCCCTTGGGAGGAGAGCCTGAAGCACCTCTTAAACTTTTTCAACCACCTCTAATGTGATTCAACCGAGCGAGAACGTAGGCGAGCTGCCCGCATGGTTTGGCAACACTGCCTTTGTGAAACCGGAAACGGAATCCACAGAAACAAGTGCAAGAAGTCAGCTTATCGATGACATCACGCCTCCCATTCTCGCAGTCACAAACCAGTACTAAATCGTACCACGGCATATACTAGGTTGGACGGTGGTAGCTCATTTGTGAGGGTGTGATGGATAACAAAATTGAACGGTTATGCAGATATTCATGAGATTTGTCGGACGCCGCTTGAAACAGAAAAACAAGGATAGTTGCTAAAGCATTTGCGCACAGAGTGCCCTCAGCATAGTAGGCAGTTCTAAGAGAACTCCGGTACCCGTGATAGAGCCTCACACAAAAGTTCTGGTGACAGTTCCGAAAGTATTTGCATGTCAAGACCGGTATGTGTAGCGCAGTTTCTGCAGTTGTTGAATAGCTAGACACGTGAAGAACGTAGCCTCAGTTCAAACGGAAACCTGACCGTTCTTAATGGATTGATTGTTCGTACAGTAGTCAGTGAAGCGTGATAAGTGTCAGAAGTTCTGAAGCAACATTGATGAGGTGTGCATCAAGGTGGTGGCTGCAAGTGCTCCATCTTATAGATAAGAACGAGTGTATACCTTTGCCGAACATTAAAGCCGCATGTCTAACCGGCAGTGATGTCACCAGGAGCGCTGGAACAATAACAATAAAAACGATTCAGCCATGTGAAATTTCCGGTGCACAACTCCCGTGCAACCCAGAGTGTGCGTGGGCTGAGATATTGCCAATTTTCTCAAGCACAGCAGTAGCAATTTAACAGCTAAGGTTGAATTCAGACGAAGACTTTCCCATCCGCAGTCTCGCGTTCCAATCATCGAGGAATCTCAAGCTTAGAGAGCTGACTGTGAAGGCCTGATAGTTGTCCAGCACATAGGACTGCGCCCGCTGAGTTTAATCAACTCTCCTAATGCATTGTTGGGGCGTCCACCAAAGGAAATGATGATTCTCGCGCAGACTGAAGATTGATTGGAGTCTAGGTAGGTGTTCGGATAAAACCTACAGTCCCACATAACTATGCACGTTCGGGAACTTATTGTAATGTCGTCCATTTGGCTTCACGTCTGCCGACAGAGAGCGCCAACAAAAACTATGGAACTGGTACCGCAGAACTCGGGAACTTATGTAATGTAGTCCATTTGGCTTCACGTCTGGCGACAGAGAGCGCCAACAAAAACTATGGAACTGGTACCGCAGAACTCCGCACTGGCAAACGAAAGGCGCGAAATTTAAATTTATTTGGCTCCTCCGAGTTACTTTCAAACAATAAATGAGGATATCAACAGCGGAGCTCAGTTCTAAACGAAATTCTCCGACTGGTTCTAAGATGGTGCTACCAGAACAGATACGGAGACTATGATGGGTTATCTTAGCGAGAATAAGTTCCAGTAAAGACGTACAACTGGATGCATTTCCAAAGGAAATTGAAAAACAGATTTCGAACCCACGGACATCTGGAAAATGCTCCAAGTAATTTACAGAGAATCCACTGGAGATAAAGATTTCAAACATGTGGGTGCTCTCTCTGAAGGGGATTCACTGGAGTGTTATCTTCGTTTTGGCTAGTTATTGAACTTCTGAACCTAAAGGACGGATATTGTTCAAAATCTGTTGTTGACGATCTGCCTATCGATGGCCCATTTTCCGCTATGACCGTAAGGCTGCAAACGCGACTATCTGTCTGATACAACAGAAGTCCCCAGTAAAACTAGCTAGATATCTTTTTCGATTACGCAAGTATGAAGGACTACCGAAACTAACTAATTGACTGACAAGCGAATGAAATGAATTGGAAGATAAGAGATACACGTAAGCCACGTTTGTGTCAAAGACAGCGAATGCGCGAAAACGCGGAATTCGCTGACTTACGACGACTGGGTGTGAAAAATTGAAATTCCCGGATGGGAAGCATAGTGACCTGATCATCAGTGAGACCAGTATTCTATTCCATCGCTTCGCTGTTGGTTTTGAAAAAAAGGAATGAAGGGGGGCAAATTCGAAAATCGCTGGTTGTCTTACACTTTGTGAACATCAACGAGCATCGTGTCAAAGCGAGATGGCGTCAGCAAAATACCGTTCACTGGCTCAATAATGATAACCTGTACCCAACAAACTATAGCTAGGCAGTCTGGCTGAGAGGTTAAAGCGAGCCCATTATTGAGACCAGTCGCATTGTGTGGCCCACATGACATAAGTTTATGTGAATTACACATAAGCGGGTAATAAATGTCACATAATAGGTGGTACCAAGCAGTAAACGCTTAAAATTGGAAAACTAGTCGGTATATGACCCTCCAGTATAATCTAACATGTAGTGACATTCCATTTCTAAACCGCCCCATGTCTCTGTTGGGAAAAGTGAACACCAGTAAATCAAAAATGAACAACATAACATCTACCAAACCTGTCTGAAACTCATAGTATTTAGTCTAGGACAACCGACAGATTAAAAGTTACATGTCCTACACCATACCGACGGTGTACTACCCTAAACTGGCAACCAGGTAGCCAAAACGTCCAAGTCGTGCAGTTAGTGTTCGCAACATGGAAATATTGCGCGAACGACCTCGAGAGGGATAAACGGACTGTACCTGAGTGATTCCAAACAATGAATATTTGTCAACTGATTGTTTTGGTGTTAATACGAACAACTACGTCGCAGTCCACGTGAGAAAATAAAACTGTTATTTGAGCATCAACAACATACTAACAGCGACTGACCTAGTTAAACTAATCAAATGAATGCGAAAACAGTTAGCCACAGTCGAAATCCAGGTTTTGTTTTCGACTACTTCGGATCGGGATTATCTTACATTCCCTTCTGGATTTCCTGCTGCAGAGTCAACTTATGCTGAAACGTTTGTAAGCATTGTAGAGCTGTTTCATCCTCGTTAGGACGCGCTCCGCATTTCACGGATATCAAGGGAGGGTCGAAAGGTCAACCTATCGGATAGAAGGCGGACAGATTAATAATTGATTATTCGAAGATATCTAATTTTAACAGAGATTTCATCATTATCGAGAGTCATCAACAGTGCGCACCTCACCAAACTCAGAATTTCGAAGACACGAAGTTGCGACCAGTGATTGCACAATTAACTGTTTGGCCGCGAACGGTTAATCAGTAGTGTGATTGTCACTCTGTTAGACGGGACGCAATGCCATTCACCATTCAATCACATCACGGGTTAAAGTAGTCACTCGCTCCTCAAGTGACGGGTTATTCGGCTTTCCTTGCTCCACGGACAGGGCAAAATCTCCATTGATAATGACCGAATATCTTCAAGTCACCATCAACCCATAAGTAGCTCAAAAGAATAATTGCACAAGATGAGCCAAACTTCCTTCGGATAAACAGTCACTTGAGAAGCCAGTCAGTAGGTGTGGTTTCTATGTTCGAAGGAGCTAATCGGCCATTCGCGGCCAAACGGTCAAGGTTACGAAATCGAAACTCTGAGTTGTAAGAGATGTGTACTGAGGATGATTTTCGATATGGACGAAACATCTGTACAGTGCTTCTTGTCTTTTCAGCACATTATCGCTTCTCTGACAGAAAGTAATCTCTAGTGAACAGGATTGACTCACTGTGCTTAGTTTTATGTGGAAATACACCTTTTACAAAGCACGAATGACTATTCATTGTAGTTTGTCGGGTAGGAACCGTGTACCGCGGGTAAGATGGCTCTGGCGATGACGGTTTTGTCCATAAAGAGAGTAAGAGACGAACAAGCATTGAAAGTAAACGCCTAAGAGGGTCAATTTTAAGGACACAAGTGACGGAAGGCGTTATAAGTAGTGAAAAAGCGCGTAAAGCCATTGAATAGCCAGTGGTTAGCCGGACAGAAGATAAATGTGATGGGAGGTGTGAACGAGTATGAAGACTATCAAAAAGGCGTGTGAAGCAATCGAATCGGAAGATTTCTAAACGAGACCTCCTTTAAAACCATACTCGAAGCCCCAAAAAACATACTCAAACACGCTCCACAAACCATACAAGAGGGTGTATCGAATGGAATGCAAAAATTCACACTTGCAAAACAAACCAGAAACGCATGCATAAAGAGATTATCATTTTTCTTGTTTTTGAACAGTAATACAACAATCTGAGCGGTGAAAAATCGATAAAAGTCAAAGAATAGGTCCTACGACAAGCGGACGAAAGACCTGGTGTTCATGCGGAAGTAAGTTAGGGAGATAGGAATTCTCAAATTATGTTGCAAAATGATGGATTGCACACTTTTTTATTCATCCGTATCGATCCCTGGATGCCGAGTCCGCTGTGTCCCTCCACGGTGAATGCACGAATCATAAACCGAGGGATTCTTGTCGCAAAAGGCGGAGCTGATCACCAATTTGCGTGTGGAGAGTCTTCGCCAAGAGAATAGCCACCAACTGCGAAGAGGATAAATATGCAAGAATTGGTTTAATTATGTATCCACCGACAACAAAAATTTAGTCCATCCGTACACGTATACGGACAATGAAATGCAGGATGACGCAGATTGAAGTTCATATTCGATCAGTTTCAAATTAAAAGAGATCAACTTCTCAATTTCTGGATTTCAATGTGCATCTCTGGTTCCTGGGAATGAAGGCACCTTAAGTGCATCAGTACATTGCTTGTCAAGTCTTTCAACCAGGAATTTCGAATCCAAATTCGCAAAGTATACAAACTGAAAACAAGAAAACACTGATCGTCCCGGACCACGATGTGCCTGAGAGCATATAAGCCATCTGGTGATCTCAAACTAATTAAACACATATTCCGGCTATCACCTTGAAGACAGTGAGGTACTAAACTAACGCAAAACGTGCACGCCTCGTTTAACCAGTGAGAAGCTAGTGGACCCAAAAATGAAATGAAATTACCAGAAACAGCTCCTCGAATGCCTCACGAACGGTACGATGTCGGATATGAACGGCCAGTGGGAAAAAAATATCCAAAGCGCTACTCCAACCCAGAACGTCTGTTTGCAGTACAACCCACCCAAACTCATCCAATCATGGGATCTCTGATAGAACCGTGTCTTTGCTGAAGACCCAGAGACAGATTCCTCCTGGCCGCAATCACAACTCTACCCGAGGCATCATCTGACGCCAGGTGAAACTGAGTGTCCGCGCGGACCGAGAAGTTTGGTGGACCCGAAAGGCCCAAGAAAAAGAAGATACAATGAATGCTGGAAACGTGCGCAATATGTTCCGCTTGATTCGTTCGACTGGTTCTCGGAAACCTCTTTTCAGCGAAATAATCAGGCATCAAAACGGCTTCCTTTAATGCAGCAAAACGGAATGCTTGGACCGCTGGGCACAATTCAGCTGGCCACCCGCTACCTCCAAGCCAGAATCCTGGTCTTCAACAGAAAGGTGGACTGTGAATATGGGGCTGCCTTCGGTCTCAGAAGTGTCTGAATGTATTCCCCTACTCAAGTGTCATCGTGCTGCTGGTCCTGACGACCCTCCATCTGCTCTTTTCAAGGATGGCGGTGGACTTCTCAACCAGCGCCTGTCTAGCCTATTTGGGTCTACCTGATAGAAAGAGACCATCCCAAACAACTGGGATGAATCGATAGTAGTGCTCCTTCCCAAAAAGGGTACTCGCAGTGAATGCAGTAACCACTGAGGTGTTGGTTTGACTCCTGTTGTGACAAGGCTTCTGGCGTCACTGATTCTTCATCGTCTTACGGCGGCACGCGAAATCTTGACTCGTGAAAATGAAGCGGGATTTCGACCGGATTGAGGCTGCGTTGACCACATCTTCACACTCCGTCAGGTGTTAGAGCAACGCCACATGTAAAAACGACCCACAAACTTGGTACTTTGGCTTCAAGGGTGCGTTCGATTCTGTTGATCGATCAGTTCTGTTAACTAAACTTGCTCAACAGGGTATGCCCCAGAAGTTTGTAAACATAATCCGATCTCTATATTCACATACTTCTGGGCGGGTGAGGGTGTATGGTGAGCTCTCCAAAAGCTTTCCTACAAAAACCTTGTTCAACTTCATCAATGATGAAATAATGAGGTAAACGTTGGAAGGTCTTAAAAATCCCGGTGTTCAAACTGTTGCTGGTGAGAGCCTTGTCGATCTGGAGTACGCAGATGACATCGCCCTCATCTTTAAAGACCAAAGCAAAGCACAAGCCCTATTGAATAAACTGACCGCCATCACACCATCTTTTGGCATGCGCCTTGCACCTTTAAAGTGCAGTGTCATGCTTCAGAACGTGCAGTCTCTGAAAATGTTCCTTACAATTCAAGGAGAATCACTGGAGTATGTAGAACATTTCACACACCTCGGTGGCTCTGAGAGAAATGTCTGATGAAGTCAGTGCAAGAATCTCAAAGGCTTGAATCACGTTTGCTAATCTGCGCTACTTGCGGCGTCAAAAAGGCATACCACTAAATCTTAAGGGTCGCGTGTACCAGGCTACAGCAAGGGCTGTGTTGTTATATGGGTGCGAGACGTGGCCTCTGCGGACAGATGATGTGAGGCATCTTCACGTTTTTGACCACTGATGCCTCAAGAGCGTGGTTGGTTTTGGATGGTGTCAGCGTGTTAGTACCTAGGTGAGTAGAAAACGAGTTATCTGGTTGTCCGGCAGGTACTTCAATCAGGGAAAACATCCAGAATCACCTACTACGATGGCTCGGTCAAGTGCTACGTATGCCAAACACCGTCTACCGAGACGAGTGCTGTTCTACGTACCTCTTTTGAATGGCACAAACCGCGAGGTGGACAACGCATGACTTGACGGAAGAGGGTGAAAGAAATCACGAAGAGTTTGGGTGTTGTTGGTGCGGTGCGCGGAAAACACATTTCAATGTCGCTGCTGACAAGTGGAAAACGCTTAAGAAAAGAGTCGGCAAATAACCTGAAGCAGTTCACTCATCACGCTCATTAAAGAGGCGCAGTGACAGTCCTATTGAGGCGGCATATTCTCAACCGTATAAAAGAACACGATTACCAGTGTTCCTGTCTGCTTCAGAAACAGTTATAGTTTGATTTCCTGTAGTATGTCCCATAATGAATCGTTGCAACCGGGCTGGGTTGTGCCAGTGAACAGCTTTCCACATGCAATTTATCAGCTTACTGTTACAGGTCAAAATCAATCGGGTGTCCGATGAATTTCCAATTTAGGTTCACGCGTGCAAAAAGTCGTTCAGCCGTAGCACCTTTTCGACACCTAACTGATATGCCACCAGAGGGAAGCACAAAGACTGGGATATTGCCACGGTGCCCAAGCCTAGACAGGAAGAGTCGGGAAGCAGAGGTTGTGTTGGAACCTTTCTGTCCATTCGGTCAGCGAATTTGTACTGCAACCACTGAGCCATCGCGCGTGCGACTAACTGCCGTCTACTTTTTCTACTACCCAGCTATTTCATACTATTGGACAGTTTCAGTGATGTTGCCAGCTAAATAATCAAAGGTTCCCGGCGGGATTGGGAAAGCCTACATAGACCTTGGCTTAAGGGAAAGTCAACGCATTTGACACTAATAATAACTGATTTCGAATTCAGGTATACTAGTGTTGGNTGTCTGATGAAGTCAGTGCAAGAATCTCAAAGGCTTGAATCACGTTTGCTAATCTGCGCTACTTGGGGCGTCAAAAAGGCATACCACTAAATCTTAAGGGTCGCGTGTACCAGGCTACAGCAAGGGCTGTGTTGTTATATGGGTGCGAGACGTGGCCTCTGCGGACAGATGATGTGAGGCATCTTCACGTTTTTGACCACTGATGCCTCAAGAGCGTGGTTGGTTTTGGATGGTGTCAGCGTGTTAGTACCTAGGTGAGTAGAAAACGAGTTATCTGGTTGTCCGGCAGGTACTTCAATCAGGGAAAACATCCAGAATCACCTACTACGATGGCTCGGTCAAGTGCTACGTATGCCAAACACCGTCTACCGAGACGAGTGCTGTTCTACGTACCTCTTTTGAATGGGACAAACCGCGAGGTGGACAACGCATGACTTGACGGAAGAGGGTGAAAGAAATCACGAAGAGTTTGGGTGTTGTTGGTGCGGTGCGCGGGAAACACATTTCAATGTCGCTGCTGACAAGTGGAAAACGCTTAAGAAAAGAGTCGGCAAATAACCTGAAGCAGTTCACTCATCACGCTCATTAAAGAGGCGCAGTGACAGTCCTATTGAGGCGGCATATTCTCAACCGTATAAAAGAACATGATTGCCAGTGTTCCTGTCTGCTTCAGAAACAGTTATAGTTTGATTTCCTGTAGTATGTCCCATAATGAATCGTTGCAACCGGGCTGGGTTGTGCCAGTGAACAGCTTTCCACATGTAATTTATCAGCTTACTGTTACAGGTCAAAATCAATCGGGTGTCCGATGAATTTCCAATTTAGGTTCACGCGTGCAAAAAGTCGTTTAGCCGTAGCACCTTTTCGACACCTAACTGATATGCCACCAGAGGGAAGCACAAAGACTGGGATATTGCCAGGTTGCCCAAGCCTAGACAGGAAAAGTCGGGAAGCAGAGGTTGTGTTGGAACCATTCTGTCCATTCGGTCAGCGAATTCGTACTGCAACCACTGAGCCATCGCGCGTGCGACTAACTGCCGTCTACTTTTTCTACTACCCAGCTATTTCATACTATTGGACAGTTTCAGTGATGTTGCCAGCTAAATAATCAAAGGTTCCCGGCGGGATTGGGAAAGCCTACATAGACCTTGGCTTAAGGGAAAGTCAACGCATTTGACACTAATAATAACTGATTTCGAATTCAGGTATACTAGTGTTGGCAGTACTGTTGGCCGAAAGACAGTACACCATCACAAGAGCAACCCCTTCATTGCACAAAATCATTTATCTAGTGGCAACCAGAAGGCACGTAATGTGACATAAATTGAGTGGCACAATGAAACAGCCAAAAAGCAAAAATAGAATAACATCTAGGGATGGAAACCCGAGTTAATATACAATGCGCATCAACATAAGCGCAGTGGTTCCTGTGGAGTCCTCCAACGGTAAAGTGGAGTTAAAAACCCGTTGGTTTATTTGATGAGCTGGGTGATTCGGATGAAGAGGTTTCGTTGCCAGTCAGATCCATTCCATTCAGAAGAGATCATGATTATGCGCTGTCCTTTGTCCTCCCATAAGCGACAGCTGCACGCAAGGGGATGGTAAGCTAGCTAAATTTCGTCCAATAATAAATCTGGGAAAGGTAATGTGACATAAAAATAATGAGAGAAATTAGCCTGGAGAGGTCCAAACAAACCTGCAGTGCTGCGATTCCGCTGAGAGCACCAGCTACGGGGACAATATTGACCTCGACGAAAGTTACGATTGCCTGTACACAACCTATAGTCCAAACCTGACCACTGGCTAGAGGAGTAGACAACTTCTGGACACCAAATCCGCAGGACAGATTGATGACGTATTCCTGAAAATAAAGTTATGAGAATGACACAGGTCACCGGACCAACACGCATGTTGCAGCAAATAAGCTTCATTATGCAAGGTGCAGCCTACCTACTTGATTTGTTGTCATCAAGGCCTTAAAAAATTAAGTAGCGAGATAATCGGGTGTGACACCGGAACGACCGACACGGGTTGAATGATAAAGTTGTCCACTAACACGCAGCAGAACCGTGATTACAGCAGCTAAATACATCTCCGGGTGGCGACCCATTCACTGGGAATGAATCACAAGGTTGACATCGGCTATTTCTGTGACTTATTTTGTTGCTCCTGTTGTTCGTGAGAACTACGCCTCTACTTGATTGTCCCCTGTGGTGTTAGGTTCCTTGATATCAGTTTTCATCTGATTACGTGGCTGTTGACCCATTTGTCACCCGAGCGTGAGCAACACCCAATATGTTTGGCCTGCAGATGACGAAGGTATCGACGTTGGTTTGCAAATTGCAATGACAAAACCTCTTAAGTCCATACCATACAACTACGGCAACCTATCCAAATGTCAACCGTTTATCAACGGCGGTGAATAAATAATATATAATAATTGTTCAGCCGTAACACCCTTCCGGTGCCTAGCTGCCATGCTACCCGGAGGAAGTACGAGAGCTGGGATACTGGCAAGTCGCCCAGGCCTAGACAAGGGAAGTCGAGTGGCAGAGGTCGGGTTCGAACCACGGACCTTCCGGTCAGTAAATTCGCGCTCTAACCACTTGGAATTTCACTCAAGGGTTAGTGACAGCATACTGAAAAAAAGCAGTGGTTGGATGACAAGTACAGTACTGTTACCTCACAACCCGTCCGAAGTCCAGTACTTGAAAACTGTAGCAGGATACAATGCTTTCGACTGATACAAGGGAATGAAGGTAACCAGTCCTCAAGTGGGTTCACGGTAACTTCCTAGGGTGAGACGCTCGTGCTGAAACAATTTCGCCGATTAGTTCTCCTGAGAAAATTCGCTAGGAATGGAGTTTGTAGGCAAGTTTGGGCTTGTAAATTACGAAGAAAGAAGAGAAAAGGGGGTCACTTGGCTAACATGAGCCACATGATGGTAGTCAATTTCCCACACCTAAGTCAGTATATACAAGTAACGTCTCACCTACGCAGCTGTAACCTCATAAGGACGACATCTTGGTAGTGTGAAGAGGGGGGATTTGAGGACACAAAGTGCTTATCAAAAATTCGAAAAATATTGGTATTTCATGTGTCAAGTAATAGTAGTTTTCGAACTCATAACCTCACATCCAGATGTCTATTATGAGAGGTTCCGAAACACCACCATCAGAAGACATCCATGAGGATAAGTTAAAAACGCAATCAACTCGCAGCAATGCTGATGACCTCATTTTCACGGGATATATCCATATGATGACGTAGGTTAGCGTAGTTACTGAATTGCAAGGGTTATTGACGCAAAAGAAATGATCAAAGGTTACCTTCACCCATATAAAGAAGCAGCCAGTGAGCAACCATCGACATATCTATGTTGACCTACCTGTTCACAAAAGAAATCACTGATTGGTTGCTTTACAGTTTATTTGAACTAGGAGACCTTCTGCGTCAAAATGATGACCTTCCAAACTATCTTCCGAAATCTTCTGTAACAGTGACCTTCAGTTAACGAAAGCTTCACTCTATTCAACTTTGGCGGCCTTCGCGTTTACGTAATTTAACATATAGACAAACAACAGCCGACAGAAATACCAATTGGTATTGTGATTGCCTCAAAGGGTCACCACAGCACCACTTAAACCATTGATTTCCGACTGACTAGTGAATTGGGTCTGCAAAGTAACCGCGTGAGCTAGACTGGAGGACTATATAAGAAAATACAAAAATTTCGGACTACTATCAGTTTCACGTGCTAGCCACACGGCCGATAACAAGCACAAATCAGTCGTTTATAGATATCTCCCTAAAAAGGGGACCCGTCAGGAGGATGGAGAATTTTCTGTTTTTTTTTTTAGTAAGTAGGCTCTCAAATGACCCAACATTACTATGCCAGGACGTTAAGAAGAACAAAAAAGAAAACTTCCGTGTTACTAGACCGATTTTGCCGCCTGAAATCATTAAAGCACAATTCCAAACTGATCAGGGCCTGGACTGCTTAGCTTCTTTTTATGCTATCTGTGACTTTCGACTGTTATGTCCTGTTTTCAAAAGAAAATCCTCATTCACTTTTAAAGAGATTAAGGTATCATCGGTGTACGCGACATGCACTCAGTTGTGAGCCAATCCGGTTCTGACGAGGGACTGAACTGCATCCCGTCTCGTTCATGATATTATTCAAAAGAATCTGCTGCACAAAGGCCGTCTCACGTTTCACGGTACGATATTCGGGACACGACACTACATTTTCTTGAACGAAATTACTCGCGAAAGTGCTGAGAACTATTCTTCTTTATTCTTTTAGCTGTAACACCCTTTCCGTGCCTAGCTGTCATGCCACTCAAAGGAAGCACGAGGGTTGGGATATTGTCAGGTTGTCCAAGCCTGGACAAGGGAAGTTGAGAGGCAGAGGTCCGGTTCGAACCACGGTCAGTAGACGCAATCCCTGATTTTCTATCAAGCTCGTGTTGTACTTGAACACGAACAAGTAGAAAAGAAGTTGACGAAACAAGCAGAACGCGCCTACCTGACGAGTCCCAAGAAGCGCGAGACCGGTCGTGGGCCGTCGAGGTGTTTTCAGCAACCTTACGAGCGGTTGCCCTCGGCAGAGTAAGTGATCTACTTCGAAATATGCACCAGTCAGTAACAGAAACCCCACAGATTCCACGTGATCATCCAGAAATTGCCTGCTTCCATCATAGTTTCAGACAGTTCAACCTTAACACTCGCACACCACAACTCGCCTCTCCAGGAACGACCCTACCATAAACATTTGACTATGCAGTGGTAAATTAAAGACGTACCAAAAATCTACCAAGACCTGAATTCTATTTCACTAGAGTGAGCAACTGGCAAGTGAGCACATTACATCGTCCCTCTCCCAACACTAGTATTGTTGGTGAAAGTTTGTAACATCCTCTACAAATTCCTGTAGCCCTCGAAAACACTGACTAACAACACACGATTCTCTTACAACTACCCAAGAACTAGCGCACTCCATTGATTGCGGCACACATTTCCGAGTTTTGTTAAATCTCCCAGGTCTTGTGACCTGTGGATGAGCACACGGATGACAAGCATGCCTAAAACACGTTAACACCAAAAAAACTTTGGTTCGTAAGCTATCTATTAAACCTGGCTTGGACCCCAGTTGCTTGAAATAAGCCCTCAGAAAGCCATGATCAGCATCGACCTTTAGATTCAGTTAAATCCAAAGGACGAACTACCAGTTTACTTGATGAGCTGTAGTGCATGACTTTGACCAGTGAGCTAACCGTAATCAGCGTTACTCAGCATCAACCCTTAGATTCAGTTAAATTCAAAGGACGAACTACCAGTTTATTCGATGAGCTGTAGTGTATGACTGTGACCAGTGAGCTAACCGTAATCAGCGTTACATCAGGGTCGAATGGAGACCACCGAGTAGCATGAAGGTCTCGCCTTGTTTGCCATCAAGTCATGACAGTCAAGTGGCAGAAAAGCGGTTTTGTGAAAAGTCGAGAGGGTGGCTGAGTCAAGCTCAAATGACCTCAATATCGATCTAACACACAGAGAAAGATCCCTAAAACCAAGTTATATCAATGAAACCGTCCAGAACCCCACTAGGATGCAGGTGAGTTTCAACTGATTCTCCTGCTAACAAAAACGCAACTCTAGAACTGCTTTACAACCAATACAGTACGTTTGCGACTGATAACTTATCACAGATGCTGGTGGTTTCTTAAAAGATACGGCGGAAATATGCCAGGAACAGCTCCGATGATTATGAAAACAAATGGGACAGTATCGTTGCGCAACAAAAGGGTGATTATTCCATCTCTTTGCGTAATCACCTGTTCCTTACATCAGTTTGATGCTGAATGTCGAAAAAAACCATTGGCACCCAGTAGTATTCATACAGTGGATTACTTTTCGACCGCAAGTTCCTCATGGTTTGGCGATTAAGATCTTGTGGTACATAGCTCTCTTTGTCGTCTAGAGAAGCGATACCAAGCACATGTTTTTAAGACCCCGATTTTGGCTTCTAGGTTATCGGTTTACTTCCACTGCCAACTCACGTTCATACATATGTATTGAATTATAATACTGCATATTACATGGCGCCACGACCGTAAAGAATATACTTCCTGACCGGTATGATATGGCAGGGACGTGCAACTGAAATTCAGGGATACTTTAAATGCGCAACTGTACAAAGTAAAAGGAAACGAGACTTCACGTGACAATTACAAAGGTATCGGTATGTTGAGCTGCACCGGCGAGCTTCAATCACGGATGCTACTCAAATGCCTGACTGCTGAAATGGACAAACACCAACGAAAAATGTGGAATCGGTCCCGGAGCTGAAGTATGCTGCATGAGAACCTCAAAAAGCCTCGTGCAAATATCGCCAGCCGCCTCATGCCCTCCCATAGACTCGACTACATCAAACGGCAAGTATTTTAGATAGTGCTTTCAATGTACGGCTGTCCACCAAAACCCATCAATCTCATCTGAAGCCTACATGGCTGAAAAGGAGCGAACGTTCAACCGAATGGGTCAACTTCAAGTTATTTCGAAATTCTCACCGACATAAAACGAAGTTGCGTCCTTGCCCATGCTCTTTCCAAATGTCGTCCAATGGCTATCTTAGATGCTGCTTTCGTGTGCGAGGACGTTGGTGTACAGATAAAGACTTCGACCTGATGGAAATATGTTCGATATTGAGCGTTTTGATGAGAGTCTGTTTCATCAGAACAGGGTACACATTCTTATGTTTGTGGACGACCGTTTATTGCCGATACATACCCATGACGAACTGCAACGCCTAGCTGAGCGGAGTTCCGCCTGATCATCAACGAAAAGACCATGCTGCACTGCTTGTAGTCTCCATGATTCCGCGCATCGAGAATGGAGCAGGGTTTGCAGAGTAATGGACGAACTTCTGTTAACTCTGAAGCACACTTTCTACTGATTTGACAGTCGACCGTAAAATGAGACACCAAGGCTAGTGTGATTATCGGCAAAATCGAGAAACGGGCGTGGACCAATCGGAGTCTGCGAATAAAGACCCAGTTGCATTCTACAAGGTTCTATCTGTCCTCTTGTGCGATATTCAAACACTGATCATAAATCGGCGCGACCTTCAGTGTTTTCCTAATGTGTTGCTTGAGATAGACACATGTTCACTGAACCGAACGAATGCGAGATGCGGAGGGCTTCCTGCGGGCGCGCTTTGATGGAATGGAGGCAACGATCACGCACTTAACCGTCTACGGTGGTTGAGACATTCGTTGCCAGAAGCGGCAGGTTTGCGCCACCGCTTTTGCCACCACTGTCCACTGACAATAGACCGGTTCTTATGATATAGAGAACAAAAGTTGAACAGGAATGGTTTATTGAATAGCCTTGGAGCTGGTGATGGGGACGTTTCCTGATAGCAGAGTCTAAAACCACACTTACTGGTAGATTTCGTAGCATGATGCCCACAAGATCTTTACAAATTTATTCGACACACCGTTTTTGGTGAGTGAGTTCCAAAGAGCAGTTCTAGCAACTTAGTCGGAAGTCGCTTGTAGTTGTTAAACGTGACCGTGCACAGGATTCTGTTGCTGTAAATATTTAGTCTACGTAGCCAAGCCCGCTACGAAAGCTAGTTTGCTATTCGCGATAGGTGAGGTAGTGTAAGGTTAAACAGCGTTCGAAGAATGTCATCTGACAATATGAGTATGAAACGTAAGTCGTGACAATGTACCTTTTCTCCCGTCAGACGGTTGAATCACGCGTTCACACCTCCAACCAGTGCAACAAAGTATCATCCAAGAGTTCCCTTCGATCAGCCATCAGCCTGAGCTCAAAAATTATCTTTGACCGAACCACAGCTGGAAAGATTTCGTAGCATGATGCCCACAAGATCTTTACAAATTTATTCGACACACCGTTTTTGGTGAGTGAGTTCCAAAGAGCAGTTCTAGCAACTTAGTCGGAAGTCGCTTGTAGTTGTTAAACGTGACCGTGCACAGGATTCTGTTGCTGTAAATATTTAGTCTACGTAGCCAAGCCCGCTACGAAAGCTAGTTTGCTATTCGCGATAGGTGAGGTAGTGTAAGGTTAAACAGCGTTCGAAGAATGTCATCTGACAATATGAGTATGAAACCTAAGTCGTGACAATGCACATTTTCTCCCGTCAGACGGTTGAATCACACGTTCACAACTCCAACCAGTGCGACAAAGTATCATCCAAGAGTTCTCTTCGATCAGCGATCAGCCTGAGCCCAAAAATTATCTTTGACCGAACCACAGCTGGAAACAGTTAGTTTGTTTGTG
>NW_008751726.1:703253-721109 GCF_000715545.1 Opisthorchis viverrini
GTCTCAGTGGCAGAGAGCGCACAGTAAGTAGAGATAGGATTTTCGTTGGCAGATGAGCAGTCGGCGAGAGCACAGAAGGTGGTGATGATTTTCGATCGTACTATAAAGGTTTGTCTGTGGGGAAACTGGTACCAAAGTGTCCACACCGGAGTGGGAGATTTGCTTAGGGACCATCGTCGGGAGCCATTGGCTGAATAATCTAACCTGCAGGGCGACACCTCAAAGTACGGAGTTCGCGAGAAAATGAGAGCACGTTTCATATGTCCCTTAAAAAGACACTATTCAGAATGTACACTCCATTTTAGGAACAATACCGATGAGAAGCAAACAAGTATTCAAATTCATGTTCACCAGCGAATAATATGGAGCCCCGTAAGTCATCTATGCTACCTATTATGGAGAAGCAAAAAACAAAAAGCTGAAGAAATCTTTTGATAAGGTGATCAGAGACATTCGATTAGTCAAATATACTGAGCCGTTCAAAGGCATTTTTTCGAATCCCACAACCTGGTGGATGTAATCTGAGGTCTATGACTCTGGTAGGACAGTCACACAGGACTTGACGTAACGAGGTGGCCACTGGCTGAATAATCTAACCTGTAGGGCGACACCTCAAAGTACGGAGTTCGCGAGAAAATGAGAGCACATTTCATATGTCCTTTAAAAGGACACTATTCAGAATGTTCACTCCATTTTAGGAACCATACCGACGAGAACCAAACAAGTATCCATATTCATGTTCACCAGCGAATAATATGGAGCCCCGTAAGTCATCTACGCTACCTATTATGGAGAAGCAAAAAACAAAAAGCTGAAGAAATCTTTTGATAAGGTGATCAGAGACATTCGATTAGTCAAATATACTGAGCCGTTCAAAGGCATTTTTTCGAATCCCACAACCTGGTGGATGTAATCTGAGGTCTATGACTCTGGTAGGACAGTCACACAGGACTTGACGTAACGAGGTGATGGTGGAACTACGGTTTATAAGGAAGCAGCTGGCCAAGCCAAAACCAAAAGCATTCGTGTTGATGCCACCACTGGTTACATTAAACGGCTTAGTTGCAAAGGTTGCTGTATTCACATTAAATCCCCACCCCTTGTTATCTAAAGCTGAACCCGAATCTATTGGGAGTCAGTTTCGAATAGTTTCTACCGAAAAACAGCGCTATGAAATTACTGAGGGCGATATCTTGTAACTCCTTGCAGCGCGGGGATACCGAGCAACCAAGGCAGATGAGAAAAATTGCGGTAACAACCAGTCGAATTCTGTTGGTGGTTGACACCCTTTACAACTTCTTTAGCTAGTCCTCCATAGTTAGCTTTCGGAACTAAACCTTGAGACTAAGACTACACACAACTCACATTTATGTTGTTCATTCGCCGACAGCAAGAATACGGAACACCGCAGGCTTCCGGACTAGTGTTTGTCTGGTTGCAAGAAAAATATCGGTTGGCGGTCCAATCTGTGTAGGTTTTAGGGCCACAACAACGAAGCTGCAAAGGGAGAAAGAGTGAAAGAATGCGACAGCATTAACTGCACTGGAAATCAACCACAGGGCGAGTCACTGGAGTAAACCGAGGAGCCGCCAAACGGTCCGGGGTCCAAGACAGCCGGGCCGCAACGGAAAACAGGGATCTACCTTCTATGGACTTTGGAAGTACATTGTAATAGGAAGTCTAATGTGGTGATCGGCACAACGTTGAGGATTGAGCTTGTAAGTGGGTTGCTGCATCTTGGCAAAGCATTGTTACGGATACAACTGATGTGTAATGAATGACCAAAGACTATTAAGATAATTCTAACATTCGCATACAAACAGAGGATGGCAAACCTATGGCTCAGCTTCACTATCTTTGTTGCAGCGAATGAAATCAGGTCGAAGGAACAAATCAGTCAGAGAAGCCGCGCGAACAAACATCGTACAAGAAGTTCGCGACAGCTCAATGGCTGAGACAACCAGTGGATCAGCGAAAAGTTTCCGAATTACATTTCAGTCGTCGTTATTTCTTATTAGGGCTGTGTACCTGACCATCCCACCAAAGAGTTCCTCAGCTGCCATCTACTATCGGTCGGATCAGTTCAAACAAATGTACTGTCCGCAACACGAGTAGACAGTAAGAAAAACACAGTGATTCACGAAGAAAAAGGTGAACACGAGGTCTTGCCTCGGGTTAAGTGGAACTTAACGAACGTCTTTGATGCGACAGCAGTGTAACAGATTGTTGAAGATCAAAAGAAATGGAGCCAGGCAGAAAGATTTTTCATAAACTACAGTGTTCCTCAACTGTTTTTATTTCTTACGATCAGTGAGGTGTTACTCAGGTAGGATTACTCTCATCTTCGCCAGTTGTGGTATGCTGTTACTCCAAAGCTAACGTGTTGGTGAGCTGGATAGCTAGTGTTCACATTAGCTGGAGGTTTTAATTCTATACATCTGGTTTCCAAAGTAAACGCATCGGAGTCTTCGTTCATCCCTGAATACATCTGAGTTCAGGCTATATTGCAATGCAATCAAGGTATCAACTATTGACAAAAACCAACAAAGTCTCCCATAACCAGCTTAAAAGCCACCCTAGTAGTAAGCACTACTTTAATACCCACTTTTGCCACACGACTCGCTCATTCAAAATTTACCTCCGCAGCACAAGCTCTAGTCCCCTCTCTGGGAACAGTATCATTTTCGAACTTTGGCTAAACAATACCTGACTAGAATCGCACTAAAAACTAAACAGTGTTGACAGGCTATTCAATTGAGTCCTGTCTCCATCAGAATAAGATGTACCATTCATTTGAAGGAATATTTTATAGATGGAAACTGGGGTACGTCAATCAAATCCCCGAAAACTCCATCAACAGCATGACTCTTAGCCGAGACTGCATTGTTACAGACTAGGGGAACAGTCTGTGAACAAAACCCTACACCCTCCCACTGCTTAACGGGGCAGACTTTTGGGTAAGATGCCCAGTATAGGGTTCGTCAACCAAACCCCTTTCTTCAAACTGAGTAGCCGAAAAGTACTATCCGTTCTTACAGTTCTTCATTCACTGAATTCTCTGTGCACATCCTCCACCCAAGCCCTGATTCATTCAGCTGAAACTTGGTTAAATTAACTATAGATGGAGAAAAGAATGAGAAGGCCGATAACTTATAAAAGTTGCATGGTTCAGAATGACATTCACTGCATTGCAGCTAAAAAACAACCTGGTTCTCTCGATAGAACTACTCACCTCCTTTTGAATGAAATCCATGAAGTTGGTTGTGTCTTCAAATCCTGGTTCTCGATATTGCGTGACAAAAGTAATCCGTATGAGATCCTCGAGTTTTCTTATGGCAGTGTCGCGATAGATAAAGAACAAAACACAACAAACGACTTCGACCAAAAATAACACGGTCAACACTATGTAGTACTAAGGATGGAGATAGATAAATCAAAGAGATGAGAACAACTTACAAATTTTAAGAAACAGCGATTCTCACGTAACGAACCCATAAAACCAGCCATCGAAACGAACAGAGTGATAATCCCCACGCCAATACATAGAACAGTCAGGTTGAAAAGCCACTGTAGCGCCGTTACTGTAGAACCCTTTGGAATACCACCAGATTCCACGAAGGCGATCACACCGAATACAAGGAAGATTGCACCAGTGAGCTATTTAAAATTGAAACAAGTCATGAGGTAGAGTTAACAACGCTACTAAGATGAAAAACATCGACTGACGAGAAACAGTCTAATCAACCTCAGCTAAATATCCAGCCTCCATAAAGAGGAATGGCTAAATAGGTAGTGTAGCAAATATTGAGAGAGTACGTTGCATTCACCGGGGTATGCATAATCAAGGTTAAGTTCAAACCATACACGAATGGACAAAGACACCTGCGCAGAGCTGGTGTTAAAATATAGGTCTGGTTCAGAGTATCGGTAACCAGGAATGTACGCCGTTCAGTTCGCTGAACTCAATGTACAATTTGGCAATTCGGATAACCAAGTAACCCCACTACTTTGCCACATGCTTGCATTCGACAATTAGCTTAACCTGTTAAGTTGCGACCGGGTAGTAGTAATACGGCAATGCTGACTCAAGCAACTGGACCAGACCCGTGTCAGTAGGAGAAATACTTTCGGATGGCCGTTGGTTTGTTTGCTCAGCGAACAGCATACTTTTGGATGTTGTTCGATTGGTGTGTAAGTACAGCATCGCGTGAAACCTGGCACTGTAGTCTCAAAAGCATACCAGCTGTCCGACTGGTTGCCCACCGCAGTTCAGTCACACGAATCAAGAGAAAACATCGGAAATGAGAAATGTGAACTCATCATGTTTGTATGTGACAAGTCCAGTTTGAACCACAAAGCGACGTTGGCCAAGTTCGATACCGCGTAAGATGAAATGGTCGGCGGGAAACTTACTGCACATTTTAATTCACCGGATATCTTAAGACGTATACGAGGTTTGTCGGCTCGACTTTCAAAACTGGATTGCTTGTGACACGTCAAACATGAAACAAACAATGGAAGTTGAATGTCCTTCCAAGATTGTAGAGAAAATTTTGGATCTTTCACATGAGATGCTAGCAAGCACCATATTTGGAGAACCACTTACCAACCTTTCTTTTGTTCAGCCATACGTCATGCAAGAATGCTAGGAGGATTAAGTATCATCTCTAGTAAATATTTGAAAAAAATACGGTTGGCAATACGTATCCCGAATGCTCATGACAAAAATGTGCACTTTTCGATTAAGTTGCTGAACATTTTGTACCTAATCGGTCCCGCTAAAATTTACTGCGAATTTGAGTTGTTCTGGAATCATTTGCTTTAAAAAAATTAGTACACGTGAAATGACAAATATCTCTTTCTGAAGTTTGTATTGTCGGCAATACGACCTTCCATACAGAAAATGAATATTTTTAATCTTGGCGAAAAAGCCAAAGTTGCTAAGACGCTGAAAACCCTACATATTGACACGGTGTGAAAACCGGAAGTGACGAAGGTGAGGATGCCACTTGCTTCTTATAACACTGCCCTCTTTCAGCCCAGGCCGGCCCATCATGAAGCAATCGGAACAATTATTGGCATAATGTCTGTCGAACTTTATTCCGTCTATGTTTTAGTCTACTGTTGTATTACATCTCAAGTGAGACGGTGTAAAACACTGAACTGGTGACAGCAACCGGATCACCCGACATGCTTCATACAGCCAGATGAGAGAGCGGAAAGAGGCTAGTGCTGCCACCTTCTTTCATGCTTCACTACGTTGATTGAGGCGTCCTCACTAACCCATTCAAAATGCACGGAAATCACCCTTGGCTCCCATCTCAACGTCTACACGTCTATCATCATCAACGCCTGCTTCACGTGACAGTTCCTAAATTTGGTAACCTGAAGCCAGAAGATTACTCTTGATTCCTCTCTCCGAGGTTAGGTGGAACACAAGTTCAAGGTCTTTGTGAGGATATCGAACTAATCGCCATCACTTTCCATCCACAGTTGTCAACCTTCGGGGACGCGTGCCAAATAATCGGAACTAATGAATTTACTGACTGATGGATGTTCTTCACTCAGCAAAAAACACGCGTGCATTTAGATCTTCTTGGATACTTTGAACGAACCCCACATCCTTTTGTCCTCCTCCAGTTATGTCAGAACCCGACCCCTGCCTCTCGACTTCCCCTTCCTTGGGCAACCTGGTAGTACCCTAGCCCTCGTACTTCCTTCGGATGGCACAGCAGCTAGGAACCGAAAGGAGGTTACAGCTGGTGAGTATTTTTTTATTTTCAAAGATGACTGACGTGCGATGCAAGGTTAAACTTTGGCCACAAGTACACAGGCTTAATATATCTCTCCTGCTAATCGATATGAAGCGGCTTACCAGCTTACTTTACTATACTTTGCCCTCGGGGATTTCAACATTCCCTCAATCGACCGAACCAACGACAGTTGCACACGCAGTACTGACCTGTGCGCAAAAGAATGCCGTTCATACCATGTACAGGAAGTAAAAAGACCCACAGAACTTTTAAACGTTCTTTATTTGGCGGTGTCTCCGACAGAGACTAATGTGATTCATCTGCAGCCCGTACCAACTCTGAGCAACAATGGTCTCGCTGTATTGGTATTCCATTTGAACCGTAAGACACCATCTAGGCGGACACGTACCGTCTAACACCCCCCCCTTGAGATAGAGAAAACTTCGAACTTAATTGTCCGGAAGTCAGAACAAACGATCAATGTTGTGTGACACGGTGTAGCTCCTTACTGGAAGCGGGGCTCCTCAGGCCAAGGGAAAATCTGGGACAACGAAATTCGATCACCTTATTTGATGTATGCGGACCAAAGGGATGTGCGGCAGAAATCCGTGACAAATACAACCCAAATTCCTACAGGAAGACCCTAATAGCCTACCCGAACGTTCAAGAATCCGGCACCTTACCATCGACGCGGACAAATGCACTTATTCCCATATCAGCAGTGAGACAAGTATCGATGCGGAAAACACCCCGGGATGACGGTCATCAACATGGTCAAAACAACAGCCCAGATGGATAGAGCTGCTTTGGTGGTCAGAGAGGAGCTCTGGGTCTTCGATAAGCACTCGCCACATTAACAAATGAAAGGTTGGAAGCACTCCGCATTACGCTTGTGTGGCGATGTCTGGAGAAATGAGCCTGTGTTCAACAACAACGCTTAGATGCCATACAACCGCAATAGATCGTTCAGCTGCAGCACCATTTCGGTGCCTAACTGCCATGCCAGCCGGTTGCACGAGAGCTGGGATAGTGCCAGATTTCCCAAGCCTAAGACAAGGGATATCGAGAGGCATAGGTCAGGTTCGAACCACCGACCTTCAGGTCAGTAAATTCGCGCTAAAAACTTGGGCCAGCTCGCTCCTCCCCTGCACAACCGTAAGTTATTCGAAAGCCTTATTGTGAAGAAAAGAATACAAGTGGATGGAGAATGTACTTGGTTCTAGTCTACACCTACTGAAACTCATATACTGACAACAACAACGCCATTAACATCGACCAGAGGGAATACGCGGAGCCTATTCCGGAAGACCAGTAGTATCGGTCGTACCCATACTTTTCGTGGTTTGCTTATACCTCTTCAATAGCTTAGAGGTTGAACACCACTTTACTTCGATCAGTATGTATTATGCACTGAAAACGGCATCCTTTCAACATGCGCAATACGACCTAACCACCGCAGCTTCTGGTGCTGGGTACATTCTTCTATCGATAGTCCATGCTGCACAATTGAACACTCGTTTTTTAATTGTACCACTGCGGTTTCGCCGGCACCCACCTACGCGAGCTACGATCCTGAGACGAAGAGTGTCGAAGGCTTCTCAGTTCTGCTGCTGGAAGAGGCCACGTTTAACTACGATACAAAGAGCAGCCTGCAATCTAGTCCGCTATACACGCCTTTTGAGATTTAGGGATGCAGGTTCACCGCTTTGTTCTCAATTTAACAAACGGGACGCGTTCGTTGAGGACTCATGCATTTACCTCATCCTTCGCACTACAATCAGAATTACTACAAAAATTCAAAATATATTAAACGCCCCACAACATGGAGTGTCTCTCCTTGGATTGTAGGTGGCATGTTGGTTGAGAGCAAGTCCAAGAACACTTTGCGGGTGTAGATCGCACGCCAATGGACGAGATCACTTGGTCAGTTCAACCGAAAAAAACTGGCTTACATTAGTAGACCGAGAAAACAATGATAAAGAGAGTACAGTGCGACAAACACACCTGAATGTGGGTAAAAACATTACCGCCTGGACAACTGAATAAACTACCTTTCAACGCTTACACATACGGATTTATGGTAGTGGGATTAGCACACGGCAGCGCGGCGTGTAGCTTGAGTTTATAAACTATCCCAGCGATGCAGACCAACACGACTTCGGAATACTCAACCGAGGACCTGAAAGCGCATGCTTACACGACACTGCCAGGCACCATGGTTCTAAATGTTCCACGGTTGCTCAAGCAAACCTTACACAAATGAAGACTAGCGCTCATCGGAAATGACAAAAAACACTACTGAATCTAGAATGCACATCCACAGAGACCATACTGCATATTGGAACTAAGCACGGTTGAATCCTCGATGAATCCTTGATGGAAACTACAACCAGTTGTTCTCGGCAGAAGAATAAACAGGAATGAAGATTCCCTTTTACTGACCTACAGTTACGCTGAACAATCCGCAAGGGGTAAATGAGGGTCATGTAGTGGACGGTTCGCAGGTTTACTGGAACTCAATGGTGGGAGAAACTGGGCATTTGTACGGCATATGCCACGAATCACAAAGGGACACAACACCCAGAACATCTATTACAGACCTTAGACGACACGAAGAGCTTCAGCTTAGTGACTCCGCGCCAATGCAAAGAAGCAATATTACGATGACTGTAAATTCTCTTCCACCCATTAAACAATAGTATATACGTTGGGCAAAGTTAACACTCACGAGGAAAATGAAGTTCTCTAAACACAGCAGGTATTTGAACCATTGATTGATGTAGGAAAACCTTCTAGGGACTGCATGGTACCGTGCAACTCCCATAGGCGCACGACGCTGAAGACCAGAGGACCACGACAACCAGAAAGGTCATCCGGCAAGGTCGCATATATCCTACGTTCTGATTGGTTTCGATATCCGTCGACAAATTGTGCTGAAGGGAACAACTCTGCCCCTTGGAACAAATTGCTGTTGTGTTTCGCCACATCAATTGTTCATATGATCAAAGGCTCCACGCCATATGCGGACAAATTTAGCAGTTTGCCAAACTTATCAATTTGCACCGAAATGGATTCTGAAAACTCTTGCCGACGTCGACTTAAATAGACCAATCAGTTTGCCTGTTTTGATTTGAGCTGTTACCCGGAATCAGCTTATCTCAAAAGTGAAAAGTTAAAATGACCGCATATGATAAACAAACACAGATATACGTCCTTTACTAGAACTAGGCCAATTCTTAGTTCCCCACGCGTTTGTATGAAATATTACAGAACAAGTATAAAAGACAGGTGCAAGCGCATCATTTAACAGAAACAGCCGAACTGCTTGAACAACCGTCTGCGAGCTGCTGAGTGCACTTTTTTACTAGACTGACTAAGGCTCTGCCCTCGTAAACCAACCGTTGTCTGCATGCATTGGCAGATAATGGTGCATATCTACTTGTGCTTCGTTTTTAACTTTCCAGCCTCCGCCTGCGGTTTTGGAGCAGGACAAGTGTTCCTAAACGTTCCGTACCGTCGTTGGGATAAAGGGGCAATTTTAGGGTGGTTTGCAAACACAGTGCAAAGCACTCCATGTTTTCCTGAACAGAGGGTAAGGATATCAAGAATGCCAAGGCCTCGCTCCATCATAGCGGTGCACGGAACCTTTCCAACATGGATGCAGTTTTTACCACTGGCTGACATTTTGCTGATATTTGATAGCGTTTTCAAACCCATGGGGTCAGTGCGAATCCGCGTCGTCCTGGAAAAGTAACAGGTTTGGAGGACATTCGATATTATTCAGAATAGCATATTCCGTTTTAGATGGTGTGTCGTTAGGTAGACATCCCGAACCTTCTGAGATTTTACGTTTTTTTATAAACTAGAAGGCGATAATCTGCCGCAACTTTTGGACGCTGTAGTGAAGAGGAAGTTGGATGTGTTCTCCAAGCCTGAGTATGACAAAGGACGACCCACACATATGAAGTTCCGCGCTAGAAAGGCGTGAGTCTAATGAATTGCGAGTTGGTATGCATCCAAATTCCTTTCAAGTGATCCGGGTAAAATTTGCACATCGCAGCCTCGAAGGCCGGAAAGGTCTTTCAATTGAAATTTGTCTGAAGAGGACTGATGTATACGTACTTCAGTATCAGCAACTGGAAGGACATAAAATCAGGTGGATAGTGCAAACTCATCAACAATACGACTGGGATCATGTGCAGAATTTTAGGCTAGATTTGAAATTTAGTACCACAGAAAAGTGTTAGTCCGCGGAAACTGATCCCCTAGCCAATGAACAACAGAAAATGAGCAAAATAAAACAATGCTGTTTGCCAAATCAACTCCAGCAGCTACAGCAAGTGTCCGGGAGAAGTTTCCTGCACAACTATAAGAACGAAACTTTGTCATATTAAGGCACGATTCCCTAGTCTTGATCTCCATGCATAAAAACGAAGAAGAACGAACTCACACTGGAGGGTGAAAAACTCTACGCACTTGTGCTGATACGAAACAAGTGAGGCAATTTTTAGATGCTTCTTGCCCCAAGGTGTTCCCTGACCGCAGATTTGAGTAAGGTCCAGCGTGAATACTCCTACGTGCACAAGACAAACGTCATAACCAGATTATTTAAGCGGAACCGAATCAAGATGATTAAACCGGTGGGAAGTGCTAGCGACTGTTGCGCAACACAGAAGCCGAGGAGTATATACCGGAGCTTGTTTGAACACGGACGAGTAAAAGATAATTGAATGGTTAAACTCAAATGCTGCTCCGGACGCAGGTTAACAAACGAATCAGCAGAACCTTTCATCCGCTAAACTTTCATCGCTAAACTTTACAACAAAGAACTCACTTTTGTCAACTAACTTGGTGAAAAAAATGTAATAAACCTGGCCAGCTCAGCGAAGGCACTAACGACCATAGACTCAAGTACAACAGGTGCATAATTATGTGCCCCTAACCTGATGATCCTATTTCTCTAGCCTACACGATTGTAGCTAATAGTAATCATCTTTAGTTTCGTGAGACTGTTAGACCGCTATGAAAGTCATTCACAATGCCCGTGAATGTAGACATTTAGCGTGATACCAGTTCCAGGATGTGATGGGTGGATGCCACCTCTGTCTGCATGCATACTGGCAACTCTACTGTCTGGTCCAAGAGCGCCACACTTGTTACCTGGGCTTCAGGTGGTTATATCCTCCAGCTCGTTGTAAGTAGATACGAATGATGTATCCCTAATAGTTGAACAGACCTCTATGCTGCCTAATCCTTAAATCAGTTGGTAAGCAAAGCCTTGTTCTACCTCCTGCACCTTGCAGAACCTGATACCACCATCCACATCTTAAATAAGCACACTCATATTACCTTGAGTTGCTCCCAATAACACACCGAATTTACCACTTTCCGAGGAAGTCAACACTGTTCTTCTTTGCATGAATTGTGTGAACCTGGACCTCAGGTTGTCGCCTAAGTGAGGGCTTCAGGACTGCGCCTAGGAACACGTTTTTAAAGCGGTCAAAATATATGTCCCCATTTCACGCTATTCTGCACAATGATGGGGTCGAAGTGTAACTGGATCTGTTCCCTTAAGTTATAAACTTACACATTCAACCTTAATAGAGCAGATGAACAGGCTACTTCCCAATTGACTGTTGAGCTCTCCACGAGGTGTGGCATTTGTCTTGGGGATATTTACCCACTAATCGAAAAGATTTGTCGGCACGTTATTGGGTGTCTAATTTTAGGCATTCAGATCGCAATCTAGCCAACGTGAAGCGTAAGGAGCATATGAAGTTTTCATTGCAGAGTCTGCTACCTCAGCGTCGCGGGTCCCGGCCAGAGTCGCGGATAGGGTTTCATCCATGGCGTTGCTTGGCACGCCCACCATATGTGCTCTAAAAAGGGTAATCCAATCAGTCAACTTGGTTACCTGAATTTTGGCAAGTTGGACAACTTCAACGGTGAGTCTACGTATACCATAACCGTGGTCCACCACTCTGAACGTGTCTCACAAGCAAGTGGATTAGGTGAGTGCCACCTGAGCCAAAAGCGGTCACTCAAGGTTTCCGATCAGCTAACTGGGCGAATTAAAGGTCAGGTGGCAGCGTGCATTTTTTCACCTCATTTACGACCGTACAGTATTTTTGCCCAGCCTCGTCATAGTTCTTCCCAGCGTAATTAAATGCATATGTAGCGTATGCGCATGTATCATCTGAACCTCCGATAAAAACAAGGCTGTCTAGGAGTTAACAAGTATTAGTCCAAGCGTGCGTTTTCACACTTATGAAGATTACTGGACTCTATTAGTGAACATGGGAATTCGGATTGCTCGGTTACAATTTTGAATACGCAGGCGGGCTCCAAAGGCGTTGTGATCACAGCCGCAAATAAAACTGGAAACTTCATTGAAAATGGCAGACATACATGTTTGCTTTACAGTTCGTCAATGTCGCAATCTCTATATTGCTTGTTGTATCGGTTTTGCCGCAGGTATTTGTAAACGTCAAACGCGGTCTCAGTTTTAGACCACGCGCCTTGTTCAACAATTTTCAGCACTACTGCCGAGTTTACTAAGCTGCCACATCCCGGCCTGGACGGTGAACCGGTGTGAAAACTGTACCTGCGTATGGGCATCTGATCCTCGAATACTCTTTCCACAACAATATGGGCATACTTATATCTGATCCTCGAATACTCTTTCCACAACAATAGCTGATACATCAAGTTTAGGCCAATGAATCAAGTCAGTATATGTACATCAAGTTCGAACATTTGGGACTAGAGGATCACGATATTCAATAAAAATGTAGCCGTGTTTCCCCTCACTAGAACGAGCAACACAGCGCCCTAGATTTCTTTCACGCGCGTTGGGGTTAGCCATGGATTACGCCAACCAGGAATCGCCCAATTCTATTTCTGAGAATGCACACAGCTTAGAAAACTGCCATTCAAAAAGAGAATGTAGAAATGGGCGGACGTCTGTCTTACCAGTTAAAAAAATGGTTTATCTCTAAGTACCCTCACGGAAAAATTGTTGGTCCACCCTCGAAGCCCTGCATAATTTTTGATACCCATATTTCCCAGCAACTCCCCATACGTCAGGGTCCAATTCCAGTCATCTAGTTGATGTACTGTTTTTCAATCTGGTCCTTATTCATTACTTCTCTGAACTCATTTCCCCATAATTTCATCTCTCCGTAGATCTCCACAATCGGGAATCTGATTTTGCAACGTGATCCTAACATCAAACTTAAGTAGATGTCTCCGTAGCCAACGTATTCCAAAGTTCACCCATAAAGTGCTTCCCCTAAGAGTCAATTTTTTACAGGTAATGTTTCCTGTCTTGTGTAATTTTGTCCTGAATCAGAAAGCCGAATTTTTGGTTAGTGCGTACCTGGCTTTCATCTGTAGAGGCGTTTCTTCAGTCAGTAAACGGCGAAGCCTGGTTCCCCTTTGTGTGTCGCAGGCAGTGTCCGTTTCTAAGATATTGGACACGTTCACTCAAACAAACAGTCGGGAAGCTTTTAAATGTTCTCCTGCTTCTTGGATAATGTTACACGAACACATTCTTGCCCGGAGGTTTACATACTACTTTCAACTGGGAAAATTCAGTGAAATCTACCAGGTAATAATTTTTGGGTGTCGCACCGTCAGGCATGTTCATGGCTGTAGGCTTGCCGTTACATCAGGCTTGTGTTACTTAGGCATCGTCTGCCTTCAGTAGAGTTTGGGAGCGAGCGCACTCAAACATGTTATATCTGGTGTGAACATACCAGTCCCTAGAGATTTGAGCGGCTACCGATCTTGCGCATCTGCGCGACACACTTGTGGTTGCACTTCTCTGAACAGCTTTTTGCAAAAAGAGCGCCTGGCGTTAAACCAAAACGAACACAGTGCCAAGAAGCATAGCAAGAAACATTGTTTTGTAGAAGCTGTCCAATTATCAGGACATTCACTATTCCTCTCAAGGTCTGTGCGGCAGTCATCCATAGTTTCGTCCACGTAAGCCAAACTCAGTCAGCAACATAACACTGAAACGTGCAACTGCACGTGTAACTGCTATATAATTGTAAACGTCGAAAACCAAGAATTTCAAGAAAATTGAACTCGTTTCAGCTATAATTCTCGGAATGAAATCCAGGCTGTACCTGGTGTCACCCATATATCAAGACTTAATGTGTGCAAATATATCTCCCTATTACAGATATTTCCACTGAGCCAGGCCGACCCTGTGACGTACGTCTAAAATTTCTCTGTGGCCATAGTTCGGACGAGAGACTGTTTAAAATAAATATTTTGTGGTTGATTGTGATATTTCCGAATCTAAATATCTACCCACGGCGCTGTATTGTTTGAAGTGGTTCAAATATACTCGAGGTCGCATTATTCATATTTTATTGACTCCTAACGGCTTTGCTATGTGCTTCCGTAAAGAGAGTGGCAGATTTCAAAGAGAAGCCTGTTTCTTCACGTGTTTTTCCTCTACCCACGTGTATTGTTTGAAGTGGTTCAAATATACTCGAGGTCGCATTATTCATATTTTATTGACTCCTAACGGCTTTGCTATGTGCTTCCGTAAAGAGAGTGGCAGATTTCAAAGAGGAGCCTGTTTCTTCACGTGTTTTTCCTGTATTGGATTTAGAAACAATCACGATCAAAAGCATCCCTCGAAATTTCTAAGACAGGAAACAGATGAGTATGCCTCAGAGGCCCCTTCAGGGCTTTGAACTCAAACCTTACGTACAAATATTAAGTCTGCTAACTTTTCTGGTCACATATCTCTCGGCCCTTTACATTCGGAGGCAGCAGAGACAATTCTGGAATGCTCGTCCACAGACTGCATCAGCCTTTGCAACAAACCCTCCGATATTAAACAGTAAGTTTGTCTTGAAGGGCGTTCATAATTGCACCCACAGCGACCTGGCTCATACCAACCTTCTCTGATGCGGAGTTCTCGATAGACGGTCAATCTGTTTCTCAGGCCGACTCAAAACGAGCAACGGTTGTTGAGGTTGCTTTGTGATTAGATGCGGCCCTGCTTATCCCGATCGTCCTCTCTGACACCATTACTGCACTTCCGTGCGATGCATTGTGTATCCTAATTTCAGTGACCATGTCAGATTCTCTCCTTCTCCCCCTCTCCTCCTCTTGGGTCCTCCGTAAGGTGACCAAATCCTCATACGAACCCTCGAGCTACCATTTTGCACATCATACGTTGGTAGGCGACTTCAACCTACCTTCTGGATTGGGCCCCTGTCGTGTCGGGTCAAGTGAACTTTTTGCAGCTGCGCTGACCGCGTTCAATAGAGCGCTTGGACTCAACATGTCGGTATACCCACTAGACACCACACAGGCCAAATCACACCCGTCCTGGATTCGGTCATCACCAACGAAAGACGCTTCGTTGGTCAGGTGATAGTTACAGCTACACTGTGACATAGTGATCTTTGTGTGCCGACATTTGATTTTATCTGGTATTGGGCCGGAAATCCCTAATATCGCCTGTGGATTTGAAACTCCCCCCATGCAGATTTTTCATGAATGCGCATCTTTCCTGAACAAGTTAAACTGGAACCAGCTTCAGTGGAAGAATTATATAGGACCATTGTCCAGAAAATGTGCTAGGTTCACGCGATTTCCGTCCCAAAATAACCAGCACGAAGTCGGATGAGCCACAAGCTACCTAAAAGAACTCAGCGTCAGCTGGAAAGGAGATGATATATTTTTTAGGAAGTTGGCTACAGGAGACACAGAAAATATGTTGGCATTACGTAAAATGCGGAACCACTAATCAAACATTCGACGAAAAGACCTCATCCTGGACCTCGTTCGGAAAAACAGAAATGTGTTGTTCAGCTACATGAGAAATCGCCGCAGAAATAAGCCGTCTGCGTTCTCCATGGGAGACAGGAATGTGGAACCCACAGGTGCCCCAACAGTTGTATCTGAATCTTACAGGGAAAACTATGCGAGTCTGTATTCAGCCCCGGCATCCTTATCACATTCACTCTTTTCAAGGCGTAACTACGAACAGCTTCTCCATGGTGGAAGACATTCATTAACTACTGCACATAATAAACCGATTTTACGCGTTGGGGACTAACGAGGTCCGTTTAAGTGTCCTGGGTGAAACGTCGCCTAGACTAGCAAATTATTTATACTTGGTGTTTCGTCAGTCGCTTGACGAACTTCGCCTTCTCCCAGCTTAAATGGAAGCAATTGTCACACCAATCTAAAAAACTGGTGACCGACTATCGCCTGGCAGCTTCAGGCCCATAAGCCTCACAAACGTGCCATGCAAGGTGATGGAATACATTCTGAAGTGAGCTATCTATGATAATCTTACTTTCAGCAACTTGATATCTTTCCAGTTCAACATGGATTTCTTCCAAACCTCACTTGGGTGACGAACGTGCTCGTTTTCCAAGACAACTTAACGCAAGTAAAGGACGAGGGACTCATCCGATGCCATATTTTTGACATCTCAAAAGCATTTGATCAAGGCCAACACGATCTGCTGCTCCAAAAACTCAAGTCTTACGGGATTCAGGAGGAAACTCTACACCGAATCAAGGCCTTCCTATCAGACAGATCATTTTGAGTTTTTGAGTGAGATAGGTTCGACTTATTCGTCCCCAGCGCCGGCCTCCATTGAAGGTCCTCGAGACTCCGTTTTCAGACTACCGTTGTTTACGATACGCGTCAACGACCTTCCAGATGCTCTTGCAAGTACATGCCTACTTTTTGCAGATGACTTGAAATCCTGCAGTTCCATTGCCAGCGCCATCCAAATGTAGACATTGTAAAGCGGTGGTCGTTAGACTGGCACCTTCCTCTGAATAACGAGAAGCGCGTCCGTATGTCATTCGGAGGAGACTTGGCAAATGTCTTTGTCATGCATGTTGCGAAGTGACCGGAAAACACTATGAGGATAGACACCTAAAATATTCGACTCTCTTCAAACAAGTCCCTCCCACTGCACCATGAGAAATAAGCCCAAAAGGCATTCGCTGTTTTACGGATAGTTTGGCGCACCTTCCCCCGTATTACCCTAACGCAATTCAAAATACTCTGTGGGGCCTACCGCTTCCGGAATACGTCAATCAGGTTATCTACTCAGGACGCACCCTCATTGGGCGTGTCCACCGAACCGTCACGAACATCGTTGCCGGCCTTAAATCCGTGGACTACGATACCCGTCTCGTGATGCTATACTATCGTCTCCTCCGAGGGGACCTAATTCTTATTTATGCCATGTTAGAACAAAGCTTGGCCAACAGGTTATTCCCGTTGACCCAGCAAACACAAGGCGGGGACACGGCAGGAAGAATTTCAAGCTCAAAGCGCACGCATTTTCCAGCAAACACAAGGCGGGAACACGGCAGCAAGAATTTCAAGCTCAAAGCGCACGCATTTATTAGGCAAAATATTTCCCTCATTTCGAGTATTGATAATGTTTATTCTCAACTTGCGAGTGGCACACCGTCTGACATGGTCAGGCGTTTACAGTCAGCATAGGGATGACTGATGGATTTGTGGATAGTGGGGATTGCGCGAAAAGAGGACATTGTCGTAAACAGTGGGAAGTATTCGATGGAATGATAATGAGTATCTTTCATACCTTGTAGGTAACAATGTGCATGAGGATGGACTAATTCAAAGACTTAGCCGGATGAAATGAACTAAAACTGGAAAACCATTGCTGGTCGTGAATGGCCTTGCGCGGTTGGGTAAATGGCTGGAGTCACAACGAGAAAAAGTAGCCGGCGGCTAGACGCACAGACAAAAGCTCTCTGAAACCGTGGTTCGAAGGAGGAAAACTTTAACATAAGGTTTTAACATTTGATGGTAATTTTTCGGGCGCATGAGGTCTTCCCAAACGGCCGTAGCTTTGTTGAAAGTTGTTTAAATCTACTCAATCCCCACGATATTCAAGGCCCGCGATATTCGTATTTTAAATGGCTGCTATGGCTTTGAAAGAGTACCGGGCGAAACAATACGTTGCTTTCCTCCGTATAAACTCCAAAAAGAGCAGCAATTCGCTACTTTTGTATGAGAAAGCCTTCTACCGTTGCAGCAGGCATCCATGCAAACGAAGCAGAAGCCGTGGAATTCGTCG
>NW_008751726.1:721423-722310 GCF_000715545.1 Opisthorchis viverrini
CGTCTTGGGTAAATAAATTTCGAGCCACTGACGTTCGCTGTTGAGTTACAAGCTTTATACATTCCTTGTGACAGGTGGCATGGGGATCGGTCGACCCGTAATGTATGCCTTTGTCGAAAGCGAGCATTTTGCGCCATTGTGCAAGCTGTTCAGCTTGTTCAGTGATATGATGGGTGGACAATATGCAGTCAAAACGTTCGTCACGGACAAAATGACTCCGCAGGTGCGGGCTGCCAAAGCTGTATTTGGCTGCGACATAATGCTGTGAACGAAAAGCCATCCAGGAGCACGTATGTTTCATTGCTTTGGTGTAACCTTTGCAGGCAATTTCCAAACACAGTCAGCACGTATTCCACCGCCGGGCTCGCTCTGATAAGGCAGCTGAGTAAGTGACTGTGCACCAAACACTAATCGCGTAGATTCCGCCACGATTTGCAAATCTTGAGGCGAACAGGTCCCAGTTATGTCTCTTGTTTGACTGCTCACTGGCTCCACATCACTTGAAAGTGGGCCCAGCTGAGTAACTGTGCACCAAACACTAATCGCGTAGATTCCGCCACGATTTGCAAATCTTGAGGCGAACAGGTCCCAGTTATGTCTCTTTCTTGTTTGCCCACTGGCTCCGCATCACTCGAAAGTGGGCCATTCATGCACAACGTGGGTTGGTACATTTTGGGAATGTGACCAACAACCGACTGGAGAACGCCAACGGGTGTTTGAGGAGGCGCGTGCATCACTCAGAGCCTGGAGCATGCCGTCCAGAAGGTCGCTCATCACAGCGAATGGCTAATGCGCGAATATGAAATGCACACCACTTATTATTGTGACCGTCTAGAAATTCGGGAGGGAGACATCTACGTTCTACGTCTGATTTCCTGGATGACGAC
>NW_008751726.1:725699-729651 GCF_000715545.1 Opisthorchis viverrini
AATGCTTCAGTTTCTGAACAGCCCCTTAACGGGCGTCATATTAAATGTGATTCGACTCGGGTGTGCATTTTCTTGGGCAGCGGGATTCTTTACAGCTTGGCCGAGGAAACAAGCTGGAACGAAGCCAATATGGATTCTCAGGTTTTCTCAGACCGTTTGGTTATCCCATGGTTTAGATCATAGACCAGGTGGAGTGTATATAAGCCAACCGGGTCGTCCAAACCGAGCACTTCCGAAGTGCAAAGCTTGGGAAGATGAGGGGATGGGATGAGACTCGTAAGAATGCTGAGCATGAGTGTGATGACATGCATTATTATACACAGAAAGAAAAACTTGACGTCTGCTTCGACTGAGGAGACGACAAGTGCTTTTTTATGGAATAGGAAATAGACAGATTTGTACTCAATGGACTGGCGACCAGGGGTTGGGCTTGCCAACATACGATGTTAAATTGCAAGGGATCTAGTAAACGCCGATATATATACGGAGAATCGTGGTGTGGGAATAAGATGTATAAGGACTGGCCGGAGTGGACTTCTAAGATAACTGGCCAATCTGGTGTTCATTACGTGAGTTGGATAGTACCAGGACAGAAAGATGTGCAAGAGGGATAATCACCAGTCTCCAAAGCACTGCTATCAGCCCTAATCTGTAGGTGGTGCATAGCGATGAACACATTCGTGTCTACCACTGGGAGCCGTCGGCGGGTGTATTTTCTGTTTGGATGATGAATTGGGCTTTGGTGCGGTGTAGCCTCTGTTCTGACGGAGGCAGTTACATCTATGCTCACTGATGTCCGTCGGCAGGTGTATTTTCTGTTTGGATAATGAATTGGGCTTTGGTGCGGTGTAGCCTCTGTTCTGACGGAGGCAGATACATCTATGCTCACCGATGTACTCCATGGGCTTTGCAGAGTATCTTCAAGTTATCCCAGGTTAAATTTAAATTTTTTCGATTTTTTTCTATTCAGATGAGGGGCCAGGTTTTTTATCGGTGGTTTATGACGTTGCCAGACGCATAACACAACTGGGCGAACCCAACACCAGCAGTAACAAGCGGAAGTCATCAGCACCTTTTTTGATATCCTGAATTTAAAGGTCAGACACACAGCCGCCGGCGATGGACGATGATCCTGTGCTACTGGAGGGGTGACGGTTGACGAATGCACCATAGTGCAACGTAACTGGGTGACCCCATGCAGGGCGTGGAATGACCTTCCTCCGGGAGTCGTCCATGCTCCATCTAGAACTCAGTTTAAGGCACTATGAGGCGCTTATATATGCAAGTAATTGCGCTGGCAAGCATACGGCCCCACACTGAAAACTTAAACAGCACCGCTAAAGTTTATTCAATGTGCCTTTCAGGTGAATGACAGACACTGAATGACCAGAACAAAACCGACCCTGGAAACTTGGGTAAAAGCCTGGGTCCTGTGTATCAACCCACAAAACCGCGACTACGTAAAAACAATTGTACTGAGCCCGCACAAATTCAAACTGGAGCAGCCTTTAGTGACCTGAACTAAAAAAATTTTCCTTTGTTGCAGCACGCCTGCTGCTAAAACACCAAGTTTTTCGCCATAGTTAATACGTTTATCTTTTTAATTTATGATCACCATACGCACTGTCAGTTGGTTTTATCTGCACTGGTACGTTGCCCTCTTGATAAAGCAATTGGGAATATTATGGTGTTAACGGGTGGAACAAGCGAATAATAGCATTGGGTGGCCATTGCTTTGTAGTTATGATACAAATTAAACGGGTTGAGGGGGTTGTCTGGGCACATTTAACGTGTTCGATTGGGAGCGAAAATCGATATTTAAATGTAAAAAATAAATGTGTGGTCGGTGCGAACCGGTATGAACATATGTGATTATGAGAATTTGGCATAACCGCGATTGAGGAAGGCTCGCAGCGCGCAGGGATACGAGATCAGAGGAGAACGTGCAATGCCTGGTGATGTTGCTGTTTTTACGCTAAAGTGACCTCAGAGTGGTACGGTACCACCATAATAGTGAGCGAGGAGATTTCGCAAAATGAACTGCCGCTAAGTCATCACATCACCTGTATTTAGTGATTTTGCTCCACTATCGGAGATTTTTGGATTTATAGGAGGGTTGCTCGAAATATATGCTATAAATTGTGCAACGTGGGTCTAGTTGCACAGGTTTCGGGCAAAAACACTCCCATCTAGTTCTAACCTTCCTTGATTGCAGAAAGCAGAAAATGAACTTCATCATGTAGGAACGCCTTTGGAATGAAGTTTTGCAGCAAGTGTAGTCAACATTGCGGTCTTTCCCATCGACAGCAACAAGGATAGGTGGGAAGTGGACATCCCGCGGGAAAACATGAAGAGCTCTTCAAAAGCTTTCGTACACAAAGCAGTGTTCCTCATTCACATGTAACGTCCTGATGGGAAAAAGAAGGAAATCGACGAAGGTATTGGAAACCCTGGTGGTCAAAATGCCTGCGACGAAGGCACTGTCGGTGTGGAACATGCGGATGGCGTCGTTCTCGTCATCGAAGCTGGGGAGAAGGAGCGGTGTTCCCGAGTGAAATGACCAGGGTTATTCCATCATTTTGTACGAACCTCGCACGCGAAAACCGCACAATATTGCTCTTGGACATTTAGTCAATAAACGCTCCAATTACAATTCAGAGAAATGCACTCGAAGTTCTGGTGATATTTATGAGCACTCACTATCAAGAGAGCAGTGTGGTAGATGAACTAAGTGTACAGAACTTTCAAAACTGGCAGTTGCGCTTGCTAATTTTAGACACTTATCGCGTCATCTCCTCCCAATCTGTTTTGCTATGTATGAGGCGCAGGCAAATGTTATTCCGTTATTTTTGTGAGGGGCGTTTGCACTGGATATTCCGTGAACGTTACCCCATTTGCGAACAAAGTCGGGAAACCCTGAAGCACTGTAAATTTTGATTTCGTGCTTTGTCACGTAAACCGGCAATATAATACCAAAACCGGCAGCGGTCAATTGCCTTGAAATTTCGCTCACTTAAACAAAATGCAGTTGCAAAGTATCACAGGAACGTGTAAATGGACTCGACACACTCTCGGTAGAATTCTCAACTTGGAAAGTTCGTGGTTCCGCCTAAAATAGTTTGGGTTTGCTTTTAGTGGGTAGCATGAGCCATCACGAGCCACAGCCCGACGGTGGTTATCTGCTCGTATTACCCATTGAGTGACCTTGAAATATTTTATTTACCGATGGTTTAAATAGCCGGGGTCGATTGGACGAATTCACCCTGACGGCGGCTTTGCATTGTGTTCTTTCCGAGTTAGGGTATTTCTATCATCGATACGTCCGATTGCATTGTGTTCCGAGTTAGGGTATTTCTATCATCGATACGTCCGAATCAGCATGTAAAGTATAAGCTGTCGCTTCTAGATTACTTTTCTTTCTTTCTTCTATTCGGGCTCCCCACTTTCGAAAGTGGAGAATTCTTCACCACCGCACACCCTCGGGATCCAATAGTCCTCCCTTGTTGACGCACTACCGCCGAGTGTTGTCCTCGGTGAGCGTTTCTAACTGGAATCAACACCCTGGCGAATTCGCTTATTCGAATCAGCAAATGAGCGTGCATGCACACTAGTATGCAACGGATGTTTGTTCGAATGTTTGCGCTTCACGAGGTCTCGCAGCGAAGGTATAATAGGAGGAGTTGCGAAATGTTCACGACGCTGATACAGCCCATAAATTCATGACTGACGTTCCAAATACTGACCTAACTTCGAAATTCCGTCGGAAAGGAGACAGCATGGACTTCGTGTAATTCAGTCCAGCTCGTCCGGACCCGCTACGATTGTGATATCACAGCCCCGAGTCCCATGCCATTATCAACGATCGCACAATTTTGTTGGAGAAGCCCACAAAACCCATAGGATATCCGCGTTAAATACACAACGCGAACTTCCGAGTTTGTTTTTACGGTGT
>NW_008751726.1:731168-744227 GCF_000715545.1 Opisthorchis viverrini
GTCGGTTCTCCGTTTCTGTCCCTCAAGGAGAACGCGGATGGCTTGTTTCTGCGGCGATATCTGTTGTAGCCACAACTTTCCTAGCAAGAAATCTAAGTTGTGCGCCTCTGTTTTACCGCGTCTTCTAGACAGTTGTCCCCTTTACTTACTTACACACTTACTTATCACAAGGCAATTGAGCTCAAATCCTGTGAGCTCTATTGTTTCTGTTGATTCATTTCTACCAAAGCAACAATGCGGTAACTGTTCAGAGCTCTTTACGGCCAGCGGCTCTGTCATTCCGTCACTTGGCACGAATGATGAAGTACTTGATATGTCGTATTGGGTGACTGACTAAGTTCGTCTGCTCGGGAATCAAATGGTATGTAATTGTGGGTATGGATTTCTTAACCACGCACTGTGCCCGCACTGATGCCCAGGCAGGAACCGTTTGGTTCTCCAAACTACCTCGTACAGTACCCCATCCATCGATACACAAAATCACGTGTTTTTTGCCGTAACACCCCAGAACCAAAAAGCAATGTTGTAGTCAGTTTGCTACCGGAATTCTACAGTGTACTGAATATCTCGCGACCTTCTCTGGGAATGGCCAACTTTCTGCAACACACCATTAATACAGGTGGTCATGGGCCAGGAGGGTTCTAGTTCATTATCAAGGTGAACTTGGCAAACTGCCCATCCCCCTCACCATAGTCTCCATCAATCGTGCTGGTTAGAAAAAAAGATCGCACTTTATGGATATCTATGGACTACCGTCAACTAGATCAGGTTACTGGATGTGACTCGTTCCCGCTCCCACGTATGGACGATACTATTAAGAGAGGCTGGTTCGAAGTGTATGTACATATGGACGATGTGTATCCAGCCCTCTTCAAAAAAAGGCGGAAAATCTCTGGTGACCCAACTGACAGAGCTTATTTGTGCCCCTGCCTAGGCTTGGGCGATCTGGCAGTATCCCAGCCCTAGTGCTTCCTTCGGGTAGCATAGCAGCTAGGCACCGGAAGGGTGTTACAGCTGAACGATTTATTTTTTTAAATCTTTATGGAACGAAGAAAAGGTGCCTGTAGAATGGGGCATGTCAACAGGTACGCGGACGCTGTGTGAAAACCACCGTGGCATCAGCCTGTTAGCTATGGCATCGAGGGTACTCTCTGGCCTTACTTTTCGAAGGCTGACTGAACACTGGGAGAGGCAGATCCGTGAAAACCAAGCTGGGTTCCGTCCTGCAGATTCCAAAACAGCATGACTGCTTCCAGCAGCCAACACTGGTTGTATTTCTTGATCTGATAGCTGTCTTTGACTCTGTGGACCGTCAGACACTATGGCGGTGTCTGTGAAGCAAACCTGTCCCCCATAAATTCTTGACCCTCCTTAAGGTCCTGAACGCTAGCTCCCGCGGCCGCGTGAAAGTCTACGGAAAGCTCTCATCTGAGTTCATCACATCAAACGGTGTCAGACAAACCTGTCCTCTTTCATATTTCCTATTCAACTTCGTCATTGATGCGACCGTGAAAGACTCACTACCAGCCTCTAATGCCTATTGGGTCGAAGTGCTGCCGGAGTGTTCACTCACAGATATCGAGTACGCAGACGGCATAGCTCTTCTTGGATCTGACCCCGCGGTAATACAAACAACATTAAATAATCTAAATAATTCTGCTTCACAGTTTGGCATGCGCTTCACACCCGCAAACTGTAAAGTGCTACTGCAAGACTGGGTGGACTGGAATCATAGCCTCATGCTTGCGGATAGGCCGATTGAGGTAGTAGTCAAATTTGTCTACCTGGACAGCTGTATCGGTCCCGGTGGTCTAGCCAAAGATGATATTTCTGTCCGGATTGAGCAGCTTTTGTGAACCTGTCACCAGTGGCATAGGCGTGCTGAGGACGTCAAAAGTCCTTCAGTGTTTGGCCATCGATGTCTTCTGAGCATTACCCGGGTCTGGTGGGAGTACCGGATTAGCACTGCTGAAGTACGTCGAATGGTATTTGGAAGAAATAACTCACTCCTGATAGATGAACTGATCACACTGGCCTGGCCACATGCTCCGTACGCCAGTCGACCGAATTCCCCGAAGGGCTCTTTTCTCACCACCACGTGAAGCGTGGAGAAGAGCCAGAGTCGGTCACACAATCACTTGGCAGCGAAGTATAAAAGCAATTACAAACCAACTCAGCTGCGCTGGTCATTGCCATCTTCCTGGATGGGAACCCCGAGATGGGCGATATCAATGTTTAGAGACACTGTCAGACATGGCCCAGTCGCGCCCTCAATGGCACTCATGCATCCAAGCTAGTGCCTTCAATGCATAGCTCCCTGCCCAATTCCCCCACTTAAATGTGCTCCCGCCTCCAATGCGGAGCTACCCACCCGAACCAAATTATCGGTGAACGAAACTGGCAGCTACAACCACTGTACGGCAAGTACGCGGTTATTACAGCTGACAGTGATGAGTTCGTTCCGTAATTGAATTACGTCAGATTTCTCTGTTTTGCAAGAAATATGCTCGTGTCAGCTGTTGTACAACCAACGGGTGTTCAGAACTATCCTATGTTTCGTATCCCGAAGCACTGGAGGCAAATATTTCCGGCTTACTAAGCGAATCACTATTGGACTTCGGCTGCTGTTTGTATGCTGGAGCGCGTTTAAAATCCGTGGAAAGCGTCAGGTGACGTAGGGAGACCGTTTCTCCATGCAGTTAGGGTGTCGGATATAGGTTACTCAGGGTTACACTCCAGGAGCGCAGTCTCTGTGACTACGGGGTCATATTTCGAAGACCATGTATTCAGCCGCATAAAAAACAACCACTGCGGCAACGATGTTCCAATTGCGGATTTTCGATTGTGATGAAACATTCGCTGGTGTGGAGTGGCATTGGTGGCGGTGCACAACGAAGATTTATTCGAATGGCGCTTCTCGTATAACTGTTTCCCAACGACTGATCTGAGGACCACTTGATCGTACTGAAAGCGCAGTAGCTTTCCACAAATTTCCATTTAATCACCACCTGACTATTCTCCCTTGGGTTGAATGAAGTGGTCCGACTGATGGCAACGCCCTTTTCACGAAGAGATCGCCTAACCTCATCTGAAATGAGTGGGGAACCGTAATTATAACGCGTGAAACTGGACAGGCCAACTGTAGCAAAGTGGCACAAGACCATCACCACAGACGAGCGTATATGTGGACAGGGATAGGCGAACGGGAAACGGGAATTCTCGTCTACGATCACCAATATATATTTATTTCGATTCGTCGAAGGCGATGGTCCTTTAAAATCAATGCTCAGACCCTCGGATGTCCGCGTGGCTTAAGTGAGTGTACCACCAGATGGCTTGAAGAAACGTGGTTTGAATTCCGTACGCACATGACATTTCTTAATGACAAGTCAGAGGCCCTCTAGGGAGAATGGAAGATTTTTGGCACGAACAAAATGCATCATGTGTGTTGTTCCATCATGGAACAGAGTTGCATGTAGGCGTTTTGGATCCAGCTGAGGTGAAGTGTTCGCACCGACACTAAGAGGGCGTGTCAGCGGCTTTGTCTTCGATGCCCGGCCTGTATGTCAAGTAAAAAAATACTGCGATAACTCCACCCGCCAACGTTGGATTTTGTCATTACCCCCATTTTGTTGTGTTGAGTACGTGAATGCAACGGACCGCTAATCGGTTACAATCTTGAAACGGGTCCCGAGTAGATAACGCCTCCGTTTGCGCACCGCTTCGACAATTAAGCACGCTTCTTTCACTGGCAGACAGCGTACGTGAGAGGAGTGCGACTGGTCTGCCATCTTGATTGACTGTAGCTGTAATCGCAACATCGGACGCCTCAATTTCGAGTATCAGAGTTGTTCTCGGATCGATAATGATCACGGCTGCATTCACCAACTCTTTTTTGAGTCTTTCAAACACTTTTCGGACTAAGGAACTAGGAAGGTTGTATTGTGAGTGATTAGGCAGATTTTGTCAGAGAAACGGCTTTCTAACGAGAACAGTACGCGGACAAGTCAACTACACGTTGAGACTTCATGCCCCTCGAAATGGACAGCTGTTGCAAGATTTTGGAACATTCATGGTCTGGTTCTGATGATACCTTCAGTGATTCCAGTCGACGGACTTCCTCGAAGTGCTCTTTTCGCACAACCACGTGAAGGGTGGAAGAGAGCCAGAGGCGGCCAAACAATGACTTGGTAGCGAAGTATGAAAGCCATTATCAGCAAACTCAGCTGCGCTGGTCACTATCGTCTTTCTGCATGGGGACCCCGAGACGGGCCACATCAATGGCTAGGGACATTGTCAGACATGGCCCGGTCGCGCCCTCAATGGCACTCATGCATCCAAGCTATTGCCTTCAATGCATAGCTCTTTTTCCACCCCCACATTTTTGACAGCCCACTGACAATGCTCGATTTATGCACCAATTTATCAGCTCCCGCCTGCAATTCGCAGCCACCTACCCCCCCCCCCGAAACCCCGGGGAACGAAACTCCGGNGATGATGATGATGATGATGATGTTGTTGTTGTTGTTGTTATGCACTGACAGCCGTAAAGCGGCAATCTGGCAACAAACTACAAAGCGTTTGCACAAATTTATCATGGTTCTGTTCTCCGTCTTGCTTACAAGTATTCAAAAGATGCCGGGCGAAAATTTCATTTTTTGGTTGTACACAAATTTCTCGCAAGTTTGCAATAGCTGATTCATTATTCTAACAGTCTTTTATGAAGCAATAAACACTAGGAGCAATGTATTGAACAAGGGTTTCAACTTATGTGGTGAACGGGAAGGAATGGACTCAAATTCGCGAAAGTACAATTTAATGTCCCCTGATATCGCCCAGTCTTGAGTTTTGGGATCTATATGGAACCGTTCAGGACGTAAGAGCACATCCATTGTTCCATGAACATTTTTGGATGAATAGATTGTTGTGTTTGACCAGGAGTGGAGTGCGGCGACAATCAGAGCAAGAACACGGAAGACCGAGGGACCAGAAGTTAGGGTTTATCCATCCAAAACTTTTGCACTGCGAACTGAAGCGATAAAAATTGATTCATCAATGAACGATGAAACCCTAAAAAACAGGACAAGTAAACAAGACCCATTTTACTGTTCTTCGGCCGCTTCCCTTAAAATGCAATGATCGAGCCCCAAAATATGACCCTCTAATTAGAGGGAAACAGCTTGTCTCCTGTAATCCACAGTGCACCCACATAGTTCGTTCAAATGGCAAAGACGAAACCGCATCCTACAGGCGACTGCATTAAATCCGATCTTTCCGATGCAGAGTTGGAACCAGCGTGTCATCGAACAAGAAGAACCTCGCCCAACACTAGTTTACCGTGATTATTCAGAAAGTGAAATTTCATCATCATCATCATCGACAGCATGACAGCAGTGTTAACACCGTGTGTGTGTTAACAACCATGATTTATCCCCATTTCTAATTTTTTCCAATTTTTTCCTATTTCTAATTTTATTCCCATTCTAATGCAGACCCAGGAAGTAACTTTGTTATTCTCATACGACAACAGCGCACCCACACCTATAGTCTGCGCAACAGAGAGGCATCAACTACTTTATGTGACCAGCGCAGCTTTTATTTTTTTACGAACTGCCAAAGGACACACTTACCAACTTGGACTTGATGTTGTGACTATGTAGACCATACTTCCCATATATCATTAGCTGGTAATTTTTACTATATTTTCATCTCATGTACTAACTTTATCAAGCGATTGAGGCGTATATAACGCCATTCTGTTCTGTATTCCTGCTCTCTACCTGAAGCCACTTTACTCTTGCAACAGATGCCTTTTCTCGAAGGCAAGATGGCCCAAGTGGTTAGAGCGAGAATTTACTGACCGGAAGGTCCGCGGTTCGAATCCGACCTCCGCCACTCGACTTCCCCTGTCTAGGCTTGGGCAACCTGGCAGTATCCCAGCCCTCGTGCTTCCTTCGGGTGGCATGGCAGCTAGGCACCGAAAGTGGTGCCACAGCTGAACCCCTTTCTCGAAGACCAGCTGAGGAACTGGCTTCTGGTGATGTGGTTGAATGAACAGGGACAGCTGAAGAGTGACCCCAAACCCTCTGAACGCTTCGGTAACAAGGAGTTTGTGGTCACAGTGTGGACAACTTCGAGTGCTTCATCTTGTAGATAGTCGGGATGGTCAACGTCTTGTCATCGTCCCACGTAGTTGTGTTAGGGACTCATGTGAAAGAATGCCTCTCATGGGTATGGAGTTTGGTGTGGACCTCGAACAGCGGGTATTCCCGATCCCCTTACTTTGCGTAGTGTAAGAGTAACCGCCTCCTTGGTGCCTATGTCTTACATTTGTTCCACTGGTTATTTCGAAACGTTCCCCGATGTATCATATTCGTTGGTCATTTGCCTGTCCGTCCATGCTACTCCTTTCGTTCATCATCATTGTCAGCTGTAATAACTGCGTACTTGTCGTACAGTGGTTGTAGCCGCCGCAGTTTCGTTCACCGATGATTTGGGGAGGTAGGGTAGGTAGCTCTTCATTTGATGCGGGAGCTGATAAATTAGTGCGTACATACAGCACTGTCCGTGTACTGTTAAGTTGAGGAATTGGGCAGGGAGCTATGCATTGAAGGCACTAGCTTGGATGCATGAGTGCCATTGAGGGCGCGACTGGGCCATGTCTGACAGTGTCTCTAAACATTGATATCGCCCATCTCGGGGTTCCCATCCAGGAAGATGGCAATGACCAGCGCAGCTGAGTTGGTTTGTAATTGCTTTTATACTTCGCTGCCAAGTGATTGTGTGACCGACTCTGGCTCTTCTCCACGCTTCACGTGGTGGTGAGAAAAGAGCCCTTCGGGGAATTCGGTCGACTGGCATATGCAGCACGTGGCCAACCCAGCGCAACCCAAGCAGTGTGATAAGTTCATATATTGAGGATGGGTTATTTCTTCCGAATACCGTTTGACGTACTTTAGCGTTGCTGATCCGGTGTTCCCACCAGATTCGGGCGATGCCCCGAAAGTATCGATGGTCAAACACTAAAAGTCTTTTGACGCCCTCAGCGCGCAGCGGCCAGTTTTCCCATCCATACAGTAATATGGAGCGCAACGCAGCATTGTAAACTCGACCCTTGACAGAGAAGCTGATGCCACGCCTACACTACCGGTGACGCAGGTTCGCAAAAGCTGCTCTGGTCTTCCCAGTCCGGATGGAAATACCACCTTTCACGAGACCACCGGGACCGATGCAGCTGCCGCTGGCGCATTATCCATTATGGCCGAAATAATTTTAAGACCCAGGTGCCTGGTGCTGCTCAGATGGTACCTACTGTGCGCAGCCGTATCAGGAATGAGGCAGTAATACTCTTCCCTGGCGACCACGGGTTAGGCCAAACCCCTGCAACCAGGTGAGTCAGGTGAGTCATCGGCTGAGATCAGGATCCCAAAAGAACACCCTACCGTCCACTGCCTCGTGGTTCAGGCTCTTCTCATTACCCGCCTTGTGACAGCGTTTTGTGAGAATATACTAACTTTCTTGTTTCAGATGCTCGTCTTTGGTCGAAATCTTAGTCCTGAGCATTTTTTTAAATTTTTGCAGATCCGTGTTCCACTTAGGCGTTGAATGATGTCGGCCACTTCTGATGTATCTGACTGTTTGGACTTGATTAAAGAAACGATTGAAGAAGACCAGGCACACACACACGTAATCGTTGTGTTTGGAGCCTCAGTAAGTTGTAATATTCGTCCAAAAACATTGTTTCTTCAAGGGTGACCTAGCTAAGAAAAAGACATATCCTTGCATTTGGTAGGCCTTTTTGCTTACTCTTCATCAGACTTCTTATAGGTGGCTATTTCGTGATGTCTGCTACCAGCAAAGACATTCGTTATTGGATACGCCCGTTCTCCCCTGTCCGTAGTCAAGATCAGGATTCATTCAGAGCCATACATGAAGGTGAGTTTCTAACGAACCATATTTCAAGACATTTCGGATATTTATTTCATTTTACTGCGTGTGGCATCCGGATCTTAACACTTCATTTTTTTATCCGGAACTTGTCCAACAAGGCTACCAGCAAAGACATACGTTATTGGATACGCCCGTTCTCCCCTGTCCGTAGTCAAGATCAGGATTCATTCAGAGCCATACATGAAGGTGAGTTTCTAACGAACCATATTTCAAGACATTTCGGATATTTATTTCATTTTACTGCGTGTGGCATCCGGATCTTAACACTTCATTTTTTTATCCGGAACTTGTCCAACAAGGTACTGCCGGATAACCTAGAACTGTTTGAAAACTTTTGGTCCCGCAACTACTACATTCAAGGAGACTACTCTGATTCTGCAGGATTTCAAGAACTCAACCGATTTATCGAGACCAACTGGGGCAAACATGTGAATAGGGTCTTCTACCTTGCTGTTCCTCCAACCGTCTACATGCCTATCACTTCGAATATTCACAAGTGTTGTATGTCTGAAAGGTGAGTTCTTTCCTAGCTTCTCGCGTAAGTTGACGGATACATTAGGGTCAAATCAACCTAGGTACCACAAGAGCGCGCTTTCTAGCCTCGTTTACCTACCTCGCTGAATACGCTGGCTGTGCTTAGAAGAAATCCTTCACGATAAATTTCGTTTTGATTACGTTTGGAGGACCAGTTTTCGCTAAGCCTGTGAGATTTTCAAACTTCGCAATAGAATCCCCTGTACTTTATGGTGAGTTTGCTTTGGATCGCGGAAAGTGCCACTCAATTTGTATGGAAAGAAACCCTTTAATAATACATTTGTTTGTGACCAGTTTCCGTTACAAGAATGCTTCCTTACCAAACTTATCAGAGCTTGCTTTTAGAGAGCAAAAAGCTCACGTGGCTCGGGACGATGTCATGTTTTAATTATGATAAATTAGCTGTGAGTGTAGTGGACACTCGGTCAACGTTAGGTATGGAGTATGGCTTAGGGCTGGAAGGGCCCACTGAAAGTTACGTAGCCTTCCCCCTGTCTAACCTTTCACAGTACAACTAACCATTCGGATGTGCTGAATTTTTCACGCATTGCATGGTATTAATTCGTTCAAGCTTACTGGTAGTAGGTTTTCAGTTATATTCTCTCGAGCGTTATTTTCAATATCGAATCCTCTAGGGCTCTGCTGCTTACGATAACTAGTATATCATTTGTATTATGAATACAACGTTTTAGGTAAATTAAAACAAGGACGCCTTGAGTCGGATTGAGCCAGAGACTTCTTGCTTATGTCCCATTTCATTCAGTTATTTCACTACGTGGTTAGCGCTATCATATGGCACTTCTGGCCCGTCTCGTAGTCCGAATTGTTGGAAGGACATAACTTAAACGACCATACCATGGTGAGCAGTACTGATGCCAATTCTGTTATGTACAAAAAGCCATTTTCATCAAATTAACAGAAGCATGAGAATTAAAGTTACCGATGTGCTTCGAGCATCTAAGTGGCATTTTCGCCGACGAATATCAAGCCATTACATTGGCGCTTTTGAGGATTTGTGGAAGAAGGTTCCCGTAAATTCTACCAAATCAATAGTTCTCGATCGTTTTCTTCATCGTCGGGGTGGTGGAAATTTACTGTTTTAGTAGTGGCAGAATCTCGCTGACACCAAACTCATTTGGTTATCAGGGCTGAACCGACGACTGTATGGTTCTGACAAATATCAGTGTAAGGTTGCGACCCCCAGATTGGAGACCACTAAAGTGGACAACAACCGTGCTGTTTAACGGAACTGTGGAAACGAGCAGTATTTCGAATGGTCTAGATCGCCAATCTGCTCTTCCAACCATCAAGTATTCTCAGAAGCCCCCCGCAACTGCCTAACCCAGGTGTTCATAAGTAGTCCGACTGGTACTTACTATTCGTGCATCGGCGACCGCATGCTTCAAACAACTCAGTCGCCATTCTCGTTATATCGGTATACCTCGAGGATCACCAGAAAGGATCTCTGCTTACTACCGTTTTGTCTTCGTCTTTGTAGCCTGGATCAAGATACTTGCTACCTATAAGGTTTAAGGCTAACCAGTATGGAACCAGACGGATAGTCGTCACAGCAGACTGTTGTGCACTGTCCAATACTCATTCCAGTTGAAATTGACAACGTTCGTTGTCACAAACTACAGTCACCTCCTATCATTCCTCTGCACTGAGCCTGTCCAGCAGTTCACAAAGCGGAAGCAACTTTCCTTGGTACAGGATCTCCGTTTCATTGTGTATCGCATTAGGCCCATAGCTGGAATGGCGCCCGTAATATGCAACCTTTCACATGTACCTACTTTCTGTTGGCCAAGCCCTTCCCTAACTTGAACCCACTGTTTTCTACGTATAACTCATGTATTCCATATTCGTCCACAATGCCTCATGAACTTTTGACCTTTAACGTGTTGAACCGACTTTGATGAACTTTTCACGTGAGATTTTCGACCCATCGCGTTACCACGTGCTGTGCGCGCACATACGTCGCTAACTCAGATCGATTCGCCCTTCTTTCTGGGATTTCTCTGGACCTGCGCCAATTCGTGCAACAGTTAGACGGAAATCACCATAATTTGAGGCTTTATCTCCTCTGTAATGTACTACTCATAAGGTTGCTGAAAATCCACGACCGGTTTCGCCCTTCTTGGGGGTCATCAGGTAGGCGCAGTTCCCGGGTTTCCGTCAACCTTATGTTCTACTTGAAACCAAATTGCACGAAATTAGCGAATATACACTCATTTGCAAATTAATTTGGTTTTTTCGAGAGACTCACCTGGAACCCAGCTGAATCTCTCGTTTGTGATGTTCTCAGGCAACTGAATGTGCTGTACCAGGCCACCTCATGTTTCAATCGCTACGATATTCGAGGTATCGTGATACGTGCATAACTTTGTAATGTACTACTCATAAGGTTACTGAAAATCCATCGACAGCCCACGACCGGTTTCGCTTTTCTTGGGGCTCATCAGGTAGGCGCAGCACATTCAGTTGCCTGAGAACATCACAAACGAGAAATTCAGCTGGGTTCCAGGTGAGTCTCTCGAAAAAACCAAATTAGTTTGCAAATGAGTGTATATTCGCTTTATCTCCTATATACGTGTTTTGCACGTGTAGTACCGCATTTTGTTGATAAATCCCAGGAATTCGCAATTCCTGGCTTGTGACTCCGCGCGTCACTCAATCGGACTTCCCAAAATACGCCACGTACTCTGCATCACGACTCACCAGACCTTTACCTTGTCGGGGTTGTCCCGCGAGCGCGTTTTAAGAACAGTTTGAAAGTAATGTTCTATACCACAGGCCTGTTTTCTTTATTCGATCGAGATGAGCAGTCTATCTTCACAAAGTTCCGCAAACCACTTTTGCCTGTTCCCGGGATTCATCCTCCGTGAAGGCGGATAAAGCTTGACTGTAGTTACCCGGCCATCCAAATAGCGCCAGTGGAGCACACTTTTTTATCGAAATAAACCTCACTGCCAAGCGCAGGCACTTTGGGTTTGCTGGAGCATCTTTGTTGATCCACTCAGGTAGTTGAAATACATCGTCTTCTGTTAGACACTTCGGATATGACCACGAAAAAACTGATAGGTTAACTGTGTTTATGTACACTAAGAGTAGTAACAATAGCTTCCCAATCTTGTCCGTTGTGATAGGAGTAAACGCTGATGTGTTTCAGTAGACTATAGCTTACCTGAGGTACCTCGCGTTGTCGATCCCGTCATGTCAGATCGCATGGGACAAGTCAACTTTTGCCAGGTCATCACAGTCCGGTGTACGTGGCTTACATATGATTTAAGCACAGTGACGAGTGTTCATTTTGTGCGCAAGATCGGACTGGCGAATAATTACAGTTCCTTATGTCGGTCTCTGAATGGCAGATGTTATTGAACGAAGAAAATCAGAGCTACCATGGCACTCCGCGAAAAGTGCATACAATCGAACAACTTTTTAATGAAGTAGCCGTCAGTGTCTGCTTTGTCACAGGTCAATCCTGTCAATCTTGTTGAAAGGACATTTGATGATGCACTGATAACCACTACACCACCTTTCTCTTGTTTTATATTATTATTATTATTGCAGACTTTTGTTGTCACTACCAAAATAGGTCTCATGGGTTCGTTCGTGGCTGGTGAATTCACATCAGATTGAGATAACCCGTACAATCACAGAGAGTGGGAGAGAATAGTCCGCAACGAACCACTTGCTTTGATTTCCTAGCGGAGGAGTTAGCTAGACGTTTTGACGTAACAGCGCCGCATACATACCCAACGCTTTGGATGAAATACAAGGAACTTGGAGAGCTTTAATCCATATTTGGCGTGCCATAATGGAAGAATATCGGAGGACTTTTACTATTCAGTGTGATTGAAATGTCCGATTAACCGCATTCACAATTGAATTTCAAAAACAGTTTCTCTAATCTAATGAAGCACTCTCTGCACGTATCGTTTATCTGAGGATCGCGATATCGGAGTGGTGGTCTTGTCTGTTAACCAGCCAGGTTGAGGATCACACTCGAATGACATTTGGAATAAGCGCTTGCTTTCGGCCAGTCTGCGGGATACATGCACACCAGATAACCCGGAATTGACGAGTGAAGTCACTTATGCATTGCATTTTTGTGGAAGGTGTGTGTGTGTGCATGCTTAGACAACGCACCCGCTGATGACCTGGCAACTCGGATTCCGAAACGGGTGCACGGTGTTACGTGCAAGTTAGAAACTTTCATCTCTTAGACCATCCTAATCTTACATCGACAAACAATAAAGCTGCTATGAGGACAATTTAAAAGTGATTTCCATGCACGCTGCAGTTGTCACCTCTAAATGATCTTAGGGCAACATAATGTGATTCCGAGAGATATTAAAGTGAAAAAGGTTGCCGGTAGCTGAGGCTGTTGCTATCAGGCTGCGTAAACCTCAACTCTGCTCACATACTGTTTGCCTGTTGTTTATCTCGGGCACCTTTACATGAAACACATCATCATCTCACATACTGCCTGTTGTTTATCTCGGACACCTTTACATGAAACACATCATCATCATCATCATTGTCAGCTGTAATGACCGCGTACTCGCTCGT
>NW_008751726.1:747091-749482 GCF_000715545.1 Opisthorchis viverrini
CTCAATAGTCTGACCTGCTCGGTTGCAGGGGGTTGGCCTAACCCGAGGGCGCAGGGAATAAGGCATTACTGTCTCATTCCTGATGCGGCTGCGCACAGCAGGTGCCTTTTGAGCAGCACCGGGCTCTTTGGTTTTAAAAGTATTTCGACCGTATCGGATAATGCGCTGGCGGTCACGGTCAACCGTTGGGCGATCGGAGTGTGCGGTTTTTGGGGCCGACCTTTTCTAACCCGTCCTTCCTCGGGGGAAGGCAGCATCGCTGCTTCCATAAATATGGACATGCTGGTCGCCTGGGGGAAACACCTTACTGCCTTCACACTCCTGTCGCAGAGGACAGTACAACTTTACCCCCAGACCGCCCCGTGCCACGATTGCCCGTAGTGCGGAGTCGCGCTGCTCTTGGTCTGGCTGCTCCCCTTTGGTCTTCCTGGCATGGTTGTACCTTGTGGAACGAAGTTCCAGCCAGTGTAGCCCGCGGGATCATTGCAGCACGCAAGCCCGACCACCACGTCAAGGTGGCAGCTTTAGGTCGGGCCGTTGACATTCGCCAACAAGCTCACAGTGTCTGATTAATGTGCAGTTTTTCTGGTAGTTACCATCCTGTTTACTGTTGTACCATTTGGTCCACTCATATTACTCCTTTACGGTGTATTTAAAAATGGACGTTGTTAACGAGTATGTCTGCTATCTGATCTGTTAATTTCATATGTAATTCATCCAACCGTTAACGCTATTAGCGAACTTCCTGCACAACTTTGACAGTTGGTCAGAATCTGAAACGTTGGACACTTTGGTTTAGTTACGGTAGACCACTAATAAGCAGGTCAAGTATATATACTGTAGGGGGAAAAACAAACGCCCCGTAACATGATAGTAGTATTAACTTGCAACGATCTAAATTCGGCATATTCGCTGCGTTCGCGTTTAAGCGGTTCGAAAACATTGATGTTTCTCGCTTCATTTCGCCTTAGAGCACGTGATGCGGTATGCATACATGCGGGTGCTTCCTGTAACTTTAACCTGTATGGCTGTAGTTTTGTGCCTAAGCAAATTTTTTTGGCCTGGCTTAAAGTGAACTGATGACAGTCGAATGGGGTTGCTCATGACTAAATCACAGCTGACTTGTAAATGCTGCTCAAGTTTTGGTGTATCGATGTGGTCTCAGCGGACCTGCCACAACCTGTAGGTTAATGATCATATTAGTGCCCCATCATCCCATGTAGTAAATTAATGACAGCTCGCTATCCGTATTTGTGCAGTCCTTGGGACAGTGTACAGGTGAACAACCAATCGAAATAGTTAATCTAAGCAGAGGCCGAAGAATAATTGGTGCATAGCTTTCCGGTACACACAGGTTTAGGGGATGTTCCAACATTTCTGTGCGCCTAAGGAAGAAGAATTGGGCAAAAGGTTCCGGTACACACAGGTTTAGGGGATGTTCCAACATTTCTGTGCGCCTAAGGACCACACGCTGATGCAGTGATGTAACAAGCCGAACCTGTAACGCTTTAGAAAATCGGCCGCTACAGGGCTGTAAACAATGCTATACCGCCATCAATAGGTTTTCATTCATACTTTACAAAATCCGTCAGCACTAGGCCAACAGTCTTCCTTAGCACATACACTGTGTTTACTTTGCGATGTAATGTTTTTTCGCAGACTATATTGTATATACAGACAGTTCCTTGTAGGTCACAACGCTGTTCACTTAGACGAGAGCAGCTGGCGGCCCTAAATTGACACAAAAAACATACATCGATGAACCTCTTACAGCTCGCAGAACCGTAACATGGCGTCTGACTAAATAATCAGTGAAACATATCGAAACATTCTGTTTGCTGTCAAGCTTAGCTTTGGTCGTTCATAAAAAAAAATCATCGTCATCACGTGTCTCTGGTCTGGTCAGGTTTAATCAGCTGCCAAGGGCAGACACCGAATGCTAATGGTCCTAGTCCTGTACGCTAAGTTCAACTTGACTGATCGATTAACTCGTTGAAAAGTTGATCCAGCGATACTCTGACCTAGCTGGATTTGAGCGTGTGATTTTCTTTAGTCTTCTGCAAATAGCCTGTCATAACAGTCTTCCCATCAGGTGTCATTTCACGTCTCGTCACGCTCAGCTTCAAATTTTTTCTAGTGGGCCACGTACACGTATCACCTTTTTACTTTACGAACCCGTTCACAAACTCATTTCTCCGCATCAAATGTTTTCCTCCTAAGTATTTAATTCGATTTTTCACAGTCAGAAACGGACCCCGTTCACTCATTTCTCCGCATCAAATGTTTTCCTCCTAAGTATTTAATTCGATTTTTCACAGTCAGAAACGGATACCTCAGAGCCAGCCCTTCCCTCTTTTTATTCTCTCTCTCTCTCTCTCTCTCTCTCTCTCT
>NW_008751726.1:753071-880561 GCF_000715545.1 Opisthorchis viverrini
TATATACGAAGTACTTCATCCAGCTGAGCCGCATACTCGTCCTATGGTGCCTTGGAGCTAAAGTTGATAGATGTATAGCCTAAGACGATAAGCAGTTTACGTGTGGTAACTACTCAGCGATGCACTGCGAAATCGTTGCGCGATCAATCAGGACACCGAAGTGGCAATTCAACTTGAGACGGTCTGGTAGAAATGTCGAGTTCAGTTGTGCTGGCGTGCTCCTGGTAGAAAAATGTCATTAGGCCTTTTCAAGGTAAAGGGCTGCCTGCATGTCAGTTTTTCCAGGTGGTGTAACGTTGAAGGAGATCATTCGGAATTGAACTGTTCGGCGCAAAAAAATCGTTTTTCAGCCGTAGCACTCTTTTCGGTGTATAGCTGCCATGGAGCCCCAAAGAGTCACGGAGGCTGAAATACTGTCAGGTTGACCAAGACTCGACAGGAAGGCTTAATCCTTCACGAATGGTTGGCTTCCCAGTGATGGAACCGGAGTGAGGCAGAATCACTCTAGTTATCGAGCTGTAAAGAGTGCTCTGTAGATCGTATTATTGCTTGTTCCATGTACGCGATACCACATGATTGTCGTCCGGAATGATTGTTCGATGAACCTGACTAGGAAGACTGTAAGTTGTTGAGTTGCGAATCACAATCCTCCGGTGAACAGCTAGCTTCATCCAGACGTTACACATTACTCATAAAGCCGCTGAAAACCCTTCGATAGCTCATGACCGGTTTCGCTATTTTTGGAGCTCACCAGGTAGGCGCAGCCTCCGAGTTTCGTTCAACGTTATCTTCTATTTGAACCCAAATTGCACGAAATTCGACAACTAGACATATTTGCGCACCAGTTCGGTAATCGTGGGAGACACCAGAAACCCCAAGAGGGTCGAAGCTGGTCATGGGCTGCGGAAGACATTTCAGCAACCTCGTGAGTAATGTGTTACGTCAACTTCAGCCAGGTTATATCGCCTGACAGGCACTTTCGTCCTTCCGATTGCGCAACCAGAGTCTATTGGATGGGATTCTAGACGGGCGACACATGATAGCAAAACCTTGAAAGTATTTCGTTTGATTGAGGAGGACACTTTCAATCGTTTCCCAAGGCACTCTCTTCTTTTTCGAAGCATTCACAGGCTACTTCACTCATGTCTCTAATAGAACACTCTCGACTGTTAAATGTGCCGTTGTCCTAACAAAGCCTTGTTTGCTCCACTGTTTAAGGCAGCGAAGCTTAAGTGCTGAACACTAGTGTTGTGCCGTCAATGGTGATGATGTAGTCGAATATCAGGCTTCTTGTTCCTTTATTTTCCACCGGCTTACACATTCAAAATTCAGGTCGCGGTAGCATTGTTGCTAATCCCACGTTTTGCCAGTAAGAGACCTAAAAGACCTTATATCTGCCCGTGAGTACTTGTTTGGCGGTGGATCGATCTTTTCTTAAGTGAACTTTTGACCTTGCTTTAACCAACAGCCATCGGTAGGTACGTCAGATGATGTGTGGTGTGTTTCTATCGTTGACTTTTGAAGCCAGATTTTCTCCGGCATGTGATTTCCTACAAGGTGAATTCACGTTTTTTGTTCCATTTGCCTTGAGTAATCTTATTTCTCTTTCCTCGTTAGCCCAGCAGTTTGGACACGTCTGATTATCGAAAAACCATTTGGACATGATCTTTCTTCTTCCAACGCTCTTTCGGCACATCTTGCAGAGCGCTTCACGGAATCTCAAATCTACAGAATCGATCACTATCTGGGCAAGGAAATGGTTCAAAATCTGATAATGCTACGGTAAATTCTATACTTCCCTGTCGCTGTCATCTTTGCCGCAAATCATTGGTCCCTGCTTTCTACTTCCACAATTTTCCCGATCATGAAATAAGACGGGGATCCATGGTCAAATTTTTTCCATATACGTGCGCAGTGTTGCCTCCCCCAGAAGTGAACGCTTCACTGAAGCGAACCAAACAACCTGGTCCCAATTTTTACGGCTGCATTACATTAGACTCCCATTAAGCAGCGCTGCATAAAATTTACAGGTCTCGGTAATTGAAATCTCTAGTAATTTCTTCAGACTATTATGTTGTGACGAGATCTTTCGCTCCAGTCTTCGTATCATCCCCAATGAGCACTGTTTGAAAGAAATGCACATACAACCTTCGGTGGTATACTTTTTTGGAAATGCAGTTAACCTGCTCTTCAGAACCATAGCATCTCACACTGGAGTTTCTGGAAAGTAGCTTTAATTGTCTTGCATCTTCAGAACACTGAATATCGCTCTGAAATGTCCAGTCTATTGATGGAACGTGTGCGGGATTAGGTAGGTTTTCGATGCGCTGTTAAAGCGAAGTTAGTAGACGAATCGACATATGGTCGTTTTAAAAATATCAGCAGGATGATAAGCCGGTAAGTTTGCAGGTTTTCGTAAACTCCCTGTGCTAGGAAACAACATGGGAGCCAATGACCTAGGGTGGGCAACGTTTGGGGTGAGGTCAAACACTCAGGAGTCGTCATAACAGTACAATAGCGCAGATATCTCAGAGTAAATACAGGCTCACGTTGTACTGATTTTTGAAGGATTGATTTACAAAGCTTTCATGATGGGCAATGCGAGTAGCCACAATTGGATCCGGTTAGCTGCTACCATACGACCTTGAAAGAATAGTGATATTAGGCAGCACGACGAAAAACACACAGTAATGCGAGTTAGGCATTAATAAGCCAGTAGCTTTCCAGCCACGGTACGATCTTCCGCGGCTTCGAAGTACCATACCGTGTGCTAGGAATGGTTGGTACCGTAAGAAGCCCACTCAGTCGAAGCATACGGAGAGGGAAGCTGGGTACTTACTACACAAAACGGAGTGTGAATGACCGCAAATCGTCGCTTGTCTGGCGAACCAATCCCACGGCAGTGGATGGACAACAACAAAGCTCGACTCGATCGCGTACAACCTGTCTTTCGGTTTTACTCAGGTAGCTAATCATTGAACGTACTGCTGCAAAAAAATAATCGTTCAGCATTAACACCTAGCTGCCATGCCATGTGAAGGAAGTACGATGGTTTGAATACTACCAGGTTACCCAAAAGTAGACAGGAGGAGGGTTGGTTCGAACCACTTGCTGATGTTTTGTGTACGAATGCTGTCGAATGCTGATAGAAACAGGATGCTTGTAAATCATCCCTCAAATCTAGGTGACTGTGTAGTAGACCCCTATTTTACCACATTTTACAATGGATGCTGTTCCTGCGAAGGTGGGCGTAGACTGTGCTACGCTGAGCATGGAACCACCTTAGTCCAATGGGCTAGAAGGTGCTGGAGTAGAGGCTCCTTTGAAGGCGACTTTTGGGATATTTGGTTATAAAGACGCTTGTTTGGGAACTAACTCAATAGAGAATGAAATCAAAGAGCAAAGGCAACGGAAAACCTGAATATACACTCATTTGCAAACTAATTTGGTTTTTAGAGAGATTCACCTGGAACCCAGCTGAATCTCTCGTTTGTGATGTGAATAAAAATATTTTTCTTAGTGGGTAGCCAAAACTTTCGCTTTGAAGTGACAGCCATGAGTTCAGATGAGGACTGTCAAAATTCAGTAGGACCTGGCCGTCTTAGTAAAAAACGCTGAAAAGCTCGCCAAAAACACTTTTCCAGTTTCAGCCATCTGTAGCACTAGTATTGGGCCAAGTGCTAGCCCCCCTTCCGCGAAGACTCAGCCCCCTAGGAGAAAATAAAATGTCCTTATCGTCGGTTGGATTACTGTGCCCAGTCTCCCGGTGTTCTTCCACTTATCTTTTTCAAGCTTTCCTTCTCTCATCCCTCGTAGCTTCTCAAATCACATCCTTAACTCGCTGTGGAATTGCGACCATATTGACAATGTCACAATCAGTTTCAAAGAACCTTTTGGTACTGAAGGTCGCGGTGGCTACTTTGATCAGTTTGGTATTATTCGGTGAGTAATGGTCAATATCTCTGTTAATTGATATTTATTTGGACGTGTTTTGTTATGAGTTACAGCAGTCTCTCTAAATGGTACCGCCTCACTAACTGGAACACTTTACTCCGGTCCCGCGAAATTCTCGGCGTCTGATAAATGTGAATGAAAATGCGTCGTGCATATTTTCCATTCTGGCTCTACGACTCCCTGGCAGGCAACACTCCAGCTATGGGGACATATGAGCACTACAAAACATATCAGGCGTTTTGTGTTTATTTACGGTGGTGCAGGATCCCCATATGTCAAATTTATTCCTATCCATTATTTTCGATGCATCTGCTTGGTACTGACGACGGATCGGAGTGAGTTATGATGCTGATCGTTAACTCCACAGTGGTCGTTATAATTATTCCAATCATTGCTTCACCCCATTCGTTGCTGAATTGCTTGATGGCAGTTCACTTTTTTATTGTTAATTCAGCTGTACAGGTCCATTTTCCTTTGTGAACGCGCCTTGAAGCGGACGTTGCCGCTTTTCAAAAGTAAAGTGCAAATCCCTAAACCAATTCGAACGTCAAAGTGTTCACGAACTATTACACAACTTTGGTGGCGCGTGGTCTCGAAACGATTTAGTGGAAGGAGTTGTCACTTGGGTTGATCAGTCTGAGTTCTGTTATTAGTTATTGAAAGCGCAACTCATGAAATACTGCCGTTGCAGGTCACACACGGATTTGGCACCGGTGTATTGGCGCTGGTAATGTTGGCCTCTGAACCTAAAGAAAAGTTCTTCTGGCTCTTTTCCCGTTGCGAAGACTCTGAGAAGCGTACACCCGATTCCTGTGGAATATGCTTCAAACAGCATCAACCGCGACGAAATTGATCCTTCAGCCCGATTGCTGGCATTCAAAATGTATCACACTGCTGCCGGCTGCTGCCTCTACCATTCATTTAAAAAGGTGGTTTAACGCCTTGCTTGAGGAACTTATACCAGAACCAGCTTTGTGTCTTGGAGAGCCTGCATAAAAAGGAAGAAATTCAATCGACGTTTTTAGTGTTTCAATTACGGTTTGCTTTATAGAGGTACCAAAAACAATGGCCGTTCCCGAAAGACCGCGATTCGTACTAAAAGATTTGGCGGATCACGGTTATCTCCCTCCACCCTCAAGTATTCATCAGACCCGTTCGATCGCACCCATGAGTTCATCGAACTGCTAAAATCCAATAAAGACGCACCTCGCCTAACGTTACTGCGATAGGAAGAAACGCCTACATCTTCAGGTAAATATCAAGACCGGATCTGTGGTTATTCTGACGATTCACAGGAGGAGGAACATCACGATGCTAAAAGGTTCGGATTGTGTTCAGCTACCTTTGGACGTCCAGTGTGCAGTCGGTCACCATTCACGACTACGAGGTGGTGGTCACTCTCAGGCAGTGCATGACGACTGACCAATGTCAACTTTCGTTGTAGCGGAGACCGTTGTAAAACTGATGTTTCGTTCATGAAAGACGAACCAAACAGTCTGAAAGAAAATGACTCTGGATGAAAAAGATCAGCGGGGTGCAGCCTCTGTCAAAAAAAGGTCCCAAAAATACCTTTTCTCTAATTAATAGGCTTCTTTGGAAACTTCGCCTTTTGGCGCCGAGCAGCGGCGTCTATCTTTTACTCATTGTGGAAAAGCCATATATGGGACGAGCGTAGATACACATTAACTGCGGGCGCAATCAGTTTTAACGGATTTTAGCTAGCTTCACTCACAAATATTCCTCAACACAAGCCTGATGCTGACCGGTAGTTCGGCTAGGAAGCGAATGCTTTATGACTACTATGCTCAACCAGTACGGGTCGAATCGCACTGACCCTAACCAGGTGGGCACTAAGATTCCTTAATACCCCATTTCATGTTCCCACATCATATACTGCCCACCATGAGCTCATAATGATAGAGGACTATCTAGCGGTTTTGACTGGGTGAAGCGCCATTTAATTGTGGACACGTTGCAGTCAACTGAATCCTGCTATGTTACTATGTGCCCAAAAGAAGGATACAAGCAAGTGATTTTTCTAGCTCAGGTAAATTTCGATATACCTCTTTTCTGCCGGCGCACTGCCAAAGTCTAGATGTTTATCGAAAAGGTGAGTAAAGCCCGTACTTCAAGAAATCAGCAGAATAACGTTTAAGTCATTTAAACGTCATTTAAAGTCATCTAAAAGTCATTTAAAACTACGTAAAACCTACGTAGTTCACTCTCCAGAAGAGGCTTAGAAGTTCCCTTCTACGTGGTGATCTCTATCAGAACAACCTTGTTTCATCTACTCTTGTGCTTAGCAGGTCGTGTAGCTTCAGGACACTGCCAAAAGAGGGCCAGCTCTTATCATGAATTTACTCATGGTGCATTGCCCTCAGTTAAGTAGTTCGTAATGGGCAATCAACCGGTTATGGGATTCTTCATGTGGCTAGGCTCTTCGGGAACTAAACGGGTTTTTACCAGTCTTTTTATTTCATTGGCCAATACGAGGACCAGACCACTACTGGCCCATCCGATCACCTTCAGTGTCTTCATTGTTGCTTGTTTTTTTACTTCTGTCGCAAAACTAGAACCTTACTCCAAGACAGTAAAAGAGTATAACCCAACTAACTGTTAATGAACAGCAATGCATGGAAGAACACTTCAATTTTCAGTGCGTTTTTATCCAACTAGCGATCGAATGAAGACCATTCATCCACTCAACCTCATAACAGACAAGTGGCACTAATAGACTATTGAATCCTCTCCTCACACAAGACTGAAAACCAAATAACCGTGCATTATTCAGCCGTTTATTCATCTGTTATCTGCACACCTTACGCAGTCTGTACTAGTGGATTAGTGCTGTCAACTCCGAATCCCATGTAGCCCCACGGTATTCATCAATTAGTGGTGCTTTACTGACAGAATACTTACGACCGCTTCGCCAATCTGCGCTGAATGCTCATCAGTCATTATATATGATATATATGTATATAGCACATAACATTAGATATATCGGTTGGGCGTAGATTCACTTTTTTGGTTTGTACACTACCGACAAGAGAACCCAGTTATCACGAAACCCAACTGTAATATCTTAAGACGCGATATCGACAAGGCTACAGACAAATCTGAGTTACATTCGATACCATCTTTGAACCGTTCATTCTTCGATATGTGTGCTCCTGTATTAGTAGTTTGTCAAGAAAATAATTCACAACAATCTTTATTTTCAGTGACGTTGTGCAGAATCACTTGATGCAGATACTCTCATTAATCGCAATGGAACAACCAAAATCGCTTGGAGCTGATGATATTCGTAATGAGAAGGTGCGTTTATTAAATGCTTTCCCCCGAATGGCTTTTTCCAGTCCATCCTAAAATTCTAATATCGTGTTGCATATGTGATGGTTTGGATAATTCCACCTCCGAATTGACTTCATTCAACTTCGTTAAGTTCATTTCAGTTGGCAGCCGATTATCGGCAGTTGTAATGGATCTGTGCTTGATATCTGCAATACTCACAGGTTTCGAGGTCCCAACTACAGTGTTTCTAATTGTATTTAACACCAACGGGTGAATTCCGTTCTCCGCATGAGCAAGACAATAACTTTATACGTAAGGTTGTGCAGAATTCTTGGACAGCAGTTCTTCTTCAGCAACCTTACATAGATACATGTATCGCGACATCTCGAATATTGTACCATCTGAAAAATGAGGCGGCCTAGTGTAGCACATTGAGTTGCCTGGAGACATCACAAACGAGAGATTCAGCTGGGTTCCAGGTGGGTCTCTTGCAAATGAGTGCATCTCGCTAAAGACAATAACGTATTTAAACCAGTCCATACTTTGGAGATCATGTATACCCACAGAAATATGAAATATTTCCTGGATACTTTGTCGGGTTAGGTATCAAAGTAAACCAGCGTTTTATCTGGAGCTCTGTACAACGGTGCGATGCTGAGGTTGATTATGACAGTTCATAAGCAGACAATGGGCACCTGAACTAGTAACAAGCTCACCGGTTTGTAGTGGAGCGTCAAACATATTCGGCAAATGTTCCGAGGTCTGTCGTAGTCGAAGGAACTTTTGGCTGAAATGATTAGGAAGTCATATATGATTGACTCACAAACAGAAGACAGTGATCTTCAGTTCGCTGTCTGCACGGTTTGAAGAATTGAATCATAATTGGGGATCGTCCACGGTTTGTGATGCCGTTTCTGCAGTAGATCAATATCAAGTGGTCCATTCAGACGCAGAGGTCACTACAATACCCGTAGTGATCATTTCTTGCCACTAGTTTGTAAATAAAAGATTCGAAAAATGATGCTTGGACACTGCAACACCTTGATCAATGCTGTTGAGAACGATGCAATCGTTCCTCTCACGGGTTTGATTGTCAGTGTGCTGAACCCAGATACGGACATTCGAAGAACGTGTAGGGCGTTGTGACGTACGAGTGGGTACTTACATACGATGGCCTACATGCGGGGTTGTCTCTTTGATACCATAGATCGATTGTTGATAGAAAGCATTAGTTTATGTTCGAAATCCATGTCAAAACTTCTGCATAATTTAATGCTGGAGCGAGATGGTTCAGTGGTTAGCGCGCGAATTTACTAACCGGAAGGTCCTTGGTTCGAACCCGACCTCTGCCTCTCGACTTCCCTTATCTAGGCTTGGGCAACCTCGTGCTCCCTTCGAGTGGTATGGAAGGTGTTACAGGTGAACGATAATTTAATGGGGGGAAGAAAGGAATAACATCGCATACCTTCAGGTGTGCTGATTTACACATGGGTTTGATAGCGTTTCGAAATCTTCCAGTACGTGGTCCGATACTCCAAGATTTCCAGATTTAAACTGGCCACAAATTCAGAAAACATCTGCATCTGGATGCGAAAGGGAACCATTATGCATTGAACGGTTGTCTAGAGAATCAACAATGGATGACTTCGCCTAAATGGAATTAGACTGATAGTTAGAATCAGCATGTCTTCTATGGACAGACTATTGACCTGCATTACTTACAAGTCAATCGCAGACTGGACACGTATGGTACCCTGTATTTAGCCATAGTTTAACGTGAGATTTGTGGTGTATCCTGCAGAATGTGTGGGAGGGTCCGTTATGTTCAGAGGTCAAACAACCATCGCAGTAGCATAGCTTACTGTGGTTTGTCACGGTCTGTTATGGGCTGTACGGCGATGGTCACCAGAAGCCACAATTGTGAAGTCATCTGTCTGAAACTATCAAAGTGTGATAAACTTCCTTTTCCCCGTCATTGTGTCCCTGACCGGTCAGCCTGTTTGCCGGTGGTCAGTTTGTGTAACAGCCTGCGCGCAACTACCTCAAGAATCATGTTTCAGTCTTGGTGCAGACTCCATCTAATGGAGCTTGACACGTGATAACGGGTGATGTGTTCGCACTTCTCATCAGCGTTCGTAAGTTCTCCGGCTGAGTATCACAGTTCATCACGTGTGTCCGCAACACCGCAATACACCGTCGTCTACATACTTGAGAATCCAAGCCTTAGTATGGTGAACCACACTGCGCCGAAATGCCTGATGTGCAGTCTTCTATTAAGCCAATTTTCGAACCGTAGACTAGAATCTTCCATCGTGGATGCCGCTTACACACACATGATGACGACCTGAAAATCACGAATAGTGTCGCCTGCGCATTAAGGTCAAACTGATGGACGTACGTGTTTGTTCATTTCTTTAATGTCACCATAATTGAGCAAGCGACTGGGATTCTATAGTAGCACATTGGAGTTTTACAGCCTTTAGGACACCTTGTTTCACCTCCAAAGATTGTAAAATTAAAACACTCCGACTTAGAAGGACTGAACTGAAGATAATATTTTGACCATCGCTATGATGGTAATCCCGATTTTTCCGTAGATCCGATGGCAAACAGCGATGTGAGTTTTACCATGTCCCTTACCGAATTTTAGGCACTTCTCCTCCGAATCGGACTCACATGAAGCTATAGAATGTTTTTGTAATCAGAGAACACTAGGATTTCGCACATTACTTCGCAACACTGATCAAAAGAGTTGGGGGATTGGCTTTTGAGTATACATGGCGTTGCTCCAACACCTGACGGATCGTGAAGGTGTGGTCCGCGCAAGCTCTACCCAGTCGAAATCCCGCGTCATGCTCACTGGTTCCGCGTGCCGTCGTAAAAAGGAGGAGGATCGACAACGCCAAAAACCTTGTTACAATGGGAGTCAAACTGACATCTCTGTGGCTACTGTATTGACTGTGAATTCCTGTGAACATGTGCTCCATTATCCACACGGTCGTGCATGGTCTCGTCCTCGCAGATGGATTCACTCTGTTACATAGGCACTGGCTGAGGAATGCACTGCTGTTCTCTTCAGGCTGAAAGGATGGTAATGCTTGATTAAGGAGATACGCGTATATTTCTGAGCCCTAAGGCATTCCAAATTCACAATCCACGTTTCTTTCCCGGTCCAGCAGTGCGGATTGGAAGTAGCAGTAGCCCAATGATTTTTTGCTCGAAGTACCCTGACGAAGTGTGTTAATAAAACAGCTAGCTGGCTCGGTCCAGTTGACCTTAGGTTTGTCGTGAACATGAGGCCCGTGTTTATGACACGATAACGATGTGCTGCAGAAGAATGTGTGTACTGTCTCTAACCAATCGTCTAACACTCGTCGACAAATAACCCCATCTTTTTCCTCTAATTTGGCAATGAGAAGCTTGCAGACTTCCCCCTCTAGTGTTAGGTCCCCGATTTTGTGCTCATCAGCAAGTTGTTCTGGATTGCCAGTTTGGTAGTTCATTTCGAGTGGCCTAAACAGTGGAACCGCTTTCCCACCATACGCCACTCAGCCCCAACAGTGTTTTTCTTGCGGTGAAGGACTCCCGTATTCGGCATTTGATTCGTTCATTTGACCGAAAGGATTTCTCCAAGACACTGTAGGTAAAATCAACCAAGAACCCAAACGTGTCTTTCGGTATCCAATTTCCGCTGCCATACAATAGTGAAGCACAAGAGACCGACGCCTTACCATCTTGTCCATGTGCGAATGATGATTGCCCAAGATGCGTTTTTTACGATGACCAGGTGCCTTGCTAACCTTTGCAATTCGTGCGTTAACTTCGCCACTTACCGTCACGTCTGTGGATAGCATGTTGTAGATATAGAAGAAAGCCGTGCATCATGCTATCTCCCATGCATAAACCTTAATAATTAATGTTTCATGTTGAATCTCCGGTGTACACTGATAATAGACAAGAGTTCCGGAAATTTTTGTACTAAAGCCAGATCAAGAACCGCTGGGTCCAACGCCTTTGCCACTTTATTTCCGCTTCGGAGTACGAAAGTAAGGTACAGTGATCTGAAGACAACCGCATACGAGCAGTGGACTTACGCACCAATATTCTGGCCGATATTAAACAAGTAACCATCCAACTGTTATTGAACTGCAACCGATCGTAAAGGCTGAACAAGACTTGGACAAAAAGGCAAACTCGTTTGAATTCAATGTCAATTCCGAACTGGCTCGAGTTAGTTGCGCAGGCCCGCAGCTGGGCTTTGTTCCGAGCCCGAGAAGCTTTGATGAGGCTGAAAAATTCTGGCATTCTGTGGAGTGACTGATTCTATGACGTTTCTGTTGGATTCCTCTGGCTGCAATAATTGTGCCACTTGTATTTCGGTCTCTTCGAAAGAACACTTTCATCCAGAATGCCAGTGACTACTCAACTGACCAGGATAGGAGGCATGTGACATGTATCATTGCATCAACTATCATTATTTCTAGACTATCGTTTGCGTATCGTCAACGAACAAGTCCTCATTGACCCGTGAGTGCGTGCTTTTGTATGCTTCGTCATTCTCGTGTCGTGTCGACTATTATTTGTTCTATTTTCAAGCACTTCTTTGGAGAAATATAGATACTGATTTAAAAGCGTTGTGTGAAGAAACAAAAATGGCTTATGTCCGATCTTTTCGTCATTCCAGCTAGAGTCCAAGTGATAATACGATAGCTCTGAATATATAAACAGGTTACTTTCAGCTGTCAGACCCAGTCCCCTCCGCGGTCGATAAGACCTCCGTCCAGACACCTAGTTGACTGCCGGCCACCGTCTTGATAATATAGCCCCCATTTCCCCGATAATGGTTTTAATTTGCGATCCAAGTGAATGTGATCACTTTTAAATGAATTTTACCCAGTTGTAAGTCCACTGTGTGGTTGCATTGTGTAGTGGAGCACAGATCTTTAGACACCCTCATCTGTACAATTATTCAGTGTTTTTGGCAATGGTACATTGGCTAGGTTTGGTAATACTCACCTAAGTATATATTGAATGGACAGTAAGAGGTGATATCTGTGGTTATCCGCATGGAATAAAATTATCTACTTCCTTGTTGTGGTATTCATACACAGAAGTCCTATGGTGACCGTGTAGCGGATGAAAAAGTAAGTGGCCTGACTGTGACGGTCGATCGCTCTCTGCCTAAAGCTGACAAGTGCTTAGTTCTTTCTGTTGGGCTACTCAGAACATCTGGAACCACTGGACCATTATTTTCTCCCACCAATCCACACAAATCCCATTCAGTTCATCGTTTTCAATCCTTTGTTTTTCCCCACGACCTACGATTCCGTTCACCACTATTCAGGTTTCTCAAATAAAAACTTTCTGTTTGTGCAATTTTTTTTAACAGCTTTATATAAAATTTTCAGTTCCTTTAATGTGCCAACACAAGGAGTATATAATTTTTATAAATCCCTGAATAAACACATGAGGGTACGTGAGATCCTGTCACTCATTTTATGGCTGGGCTCATTTATTTTTTCGGGTGGCAACGACTTCTATTCCCTGTATTTTTGCGCTGATTCCTTGCTCTCTAGGGCATCCTTACCGAATACCGTCTTATCACGCCGTGTATCTGGATGCGGTGAAAAAGCCAAAACAATGTCCTTTTATGTAGCATTCGCATTGAAATTTTTGGGTGTTTGTAGTAAATTTCGTATTTTTTGACTCCTCCTACGTTTGAGGTGAACAAAACCTTTTCCGTATTCCATCGGTTAGTTCTGTGCGAGTAATCAAATACTTTTGAATCTCCTTGGTTCAACACTACCCCTGCTGTAAACTTCCTGGAGTTTGGCTTCCCGAATAATGGTCCCTTAGAATAAAGAGCCAGTTTTTTTCCTATCTGGTAAAAGCATCACACCCAGCGGCCTAGCTACGCCGTTCAGATTACCTAACAGCATTCGATTAGGATACTTAATTCGTCAGCAGTCCTGGAAATGTGTTTGAGCCATGCTAACAGAAGACTTGAAGAAGATCGTAATTTCTGTGGGGTAGGTTACTCGCCGTGAATCAATCTTCAATGTTTCAGAAGGGCTTTGATTACCCCCCTCCCATCCTCTGTGTCCCTTCTATGAATTGAAAACCAGCCTTACCCAGTCCCAGTTGGCTACGTGGCTCTATGAGTGTCCACTGTAGCCCTTGCCTTACTGACTTTGAGCTACAACTAACTGACTTTTCCACTTCGACGCCAGTTCTAGAAAAGCAACCTTACTAACCTAAGGAAACAGCTTTCCCGTTTTGTTTGGAACCACCTCAAAAGCGGAATAGTCGGGTTTCAGCGGGATTTAATCCTTACGAACCTTTGGAGAAAGAATTAGCACTTGAACAGAAGCAGCTGTATTCACACTGAATTACCTGTCCCTTATCTGGAGACGTGTCATCCGGTATTATCCTTGATCAGTCAGACACACACGATACATTGTTGCACAAGCAAACGTTGTGCAGATGTTGTTGGACTCGAGTTCGTTCGACTCAAGCATCCTCGCTTGCCTTTCAAACGCAGACCTGGGTCACATAGTTATCACTAATAGTTGGTTGGTTTTTCGAATTTCGGTCTTTCTGAAACGGTTTCTTCGAAATTTCTTGGTGTTTATCATCTATCACCTTGCTGTTAGACTGATGGATCTGTTGGTTGGCCTGATGGGTATTGATCAGGTAGTTGTTGATATGTTCACCAAGCTTGGCACTTAACTTACAAACCGAACTGGAAGATATGGTCGATGGGCGGTTGACTGGGTACTTCCTGATCACCTGTGTTTGTTAATATAGCTTTTGAAGAGTATTTCTTATATCTGGATATTTTTGGCCCATCGGGATACAGTCTTACCGGAAATTCGTTGGTATATTTGTTATTTGTATTGCTTTGTGCTATTTCTTTGGTTTGATGCAGTACCTCAATGACTATTTTTAGTAGTTTCTTTTCTCAGTTAGCCTATCCTCAAATTGGATTGCGTTGTGGTCTGGTCACGAAGTTGATTGCTTTGTTGCAGTTCCGTGTTTTCTGCATTGCAGTGGCGGGTATTCATGCACCCGCCCGTTATGCAAATCGTTTCTTTAATTTACTGGTTTGGTGCATATTTTTTACTCAGAGTTCCTCTTTGGTTCCTTGTGCAGTTTCGAGCTGTGTGGTTCTGGCGCTCTGTTGTCATTAGTGGGCGATAACTGGATGGCTTTTGTCTTGGCGTCTTCGGCGGAATGCCACGTTTCCATAACTTCGCTTTCTTTCTTCGTTCTTACTTCAGCCAGTGTGTGAACATCGTTCCAGTACATTGATGTGAGGGAGAATTGTGCCTGTCTTCCAGTAGCGAGTTTGTGTTCATGTATTCTCGCGGAAAGCTTTCTTTCAATCTGTCCGATGTAGCGTTTTTATCGCAATACTTGTATTGGTGTTGTTCTTCAATATATCCAATCTATACTTTGGCTTTGGTAGCGTCCTCCCGTAACATACTTGGAGGTTTATGAATGGCCGTCGTATTATGTTGTATAGGCGCTGCAGTCATTTCAGCGACGCACTTGATGTATGGGTTGTGATTCGTTTACCTGTCATTGCTGTTATATTAGTCGTATTTAGCTTCCTGAGCGATCGCCAATTAAAGTTTCATCGGTTCCCATTTGTCTGAAGAACCATGTGTCGGAGTTTTTTCTCAATCCTAGATTCTATGGTGTTGTAATGTGTCTCGATCCGCTTAAGCAATGTCCTTGATTATGGTGATTTAAATGGCAGCTCAGAAATTGGTTAGAACAACGAAAAACTGGGATCCCTGGACGTCCTCATCGCTGAGTTGCCAATGGGACTGCTACAAGCTGAGGCCCACAGAGAGGTGACTTTCTTCAGTAAAACAAAACACCCCAGTTTGGCATAATGTTCACAATGGATTTCCTGGGGTCAACGCTGGTCTTCCACGGTTCAGTCAGGTCTTATCAAAACTGCTCCGCGTCAGCTTTCTATGGGCTGTCTGTATGAACCACGCTTAGATCAGTTTCTCCGTTTTCTCTTTGTGTACTGAGGCCCAGTTCCGGTTCTCTATTTTTCGACCCCGCTGCATCCGCTGACGAAGCTGGCCTGAAATTTCTCTTTCGGGTTGTTGCTATGGCGTCCAATGTTTGTGTCATTTATTTTTGTTCTTATCAGGGAACTATGGCTCCGTGATGTGGTAAAGAATTTCTTAGGCTGGTGCAATAGAAAAATGTGGAGGACATTCTATGACAGTCTCAACAGGAAGTTGCTGGGATCTACCGAAAGTGGCATCGTCTTCCCAGGCGGTTGAGATGTGTGAAGATTTTATGTATAGAGGGATAAGAAAAGGCCACCTTTCGGGAAACCGATATGAAACGACTCATTCAGTATGTCCCTTCTAACGAACGTCACTCCATCGTCTGTGGTTTGTCACCTACAAATAGCTCAGAGGATAAATACTAAACTCCTGGTTATCATAGCCACTATCCGAATCCATTTCTGACTGCTTAGATGAGTTTCCGAAGGCCTGGACAGCTTTCGTCTTTTTTTTACCTCTGTACAGATAAAGGACGTGTGTATTGTCACCACTGTATCCAACCTGTGTTTCAAATGCATATTGCTATTTCTCGACGTTTGTTGGATTTTCACCCTCCATTCACTCACCCGTTCGGCTATCCACATACACGTCAAGCTTGAACCCTATGATTAGGATTTGCTATGTGCCTTTCCCCTACCATACAATTAATAAGGCAAAAATTCGTCTCTCCATGTTATTATGCTTGAGTTACTTGTTCCACCCAAAATCTAATGTTGATGAACTACTTGGGAGTACGGCACTGTCTTGACCTGTTTTCCTGTGCTTTCAGTTTTTTTTTCAATCAGGGCGTGTTTGTTGTATGATTGAGAAATTGACGGTTCCATAGGAGAATTAGTCGCTTATTTGGAATTTTCGACAGACGTAGAAGTTCGGGATTACGCCTGTTTGAAGGGCTTCAAAGCTATTTTCCTCTCAAAACGAAAACCTTATTTCTGTTTCATTGTAGGTTAAGGCGTTGCGCAGCGTTCAGCCCGTTTCACTTAATGATGTGGTGGTTGGTCAGTACGTTGCCGATCCCAAAGCAACCGAGCCACCGGCCTCTCTTGGTTACACAGACGATCCCACTGTCCCCAACGGTAGGTGAGGCCTTTTACTTATCAAGATTATCCCATTAATTACGGAGTTACATAGATTATTCCTTCTACCTTGCATCCTGTCCGGAATAGTCGTAGCTCTTATCAATCACCATTTTATCTCAGAGTCTCGGTATTTGTTATTTAAGTTTTCTGCGCAAGAATACACTTTGATGGTTGGTCCTCCTAATTGTCCTGAGCTCCAAACGGTCAGTTATGCTTACAGTTCATTGTCGCTTATGTAAAGGGTTGACTGCGCGGACAAACCGTTTACTACCTAAAGCTTCCCGCTTGGTAATTTTATCGTCACATCAGCATTCTTTTCGACCAATCACCTCTGACATTTGTACTGCTTCACGCGCAAGCGAATATGCTCGCGTCTGTTTGAGTTCATCCATGAACGTTCGGTTTCTCCCCTCCGAATCTGATTGTTTAAAACAGCGAATCCCTTTTATCCATATCATTTTCATAGCAGGCAAACGTAGACGTAAGATGTTGATACTTCAGTTGATTTTTCCAGGTGGAAGGCACGGCGAATGACATTTGTAAAATAGCAACAGCATACAAAGTAAGACACGGTCAGCTTCAGAGTAGACACGAGTTTCGGATCAACGCTGCCTCTCTAGCGTTAACCAGTACGACTGCACTAAATCCCATTAGTCTCAGATTGGAATTGCAAGCTGCACTGATCACAGTCGAGTGATTGCTATTCTCGGATTTCGCTTGATTGATTGCACGGTTCATGTTTGTATCTATGTATTCGAAACTGAAATGTACCGATCCGTTCCATCATCTACTAATGAACCCATAAATAACAGATTACAGCGACCTGATAGTAATCGGGACAAGCTGGGTAACTTTACTTCGAAGTTAACCTGATAAAAGTTCCTTGCTATATGATCGCCCTTGATTAGAAGGCTCGCGACTACATTCTTTTTTTCGGGACGTAGTATGGCGATGTAGTCTTTCTGTTTACGAGAACGTGTATTTCTGTATAACCATTTATTTTAAGAATTTCTCAGAAAGTCACTTCTATTGTTCGCTGACCTATGGTACGTGTATTCTTGGCTGTGTACAAGTGTGTTTGCAGCAAACCTTATGGATGAGCGTATGTTCGTCAAGTAAAATTCAAAACAACAACGGACCGTTTGTCATTGAGTCACCATAAAACTAAAAGAACACAGACACGATAGACAGCAACGTTTAGTGGAACAGTGAAGCTATAGGAAAGATAATCTGAATACTGGACGAGTCCGTGACGACAACCGTTGATTGACACTGCGTGAGTAAGAGCGACGTGTACAGAGCGGAAATGATGACCAAGGTAAGATAACCCACAGGAAGACAACGCCGTCTGTCCGTCTATTTAGGATAAATTCATTTTTACCATTTTTGTGAATGTATATTTCGTTCACGGCTCCGGAATACCTGGCCGGATGAATATCATTAATTTATTGGTTGGGAAACCGCATCATACCTTCAGACCGTCGTTTTGCACGAACTTTTGGAATGGAACAGGTTCTCTAAATTAAGGACTGCTATAAAAACGGTCGCAGTGGACGCTTCCGACAGTATTTGGTAGGTAGTCGCCTGGCGTTCACTTTCCCGTTCTCACTTAAATTGTGGTTCCTTGTGAACCACGGCTTCAACTGCAGTGATTGGCCTTAGCTAGTTTTTCCTGTCTCTGCATAGGCATTTCGCAACGATTCACTTGGACGTCTGTATTAAAACTGATATGTTTATAATCGTTTAATTTTCTCTGGATTGGCATTTTAGCACTTCTTCGTGTGTAAAAACAACTTGCAGTCGTCTTCCAAGCAGTGATTGCGCTGCATTCTGTTCATTACACAGTACGTTTTGATTAGGCGAATTATCCCAAGCTTCACCTGTAGTCCAGCTTTCTAGTGTCGACTCTTCTAAAGGGCAGTTCTGTCTCTCAGGCACAGGATTAACGGATGGACTGTGTGGTACCGCGCTAGAACTTCTGTTGTAGTAGGTAGTGTCCAAACGCTGACGGAATTCACTTCGAAAGTGCGGATCTTTATTCGAAATAACCTCTTCTGATAAACTATAAACGTGTAAACAAATAGCGGAGACAATCAATCATCGCCGTTGCGGTCCTTTCACCATATCAGGGGGGCTTTAGGCTATTTACTGTGGGAACACTTTGTAGCCGAGTTTTCTTTGTGCTAGTCTTTGCAAACTGGTCCATATTATTGAACACATCATTTATCTATGTCCGCGTTGGATACTGTGTGGATTAGATCAGTGTACCAGCGCACACTGTCTTTCGAATGTTCGCGTGCACAGCAGTAACAATAATAGTCACAGGTAAAAAGATGCATTGCATGACCCCAAACGGCCGTTCAAATTAGGCTCTGTTGCATGACAGGACGTTCTTCTCATAAAGTACAAATCTGTTGGTAACAAACAGTGGTTTTCATAGTGGAATTCAATAATAGTCACAGGTAACAAGATGCATTGCATGACCCCCTAAACGCCCGTTGAAATTAGGCTCTGTTGCATGACAAGACGTTCTTCTCATAAAGTACAAATCTGTTTACAAATCCGCAGCTATTCTGATAGTTCAGTGTGCCCATAAATCATTGGTAGATTCATGTGACTTTTAAGTATGCATAATACTTTTCATGTTCGCTAATGAGTTCAAGAGTTGCAGCTCACTGTCTGTTGGTTATAAGTGATATGTTTCATTCATGTCTCTGTGTTCTAGTTTTCACACTTGGAAGTCTGCACAGTGTATCAGAAACCTAATTGTAGTGATTCACACTTGTAGTTCAAAGGTAGTTGGTACCGCCGAATTAACCGCAGCAATCCTTGTCTCTCGCTCCCGCAACCGAGCAAGACTTTCAGTGTACGGTAGTCAGCTGATTAAGCAAAAAATAAAATAAACTCAATATCATAATAAAGCTGGCGAAATAATAATAAACGTAGAGATAATTTTATTATTCTATTACCAGAAGCCAAAGCCTAAGGAGGTAATTATTTTTCACTTGTGGAAAATCGTGTTCAGTATTTGAGAAGTTTCTAAAGTAGAGTATTGAACGCTCGCAGAACAGAAATATGGTCAGTAAACGTCCCATTCGAGCTGTTGATCCAGAAATGATCTCGAGCAGACAGTTGAATTGTGTTACACAGAATATAGAAGCCAGAGTTCCTGTTTTCGGTAAGTAGGACTCAACATGACGGGAACAGGCCGCTGTTTCCGACGGACATTAGCATCTGGTCGGACACTGAATCACTAACGAGAGCTAATCCGGTCGTTAAATCGGTTTGTGATGACAATCACCTAATCACCCTACGTAACAACGAAGTGGGCAGAAAGAGTGAAAAAGAACAAATTACAGAGGATTTCGTTAGCCCCAAAAGCCCCATCCCCGTGTGCAATTAGCATCTTCAAATCTAATTCTTGTAGGTCTCATAATTTTCAAGTCTTCCAAAATTTACAGATGACACTTAACTGTTTATAGTTAAAGTTTCCGACAGATTTTCAAAGCAAGTCAAGAAATCATTTTGATTAGCAAATTAATAAAAGACAGAATATGACGATAGATAGTATTTTCAAAGCACGTGAAATGAGGATATTGTCCACCCCATTTGATCTTTTGGTGGACTGAGTAGCATAGAGCTCCGTCGAGTCTTCTACTCATCGAGATCTCTAGAAAGCTGAGTTGTCATTAAAATTCGTTCACTCAGACACCGAAAGGTTCTGCTCTACATAGTTAGGTTGACCAATGAACGACCTGGCGTGTTCCCAGATGGAAGCAACAAAATAGCATGAAGAAAACGTTTATGGAAACGGATCCACTTGATCACGTAACTATTGTAGGTTCAAAGTGAGCGTAGAAAACACGGATGTATTGCGCACATGAGGCCCACAGGCCCACTTTATAAAAGCACGTATACAACTGTGATCATGTGTTCGGACGTCACACAACAATCCTCTTATTATTGACCAACGGACACGCAAGCTACGATTAGGTCTAACTAGCTGATCAGCCTCTGCGGCAATACTTCTTGCATCCTCTTCAAATTCAGAGCGAATATTTTCTGTGGTGGTCCTTACTTGGATCAACAGGGACTTAGTTTGGAGGTTCTGAATTTGTTTTTGCTCCGACGCTTGAGTCATGTGCTATGTACCGGAAAATTCCGAGCTTCCAAAGCAAATTACTGCTTGTTTTTTTGTCTGTATAAAACAACGGCGACAAAATGAGGTGAGTCCTGCCGGGTGTGAGTTTACTGGGGTCATCTTTTGCGATTCCGTGAGTTGTTGTCAAAAGAACAACTCCAGACAATTAGATCAATGTGTGGATCGCGAAAGTCTGAGCTGCACGAGCGTTTTCTTGTTCGTTTAAACTCATCAGTTGGGTGCAGTTGGATCGTACCAGAAACACCAGTCGATAAAGGCTGACGTGTCCCATCCCTCTATGTCAACGTGGTTAGTTTCAGTATAAAAAAGAGCTCATGTGACAAAGTTCTTAAGCATCCGGTTAAATTCTAAGTCCATGACTTAGTGACTGTTAGGTAATTGCAATCGTTCAGCTGTAGCACACTTTCAGTACCTGGCTACCACACCAACCGAAGGATGCACGAGGGCTTTGATACTGCCAGATTGCCCGAGCCTAGACAGGGGAAATTGAGAGGTAGAAGTCTGGTTAGATCCCCGGACCTTCCGGTCAGTAAACTCTAGCCACTGAGCCGTCTATCCCCCTCCCCAGCTACTCGGGAAAGTCCAGTGATTGGTCAGACAGGGCTTTCTGACTATTCATCAGTGATCATGTAGGTATTAGGGAACAACAATCCTAGAGGCATCTTGGGAACAATTGTATAGAGAGACTCAGTAGATCTTTGCATACAGTTTTATTGGTCTTTTTTCATATTTCTCATCAACGTGGATTAAAATCACAAAATAACAGGAGCAAAAGATTGCGGATCTACACTCGTCTTTCTAACAATCCCATACAATCGCGATATTAAATAATGACCTCAACGCATGTCCCTGAATCACGTTCAGCGTGCTTTGCTCCTACTCGGTCGGACGGCATTTTAGCACTTTTCCGAATGGGCTTTGTCTTCCAGGCACCCAGGTCCATTTTGAAAGCTTATTTGATCACACCAGATATCTATGAGTTTCTGATGCAGAAAACAAAGTCATTTGTCTTTCCGGAGCAGTTTTTGTCTTCTCTAGTGAGGTACAATCGTTGTCCACGCCCCGACTATCATCAGACTACAAATCAACTTCAAACCATGGCATATTTGTTTCTAGGTATCAAGAAAACAGTTCTTGTATTTTAACGTTGAACAGAAAAGAGTATGTTTCGGAAATGAATGTACTACTTTCCAACCAAAGGTAATTCCGGAGAAGTGCCACGACTTTAAACTTACATTTGACCGGGAAATGTGGCGACACAGTTCCAACCATTGCTGCTCTATACAGCCAAAACAAACAACTCGGATTCATCTGAACGAACACCATAAATGAGCTGTTCTTTAGAAACCCGTGAAGAAATTATCCCGATTAAACGGATTGTGAGTAAGTGAAGTCGAGCTTATCACAATCTGGGTCTCATCGGAAACTCTGTTAGACTTTGGAACATTTTAGTGAGTTCTCTCTTGATGATCCCTTACAGGAGATGATTGATTACTTATGTGGAGTTATCGTCAGGATATCCAACTAGGTTTTCCCTTTGATCTAATTAGGAACCACAGTTGATTGTGTACGGAAGATCTCGGCTTTGAACCTAAAGAGAAGGCTCATGAATAAGTACTAGGGATCACCGGCTGTTGAACTCGATGAAAACAGGTAATTCATGTTATCCTTTCTGCCCATCCTCACTACGTTTACGTTTTTGAAATCCTGGACCACTGCCACTTAGTGAAGGTTTACTAATCAATGCATGATGGACGGCCTTTTGTCCACGTAAGTGTTGATCAGAAACTCTTGTCCACGCCCCACCTCCATGCAGAGCAGTGTATCGTCTCATGAACTGTTTTTACACATTTATCCAACAAACATCACTTTTTCCTCAACGACGTATGTCTAGGCCTCTGATTCACGGGTTTATTTGGTGATATGCGGCCTTAAAGGTCCGCAACGGACCACAACGTCCTCACCTTCATAACGTGCTGAGTTTATTTCGAACTTCTGACCGTCGTAGGTTGTTTTTTTTTCTTCCAACAAATGAACCACACTAAATAGTGTCCCGGTTTCTTCTGTTTCATATTTACCGCAGTATTTCGGCGTGGATGTTCATTGCATTCATAATAAAACAAATTTTACTAACCGGACAATGCTTCGAAACAAGGGAGGTTGTGATTGACATTCGGTTGTCACTGTTTTGTACCCTTTCTTTAGTTGAGGTCATCCAAATTCAGCTTTCCTCCACATCTCTTCAGCTTGATAATCCGCATCACTTTTGCAGATTCGACCACACCTACCTATGTGTGTATGCTTCTCCGATTGAATACCGAACGTTGGCGGAACGTGCCGTTTGTGCTGCGCGCAGGAAAAGGTAAGCGTATATGATCATTCATTGTGTTACTAGTGTGTTTGTGAGTAGCTTCTATGTTCATGAGTGTAAGTCACACATGGCTCTGTATGCCATCATGAAAATCAGTTCATCGCGGTTCTGTTTATAGAACACTCCTACGTGTATGCCATCATGAAAATCAGTTCATCGCGGTAAACCCGCGCAGGTGCACAAAAGCGAGTGAGTACAAGGAACATTTGAGCTGCTCACAGCCGATCGGATTCAAGTGCCTGGGTCACCAAGTAGCACAAGACTTTGTCTAAAAGCCTACCTTAATAGCATTTTCGAATATTGTCTCTTCGTGGTCTATTCTTCCGCTTTATTTGCTCCACTCTACGTACATTTCATCAGATTTCCTTACGGATTCACAGCACTTGCTTGTTCAGTTTCCCTCCAGCACCTGTCCGTCCCCACATTTGTCGTACCACTTGTTTCCGCGCCTTCTCTGTTCCCTCATACAACTTCGAACCATGACAGTGTCCAACTTCGCGTTTTTTCTTGAGACCTGTATCTTCATTAGTCCTACTTAATTCTGCTCTCAGATCTGTTGCTTTTCACACTTAGTTATTTTTACCGTCAATTTTTCACGAGTTTACCACTCCGTTTTGTTAGCTTTGAACGAACGCAAAGCCGAAGTGCGAATCCAATTCAAAGACCTATCATTGATGTTATTCGGGTCTGATCCCACACCACGCAACGAACTTGTTATTCGGGTTCAACCTGATGAGGCAGTTTACATGAAGCTGAACACCAAATCTCCGGGTATGAAGTTCCACACGGAGGAGACTGAACTCGACCTGACTTATTCCAAACGTTATCAGGTTGGTTATCACCGATGACTCTTTGTGCAACCATGTACTCTTGAACTTTCCATTGATCTCTCATGAGGTAGTCCTCTCAAACAGGACTTAAATATAAACTCAGGTTACCCACTAACATTGCTGTAATTCGACTAATTTCCGTTACAATAATTCGTCTTCTGGGATATATTGGGCAGCGATTGTCTGTGCATAACAGTTGGCTGTATGTGTATCACTTCATAAAATTGCATATATGTTTAACCTTTTTTTTACAAATCAATGTATTTCGTAGCCATGACTTAACTTGCGTCGGATGGGTCTTGGGTGAATTCGTCTTCACCCGGTAGTCAAATCGAAAACGAAAGCTAGCCATGACTAACTTGCGTCGGATGGGTCTTGGGTGAATTCGTCTTCACCTGGTAGTCAAATCGAAAACGAAAGCTTTTTACACCATTTTTTACGTCGTCCGTCCCGTTGGAGTGGCCTCTGGTGGCCGTTCCGGACAGCGTGCTTTGTAGCACGAGTTTTCCGGCTCGGGCTGTCGCCCTGGAGCGACTCAACGCCCAATCCTTAGGAGCTCCAGATAATTTAGGGACCCAAAAACTATGCTGGGCCGTGGGTGTTTTGGTGAGTAAATTTCCCTCGTCAAGATATTCGTGTAGTAGCATTTTCCACCGGCTTACTTAAACTTTCTTCGATAGGACTTTTGATAAGGAAACACCACGCCCCGAAATCTCCTCAGGCTATTTGTCAGGTTGAATTGTAATCTTAAATACAATCCCGTCCTGTCTTCAGCACGTAAAACTACCGGATGCTTACGAACGGCTGTTACTGGACGTATTTTGCGGAATTCAGACGAACTTCGTGCGAAACGACGAACTGGAAGAAGCCTGGCGTATTCTAACGCCAGTTCTTGAGCAGCTGGAGAAGAATTGCGTCAAGCCCCTACCTTATATCTATGGCAGGTCAGTTGAACTGTTCCTCTGTCATCTATTGTTGTTTAATCACGTTTTCCATTCGAGTTTTGAAAACGTGTGTGTCTGTATGAGAGCTCGCAGACTATTCAGCCCTCACTGGTCGCTTCATTTACCGTTGGTCTTCATATCCATCTATCAAGTTAACTTAGGTCGAAAAGAGTCATCATCCGGAGGCGATTTTTGTCTAGTTTAGAGATTTTTTTCGAACCATGATTTTGCTAAAACTAGGGGCCGCGAAATGTGGTCTCCACCCCGTAAAGACTAATTTACTAGAATGAAGCATCGATTACTTTAGAGTGCCGTTGGAATCCCAAAGATTTGGGTTGATCCATTTCCTCTTGTCAATGTTTATGAAGAAGAGTTGTTTGAACCACAGTTCCATCAGCAAGAAATATAGCCCGCAGCTATAGACTGGAATGTAACCCTTGTTTGTGACATTTTGCCGGCCCTTTTCGTGGGATCGCTGGCAAATTGAAGAAACCGTCCGCACATAAGCAACTAAAGGTATTCTCATTCATTGAGCAGCATCGAAAACTTTGCAGGCTGCTGCCAGTCGGAATGATCTGATTAAATGTTGTGTAGCCGGTTCAGGGAATGGTAAATTTTCGCAACTAATTTTCTTTTTTTATCGTTTTGCTTCAGCCGTGATGGACCGGATGCGGGCAGTCTGCTGCGCAAGCGGGCTGGCTACCGATACTCTGGCACTTATTCGTGGTCCTCCGATACTCATAATAAAACACCAAAATAGGGCAATGTGAAATTGTCTAACCTACGGAATATCTCGTTGAACGCTCTCACATTCCCACAACCTGATTCATTTCCGCACACTTTGGTTGCTTTAACCACTTGCTCTAAACAATTTTATACATTACACTGGCGGGTGGCTCCCTATTCGTGTTCGAAATATTTTTTATTTATCATGATTCTCTTGACATGTATTTTGTTCAAAAGTTTGGTCTTTTCATTGTAGCAATAAATTAGCGTAAACTTATTCCGAAGGTGTCCCAATTTTCGCTGTGATGGCTACGTTTTCTGCAAAGTGCGGATCGTTTAGGTACCGTGGTTTAGAGTTGCTGCGTGTTACTGATAATTAGAACTCGTTTCAGTCATCCAAAGCTTGCCGAGTAGGACAGTGCAAGGGAAATGTCATGGCCCAGTCACACCCTCGATGGCGCTCGTGCATCCAAGCTATCGCCTTCAATGCATAGCTCCTTTTCCAACCACCCCACTCATTTGACAGCCCACTGACAGTGCTTGATTTATGCACCAATTTATCAGCTCCCGCCTGCAATGTGCAGCTACCTACCTTCCCCCCAAATCATCGGTGAACGAAACTGTGGCAGCTACAACCACTGTACGACGAGTACGCGGTTATTACAACTGACAATGATGATGAAAATGTCACCACTGATTTGCCCAGATCACTTTGGACTATCCGTCTCCGGCTAGTGTCCCAGTCACTCGTATCCAAAATTTCGGCAATTTCATCGCGCATCACGTAAGAAACGGAACACACCGTTTGTGGCTTTCCTATCAATCACATCTACTTGGACGAAATACCAGCTTAGACATTGTGAGGCTTCTCCTGTGGAATGGTGTCCTAGCTAGTCCAAATATGTCATGTGCGTTTCATGTTAGTAATGGCGATCATCCTGATCTAAATCGGATAGTGGTTAATGCTTAGCTCTGACAATTTCCGAAGTCTTATTTACCCAACACCACAGTCATCATGAACATCCATGGTTTGCCGTTGGGAGCATATCGACGACCGTGGTGTTACGTGCACTTCGCCTTTCGATGCTGAAAAGCCTAGCACCACTGTTCAGCTGTTTCACTCTCATTTGGAATCAGCTCACAAAATTTCAGAAATTTCCGAACCATCACTCTCCCGGCTAGTGGTTTGAAGTTTTTGACCGCGAGCAGCTGAACAGTTCTGTGATTACCTTTCAATCGACAGTTTATGACGCCGCTTATCCATCCACGTAGTAAATTCTCGTTTCATCCTGGTTGTTTGGTGGGCTTCTTTCACCTGTTTAGACGTACTATGATTGGAGTTATCGGTTGCCTCACACGTGAAAATAAGCCGTCACCTGCGAGCCTAATTTTTCCTTCTGTCCACAATAATTGGGGAGTTTATTTCGTTCCTGCAACATCCGAAATCTGTTCCACGGTTAGAATGTAATTATCAAGGGGCATCACTTAGACCGACATATTGATGAGCTACGATTACTGGGCTTAACACTGTCTGACCTCCGGTTTGAAGCTAACTTGTGATTATGTGAGCGCATCAAAATTTCCCAAACTGGATGAGAACACTCATCATGCTAGGGAGTTCAACTTTTACAGATGTTTCGTTGCTCGAGGATTGGTAACCTAGATAATCGAGCAAGATCTATTTCTACTGTTTTCTCGTTTGTTCAGTGTCAACTGAAGGAGGCACCACCAGGTTACCCAAGCCCGATAATAACAGTAATTCAACTGTAACACCCTTTCGGTGCCTAGCTACCATGCCACCTGAAGGAATCACGAGGGCTGGTATACTGCCAGGTTGTCCGACCCTTGACAGGGGAAGTTGAAAGACTGAGGTCGTGTTCGACCCACGGACCTTCTGGCCAGTAAATCCGCGCTCTGTCCACCCAGCCATCCTCCCCGAAGTAATAATAATAGTTCAGCTACAACAACCTATCGGTGCATAGCTGCCAGTGCCAACCGAAGGAAGCGTGAAACATGAGATACTGGTACCTAGACAAGAGCAGTTGCGATGCCGAGATTGGACTCGAACCACGGGCCGAACTCGCGATCGAGTTACAAAGGTCAGAAGTGCTTTCCTCCTGGTCAATACTTTCATGCCACAGTCACTAAACCGTTTGTGTGTTGACAGGAGAAATGGATCCCAGAATGCAGTTTCTTGCGCAAAATGGAGAAACCATAATTAACACGGTGAATTCAATCTTCAAAGGAATGATTTTCCTCTGATCAAAAATCGAGTAGACCAATGGCCCTAATGCAGTTTCAACTCAGCCCTTGGAGATTCCTCATAGCTTATTTAGAAGGTCCCCGTAGCCCTTTCTAGAACGAAGCCACCTCACTCGTTTCATGATTAGTGTTCATAGACATTTGTGTGTACTGTCTATGAGTTGCTACAACCCCCAGCTTTCCTTTCCACATGATTTTCCAAAAAAATCTGAACACTTTCATTGCAACATATTACTAACAACGATAGTTCTCAGTGTGACATACTGCTAGTGTCCAAATCACTCACTTCAACTGCTGCTGATTCCAGTTGAGTTGCTACAACCCCCCAGCTTTCCTTTCCACATGATTTTCCAAAAAAATCTGAACACTTTCATTGCAACATATTACTAACAACGATAGTTCTCAGTGTGACATACTGCTAGTGTCCAAAGCACTCACTTCAACTGCTGCTGATTCCAGTACAGTCGATATATACACGGTTAGCTTTACCAGATTTTTCGTGGAGAACGGTAACTACGGTAAAACTGTTCAGCCGCTGGCCTGAAGTTTGCGGCTTCGAGGCTTCCTGAATTTCGTAAGGTGCGCACTGGTGATGATTTCCGATGCTTCTCGGTATCCCAGCATTGAATAGCATCACAAAATCCTAAAAATTACAGAATCCCCTGATACTAAGATCAACTACAAATAAATGTATTCCTACTGGTTAGTCGCACGGGTTTGTATTGCGTGAACAACACCAATAGCCAAACCCGTACCAGATCCGTACAAAATGCCCTGGATTATGTATCGATCTTTGATCCACCAACACATGAGCATCGTCTTGGTTGGCAAACAATTGTCACTTCGAGTTTCTGTTGCATCGATGTAGAACGCACTGGACTTGTTATCTGAAGCGCAACGTAGGAAGTTAGGGAGTCGGACACAAAATTAGAATTAGCCGTCAGTTGGCTAAAGAGAAAAGCTCATATTTTCACAGGGTCCGGAGGAGGTAGTAAATGGAGGAGCTTCAGCCTAATAAGTAGCGTTTCGGCTTCAAACGGAGTTCATGTGTGGTACACAAAATATAACATGATTCCACCCTGACGCACACAGATAAGCATAAAATATAAGCACAGTGGCGACTCCTTATGCACTTCCGGTAAATGTTATCCTGTGGTCCCTTACCGCATTCATACCATGTCAACAGTTTGAACGCCGTAACAATTGCCCATGTTCTGGTGTTTAAAGACACACTACTCAATGCCGTCAAGTTCATAGAACGGGCAGGGCGTATTGCGTCGTGAATAGCTATGGTTGTTACCATTACGGCGCGATTCCAGGAGTAAGTGTTTAATCGGTGTTCTCTCAGTTACTGTGTAGTTCGCCAGTTTAATTCCGATCGGAACACGTTCCGCGATGACCAAACAAACAAGTACTCTCTAGAATCGTGTTCTTGATAGGGCGTTACTTGTACAATCCCACCATCTGTGTTCATACAGTGCGCACAGGAGATTGCGACAGCCTTTGAAAACCCACATGTGCGTTTCTCAGTAGTCGCCAAATTCCCTCCTGAGGACGCCTTAGTAGATTATGTAGGACAGCTAAATTTGCTTTTGGAAGCTGAGGACCAAAGAAGTAAGTTTACCATGTTCGCTTTTTGTTTTCGAGAAATCCATTTTTTCATGGAGTAATCTCGTGGAGAGTAATCAGATTCATGAGACCGCTGTTGTTCTTACGTCGGTTAATTCGTTTTGAGGAAATTACGTACTTGAACCTAACAACCCCCGGTTTATCTCCTTCATGCTCAATAGAAGCTCATGTAACCCTGTTATTACATAGGCACAAACGTCTCACCTTTTTTGACGAACGATGAGAGTGAAACCATTGCAACGTCCCTCGACCGACAGAGCGGAATTTTCAATTGCTTTGTGACCTTCAGAATTCACCTGGTTGAGGAAGAAAAGAGTGAAATACGCAATCGGGCCAGACATAGCATGCATGGAATTGTTGACAATGAGTAGCTCGAAAGCTTGGGGAAATTACTCTTGATTGTCCCTCATCGGTCAAATCAACTCCTGGTCACCGTTTCGGAATGCTTTGATAAACAAGCGGTAGTTTTTTTTGCAGAGCTTCGCCTTCCACACAGAAGCTCCACCAGGCCAAGTGAGTAATGTAGAAAGTTGGTCGGGACTTAAAGAACTAACGTCCGGATGGTGTATATCCTGCAAATTTGAGTAGGTGTCCATTGGGGGCGGTGCTGCTACCGGTATAACGACGCGTACTACTGATGAGGCGTGCGAGAAATCTGTCGGCTTCTCGAAGCTGCACCTCGCATCTAATGGAAGATGAAGTTTATTACGGAACCCTTGGAACTACTTTGCAGTGTTCGTTTAAAATATTCATGAAAGTTCAAAAAGACGCGTGAGAATGTTCAGTTTTTTTTTAAACCTGAAGGCTAACCACGTGCATATGAGACGTTTACTTCCTTGTCCTTAACTGCTTAGTTGGTATTCGCTACTTCCTTATTCTTAACTGCTTAGTTGGCATTTTTTAACAAACAGCTCCGCGGTAGATGGCTTTCATCCTTATATTTAAAGCCGTAACCAGAACACGAATAACGTTTCCGTGACCATAGCCACTTTATGATCGACTGTGTGGACCATCCTGGAGGATATCGGGGAATTGCAGCAGCTGTACTGGAGGCCGACCGGGTTAATTTGGTGGCACTGGAGACCCACTTCAGGGGGCGGAGGAGGCTGCCCGGCTACGGCCAGAAGGGACCCTCAGAACATGGACTGTGCACCCCCTAGGGAAGCTGTCGCAGCGGGGTTCGGTACATCGTCCGACCGCATGGAAGCTGTGAGGTGATTCAAAGCGACCAGGATGGGACCTGCATGGGAGCCAATGGTGTTGTTTGCAGGCCTGCAGCGCACGCTGCATCGGGCTTTGCCGGGACTAGACGGAGTATTACGCCAGCAGTTGATGTCTGGCCAGGTCATCAGAGCTGTGCATCCTGCACTTGTTGCCCAGTTGCGGTTATCGAGAACAAATGACCGGTTGATTGTGGATAAACTCGTGCGTTTGGCGCGGAAATTGGCGGAGAAGCCACTAACCACCCTGGGGTCTCAGAAGAAGAAGGATGATTCACCGGTGGAGGAATTGCAGACTAAGATGGGCCAACTAGCCACATAACTTATAACCGTCAATAGCCATCAATTGACAAGGCAAGCTCCAAAGAGCTGATTTTAAGAATGTGGCATGTCTGACCATCGGAAGAATCAATATCGCCACCACCTGTACATAATAACACTACAAATTAATCCCGTTTTCTGGTGGGCTGTTATTATTACTGTGATACAGTTTGGGATGCAGGCTGTTATCAAGCTAGCCGGGAAGAGGGTGCTGAGCCTGATTTATACGGTAGCAAGTGATGTCATTGAAACAGAGTGAAAGTGGGGCTGAATGCAAATCGTGTGCGCTAGCAGTTGAAGCGGGGGTGAATGCCAACTGGAAATCAACGGATTTTCAGGGCCCAAAAGCGCTTAGGCGACAGGTTGGTGCAGCGTGAGTTCCTGATCAGCCCAAACACAAAATATGACTTAGGGAGCGGATTTCTCGAGAGCGTGGAATCCGTAGCGAAAATAGATGAGGCAAACTGATGACTAAGTACGGCTCAGTCAGGCTTTAAGGCTGCCCAGTCACTGGTGTGGGTTGACTTCGTATCCGAGAGTCTATTGGTGCACAGGTGGTGATAGCCATAATACAACTCAATACAAGTATATGCACCAATAACAGTCTCTGCTGCGGTTGACAGTAGTTTACAGAAGTGATTAGCAGCATGTAGAAAATGAAGGTAATATAAAATGTGGAACGAACCAAAAGGGAACTTATCGTACGTGAGGTTCCATTGGTGAACGTGCGGACTGCGGGGCCGTGTTTTCATCATAGTATAGCTGCTATGTGTGCTCCATAACCGTCCGTGGACTTGGAGTGCTTGATTGACTCCTTGCACCCTGCGCGCACGAGACTGTGCATGTTGACTGAGTTGTCTTCTTCTGTATATAGCAAAGTTTGACGTGTGTGTAAAAAATGAATCGTTCCGATGTGTACAAGACAAGAACTGGCCTGTTGTTGTTCGCTGTTGCGGGCGGGACGGCATTTTTCAGGTTATTTGTGTGCTTTTGTGGTAGGCAAGTCGCGTGATCTAGTAAACATGCATGTACTAAACAAATTAGTTGGAGTTGGTTGACGGCACATGGAAATGTTCACTACAAGTCTCCGACTTGTAATGTGCCGTCAGTGCAATCTTTGGCTAGGGTGTACTCCGAACTTTTCACAGGAGATATAGATCCGTTTGGCATCTGCTCATGGACTGAACATGAAAACCCTCTCTTCTGATTTCTTTCGTCCTTACGGCCCAGTTCGCTATCGGTCCATCTACGAAAGCTGTTCAATAAACACTTTCAAGAGATGTTAAGCGGTATACTCGAGAGAGTGAACAGTTCATACAAATTCCAGTTGTTCTTGTGAAGAAAACAAACCGGTAACAACTATTTCGCGTCGATTTCCGGTTGCTGAGTGAAATAAGCATTGATCGGGTTGCAATAGTGCCTTCGGTTGCGGAGATTCTCACTTCCCTCCAGTATTCTCAATATTTCACTGTGTTCAAATTACGTTCCAGATACCGGCAACTACCTATCAAGGTTGAAAGTCATGAGAAAGAGTGCCAGCGCCTTTTGAAGCTTAAGCACGACACGGCCTTGTTGGAGAAGCCCTTATATAACCCTGCTTTCAACACCGCCAAGGCGACATCAAAGCAACCTCCTATGGTGACAAAGTCGAATAGGGCAAAGCCTCCTTCAGCATGCTGGTAATACGGCAAATGGCATTTTGTGCGATTGTGTCCGTATAAAAAGCACAAATGTTCATTGTGTAATCGACGTTGCCACAAGGAAATCCATTGTCGGACGCGAAAAGCTAGTCAAAGGTGCGGTCAAACCCAGAGGTCACGAAGAAAACGGAGCCAATCAGAATCGGAAGTCCGTGCTCCACAGGAAAGCCGGCAAGCATCCAGGCCAGTCAATCATTCAATCATTTCAGCAAAACCTGGTGAGTGTTCTCGCACGCGGCAGAAGCACGACCGAATGTGATCAGCGTTCAGGCTTTTCATAGAGGCACGATCGATGTTGATAGGTGTTCATTAACGCCTATCAAACGGCCTGCATCAGTGTCGGAAAGTCCCCTTTAAATAGCGTGGGACCGTTGTAAATTTCGCTCTCGCGCTCGCACGCACTCACGCTCTCGCACTCGTTTGTTCGAAATATAGCGGTTGTGTTCCCCTCTGTGAGTCTTTTTTTCTCCAGCGTTAGGCACTGGAGCAGGTCAGCAGCAGATACCACAGATTGACTAATCAGCAAATATAACAGATTGGCGACGCCCGAACCTACTGGATCATGACAATAACTGCTGAAGCGTTGAAAAAAATTCTGCTGCAACAACAAAACGAGTTTGAAGCGGTACAATTACGTTTGGTGGAAGCATTGCCGCAGCAGCTTAAAATTCAACCACCAAATTCCGCTCCGGATACAAGTTCAGTCGACTCGATCTCCAATAGCATCACGGAGTTCCCTCGTGACCCTGATGCCGGCCTTACCTTCGATTTTTGGTTCAGACGTTACAAAGATGTTTTCTAAGTCGAACTGAAGCACAAATATAATGCCTGGATAGTACGCTTATTGCTCAGAGAGCTTCGGACAACCTAACACACACTGTATTCCGACTTTATCCTGCCTTAGAACGCGTGAGATCTCAGTTTTGACAAAACCGTGCGGAAACTGTCAATGATTTTCGGTGAGCGTTCCTCCTTGTTTAATATTCGCTACCAATGTATGAAACTGGCGAAAAAGGAGTCCGAAGACTACATCACTTATGCCGGTAGAGTCAACCTTGAATGCGAAAAATTCAAGCTATCTACCATGACGGAAGACCAGTTCAAATGTCTTATTTTCATGTGTGGTCTTCAGTCACGTTCAGACAGTGGTATCAGGGCAAGGCTATTGGGCAAGACCAAACAAAACTCCCGAGATAACGCTGCAGCCTATTACCCATGAGTGCCAGCGCCTTTTGAAGCTTAAGCACGACACGGCCTTGTTGGAGAAGCCCTTATATAACCCTGCTTTCAACACCGCCAAGGCGACATCAAAGCAACCTCCTATGGTGACAAAGTCGAATAGGGCAAAGCCTCCTTCAGCATGCTGGTAATACGGCAAATGGCATTTTGTGCGATTGTGTCCGTATAAAAAGCACAAATGTTCATTGTGTAATCGACGTTGCCACAAGGAAATCCATTGTCGGACGCGAAAAGCTAGTCAAAGGTGCGGTCAAACCCAGAGGTCACGAAGAAAACGGAGCCAATCAGAATCGGAAGTCCGGTCTGTGGCAAAATTCAGATTCCGGTTTTGATTCTTCCTTCAACGAAGTGACCGCAGAACTTGCTGGCAGAAAGATCAGATACCTGAAAGAAACCTCAGAACGGAAGTCCGTGCTCCACAGGAAAGCCGGCAAGCATCCAGGCCAGTCAATCATTCAGTCATTTCAGCAAAACCTGGGGAGTGTTCTCGCACGCAGCAGAAGCACGACCGAATGTGATCAGCGTTCAGGCTTTTCATAGAGGCACGATCGATGTTGATAGGTGTTCATTAACGCCTATCAAACGGCCTGCATCAGTGTCGGAAAGTCCCCTTTAAATAGCGTGGGACCGTTGTAAATTTCGCTCTCGCGCTCGCACGCACTCACGCTCTCGCACTCGTTTGTTCGAAATATAGCGGTTGTTTTCCCTTCTGTGTGTCTTTTTTTTCTCCAGCATTAGGCAGCAGCTACCACAGATTGACTAATCAGCATATACAACATTTACCGTGTGCGGAGACGATACCTTTGTGTGCAACAATCCGGAACTAGAGCCCGCAATTAATTTGAAGTATATATTGAAACGGATCTGGGAGGCTTCTTTGAGGGTAAATGAATCCAAGCCACAGGTCATTCAGAGTTCGGTGATACTTCTGGAGCGTAAAGCGGGTCACGGAAAATTCAGCCAACTACCAGAAAACTGGCAATGATTGAGGACTGCCCTGTTCCCAAACCAAAGCGATCTCTACGGCAGCATCCTGAACGAAAGGCATACTACAGCCTATTTGTTAAGGATTTCAACAAGGTTGTTGTCCCACTGTACGACTTACTGGAGCAAAATCGGAAATTTGAATGGACCGGAGAAGCACATGAGGCTTTTAAGCATGTCAAAGCGCGGATGATGGGTCGGCAACTAATCCTCAAACTACCCAGGGTCGGATTGATGTTCATTGTTGCAAAAAACGCTAGTGCTCTTGGTACCGGTGCAGTCCTAAAGCAAAAGAATGAAGTTATCGAACATATCACTAGTGTCTTGACTAACTCTGAACAGAAGTACTCAACCACTGAGAAAGTATGTTAAGCAATCGTTTGGGTCCTGTATAGGTGGAGGTCATATCTGCCTGGAAAAAGATTTCATGTCAAAACTGATCACAAACCCCTGGAATGGATCAGGAACACCAAAGATACCCGCAAAAAGCTTGCGCGCTGCGTACCCCGATTTCCAGAGCACGGCTTCACGATCCGGTACGTGCCAGGGAAGGAGAACCACTTCGCCGATCGGCTGTCAATACCAGAGCCTGAAGCTGAGGTCCCCAGGATCATGATTGGTGCCAATAGCTTCGTCGTCAAACTGGATCCCGGAAGGTTGGTGCAACTCTAACGGCTGGATTCTGTGCTACGGAAGGTTGCAGCCGCCTTGTTGGATGGGAGGAGCATTGGGAACGGAGATGAAGACAAGAAATTGGAAACGTTCCAGAATCACCTTGATCGGTCAAGGCTGAATGAAGCCGGCATTATTTCATGGAACGCCACTGATTTGGATGTTGTAGTGCCCTTTATACCTCTCGTCCTGAGACGGAAGCTTATCGTTGAATGCCATGAGAAACGTGGTGCCCCAGAACGTACGACTTACTTCGGCCTGCTGGCCAGGGATGAGAAGTGACGTGATGAATTATGTGGTGTCCTGTAAGCGTTGCCAACTAAATGAAAGGAAGTAGGCCTTTGCTGCGGAGTTATTTATTGGTAAGCGCCAACTGACCGGTTACAGACCACTGGGCAGCTGAGCAAAACTCCCATTTGCACCTTAATTAAAAAAACTATACATCCATCTTCTCCTGAACGCGTCTTCTCGAACTTTCCTGGATATTCATTGACTCCAATCATTCATCGCTCAAATCCAAGCAAATGTTACAAAACGACTCCACAAATTCCGCAACAGATCTTCCCTTTTCAAAAGACACAAAGCGAAATTCCACGAACACATAGATTATGTGGTGTCCTGTAAGCGGTGCCAACTGATGAAAGGGGACATAACAGGGGCAGCTCATCCCATGAAACCTATTCCTGTCACGGAACTGGGCGAGTTATAGTCCGTTGACGTCACGGGCCCCTTTCCGTTGACAACCAGCAGCAATCAATACATCGTGATAATGACAACACCTAACCCGGTGGATCGAAACGGCGGTCGTGCCTAATCAACGGGCGACGATTATCACCTGGTGGATCGAAACGGCAGTCGTGCCTAATCAACGGGCGACGATTATCAGCGGAGTGATAATGCATCACATCGTGGCCAACCATTGGGTGCCAAAAATGGTCCTAACCGATCAGGGGCCTTGCCTCGAGATAGAAGAGTTTAGGAATTGCTTGCAGAATCTTGGTATCAGATGGCTGAAGACGCCACCATACCACCGGCAAAAAAATGGTTTAACCGACTTTGAAGTGGTGAAGATGTGTAACGGTGATACTTACGTTTCTTGCAAAGGAGGTCCGTTGCGGAAGTTGTGGAGTCGCTTTGCAGCAGTTGCTTGGATTTCAGCAGCAGTTAACGAATATCCAAGAAAGTTCAGGGAGACGCGTCCAATAGAAGATGGATGTTCAGTTTTTTTAAATAAGAGGCATATATGTCCGATAGTCTCAAACTGGTCAGTTGGCATTTTCTAATAAATAACTCCGCGGCGAAGGCCTTCTTCCTTTCACCGGCACCAAGTCAGTTTGAAGGTAAAATATATCAGCCTACACATTTTTATAGTAACCAGCAGCGTTTCGTGTTACCTGCGGAGCTATTGGGCCGCTGACTTTTTATTTTAATGATGGCTATTCAGCGCTAGTCAAACGCCAAAGTGTCAGTAAAATGATGGTAATGGAATGCCACACTCAGTCTGATGGCACGCTCAGTGGTCTTCCTTCTGATTTTCGCTGTCTCCTTCACCTACTTGTTCCTTTTTCTGCCACTTTACACAACTTGTTCATCTGACCCTAGCCACATCTGGGACGCATACGTCCTAGTTCGTTGACTTCCGTCCGCAATCGACTATCCTTGTTTGGTACCATACTTTCAGACTACTCAGCCCAGACGTTCAGTGGCATTTATTCGGCAATATGCATTTAGCACTTCTGTCCCCCAAAGTGCATCTTGTATCCGGCTATCCTCTACCTCAGCACCAGAGCGTTTACTCAGTCTTTATATGAGGTATATTTTTCGCCATTTGTCTCCACTGCAAATTTTCCCACCACTACATCCCTCTTTGAGCTTTTCTTGGCGTGAGCCAAAAACTTGTCCGTCCTTGGTCACCCACGGCCAGCAACGGCTTTCAAGCGCACTTCAAATCATCCGCTTTCATCAATGGACTATTTGTACCTCCGGCCTTATTCCCCGGATTTGGTCATCCCGATTTAAGACACCTGTCCCGTTCAGAATTTTACTATCCGATCGTGCCTCAGTTGGTATGGTACCTACAAGTTAAGAAATGAGTTCATCATTATTGTTTGTACCATGATATATTTATGTTCATATTAGTTCCGTTATGGCATAATCTTCATCATTCCAAGCAAATTTGAATGGCATGCAGCTGTTCGACGTTCGCACATTTCAGTGCAGGCAACTGGCAGCTAGTCTGAATAAGAGTCGCATAGTTGTCCGCGGTACAATGTGGGCAGCGGCCAACCTCACATTATCAATAACTTGGACGCCGTAGCAGAATACGACATGTTGCGCATTTGAGTTTGTCACCTGACGCAGTAGTGGCCTCGAATGTAACCACCGGTAGCCATGCATGAGTCTTTATTGGGGCTAGCGAAAGACTGCCTTCTAGTCTTTGTAACACAAATGTCTACTAGCGGAATATTTGAAGGTGCGTAAAGGTACCCAACCCATTTAGCAGCAAGCGTATTAAAATTCTCTTTTGGCTTAGTTGCACGGAAAGATTTATGTTTGATCGAAACTCAAAACTAAGGAAAGATTTGCCAGTAATATCCACACTGATCATCTGTGCTCTCTGTAGTCGCTAAGTAGACTTATCCCTTGCTTTAATCCACTCCGGGGTAAACTGGATCGCCAGTTAGGCAAGTAGCGAGTCCTTGTGTATGTCACGGAACCTCGAAATATGGGTCCGTGTCGACCCTATTTCATACTTCTGTCTTGTCCTTAGTTAAAACCAAACTAAGGTTCGTCACATGCGTGTAATAAGTGCATCCTGCAATTAGCCCTCTTGTAATGCGTAGAATCTGGGGATGTATTGGGGCAACCTACCTCCGACTTTGACAATAATGATGATGTTTGTTCCGAACTGGTGTTTTGTATACCGCCAGGCATGATCATGCGGTTACCGTAAGAAGAAAGCACAAATGGGGGATATGGGAGTATTGGGTATCGTGCGAAAGAAAGACGATGTCAGAAACAGTGAACAATATCCGATGTGGACTTGACCGCGCCTAAACCAGGATAGGGAAGGGAAAACAGTTACAAGGAGTTTATCTTACATCTGGGGGAGTATATCAAGCCGAGACGATCATACGTTCAAGACTTGAAGGTGATGGGCAAAAGCAGAAAGAGAGAGAAATGAGAAGAGACATCCTGTTTAGTGCATTATAGGAAAACTTTAAGTTGCAAAAAATGATGAACTAGAACAACGAACCTGGTACAGCAGCTGGATTATCGCGATCTGGTCGGTCAATCTGAACTTAAACCTAAAACCATTTGGCCTTGGAGTGTTGGGCTTATGACCATGGCCATAAAAAGCGAAAGCGGGGGAGATTAAGTAGAGGAATCAGCAATACGATAAATGGTAGCAGGAATTCTATAGTCACTGTGTACATTGAAGCTGGTGTCCCTGCTGGAATGGGGCCTGGTGTAAAAGTTCCCTTGGCGGAGAAAGTTGGTGCTAATGCACAAGACGGAGTGTGAACTGCACTAAAAAATTTGAATAGCATAGAATGAAAGTCAACGGAATTATTTTGCGTGAACGAGTGGTTCAGCGGCTTAGGATGAACGGGTCCCGGAGTCTGCTGGGGCCACAAGAAGAGTTTGTCCGCAGTTGTAAGTGCACAAGTGGGCGACAGCATCATCAAAAGTGGCACGCGGATAGTTGCAGGTATGTTATCAAATTGGATATGACAGTGCCATACTATCGTTGCAGTGACGTACTTCGGTTTCTGGACAAGCCCATGACGGATGTCATGTTTGAGGTTCTTCAGAAGCCCATGATGAATGTCATGTTTGAGGTTTTTCAGGTGGGATGTGCGAATCTGTGATCGGCGGGATTCGTTCACCTTTGAATTCACTAATGTAGAACAAAGCCACTGTAAGGTTTCATGTATTTTTTGGTCCGTATAACAAAACCTTTGGGCGTAAAGCGTAGATCAGTTGAGGTCAATAACGGCCAAAGAGAGCATCGAAACAGGTGTAGCCAAATGTCGAAGCTTGGGAAGAGGAGGAGAGAGGATGAGATCAGTAAGGCCTAATGAGTTTTAGGAGGCTTCACATAGGAGTAAGTCCAAAACATAGAAAAAAATAAACGTTTACCACAACGTTTACCACCGCAGCGAGTGATTCGGTGAAACAGAATGGGGGTAGAAGGTATCAAATAGCCTGGTGATAAATGACTCTAAGCTTTCTACAGGCGGAAGAAATCGTTATACGCACGCAGAGACGTGATGAGGTACGTGGAAGCAAACAAGAGAACTGACGGAAATGTAACGGCCATTTCGAACACTTGAGCAACGAGCGCCAAGGTTAGCAATCACACCGCAAAACTCCGAACGAATGGCCACGCAAATGTGCTGTACTATAAAAGTGAAAGTAGTTACACGGAATACAAAATTACAAACCCCAAGGGTTTTTGACAACCGGTGAGGTACCCCGAAAGTCAAGCAAGGCCGATAGGGATCAACAGTCAACGCCTGATCGAAACCGGGCCCTAAGCTCATGCATTAAAACAAATTTAGAGCTAACCAAGTTTTTGGTACAAAAATGGTATGACCGAAACGGTGAAAACGATTTGCGAGGTAAGGAAAACGGAAAATAAAAATGTCTTGTAAAACTGAAATAGGATTCAACCAAACCAGTCCAAAACAGGTGATCCTTGTGAAATGTTAACCGGGAGGGCAGTCATTCAAAATGGGAGGCTATTGCAACAAGTGGTGAAGCTTCCTGGATAGCTTACTAGATTTTGAGGGAGTTATTCCATGTATCGGACAATAACATAACCTATGGGGGAAAATGAGTGTAGGAGTACTGATCACCTGTTCCCCGAGCACTGCTGTCAACTCCAATCAACGAGTTTGCGTACACAGAACTCGTTTTTGTATGTATCCACCATTGGGGCAGTAGGTAGATGTGTGTTTGCTTGGTCGACGGCGTGGGGCAGAAAAATTCCTCTCTGAAACTAAAGTGAAGGTAACAAGTACACGGCATGCAAGCTTAAGCCATTCCTGAAACAGCGATTTGCTTTTTTGATCTTAGGTGTGGGGTTGCGTGCGTCACTGGAAGGAAAAGATTCATCGCATTCCGCCACGAAAAATTTTGTCCAGACGGGAAGGGCTTCAGGCCTGAACTATTCACTTGCGCGGAGAGTGCAACGTCTTTGAAAAGGTCACCCAAAAGTAACCCGTTCACTCAAAACGTTCAGCGAAACGGTGCCTACAGAGCGTCATCGAGCATAACAACTCAGGACGGAACGACAGTGGCCGGATGCTGCATGGTGGTCTGTTTTCTTGACCATGTTTTGGATGATGCCGTTATTCATTAAAATTACCCGTGTGTATCTGCAGTAACGTTGGGGACGTCGTAACCTTGTGCGGGCAGTAGAATATGGTGCATTACCAGGCGGGATTTAATTTGAGAAGCCGGATACATATAATCTGTGGATAAGCAAAGTCAAGGACAACCGGCGGCGATTTTCACCATGCGAGGGGCGTCAAAGCGGCTCCGAAGATGCAATGAACCGACTACAGGGGCTGTCATAGCGTTTCCCGTATTAAAAGTTTGAGCAGCCGTCAAAATTTGTGCATTTAGTCACGTCATTACCGAACTTCGGGCAAACACAGTAGCTGGATTCTGTATTCATAATCAAAAAACCCTCCACCGACTACAAAATCGGCAAACATTGTAGTGAAAAGAATGGGTGAACGGTATTTATACCCAGAGGGCTGAGCAAGAGTTCAAACTGTGCGGGTCATGTAGGCAGATTTTCAGCGTTTTCTTCCTGCACATGCATCGAAATCCGCAACATACGGGTGGCAGTTTGAACGGTATATACGAGAACAAAAAAAGAGAAAAATAACGCACGTGAAAACAACAGAAACCAGTTTCAGAAATAGTAGAAACAGAACTAGAAACAGTGGTTTGCAACGGAGGCATATACGCTATAAACCAAAAGAATTGGCTTCGTATTTTATGAAAACTCTTCTGTGAACTCGTTTGAGGACTAACCAGTCTACCTGGTAGGGCGTATCATTTGGTTCAAATATCTTACATACAAATATGCCAAATACAGAACAAAATATTTTTCACTGCGTAGTCAGGTAATAGTTGCAATAATCTAATTTTACCTGAACGTTCTTCGCTAAGGATTTCGGTGAGCCAGACAATGTTGGAAAGGTGGGTCCAGTGAAAGAAAAGTGCGAAATGTGCTGTCATGCTTGCGTGGATTGGTAGAGTTATATGTCTGCCGGTTTCAAAGGGTAACCAGATAGTCACGTCGCCCGGTTTTCGAGACCTCTTGGTTATCGTCATCCGCCTATATTGTCGGGGCGTTTTATGTTCTACGTATAACAGGGCACTTGTGAGCAGTGCAAAAAATTTCACCTCTGGGTCGGAAAAAATAATGCAGTCCCATGTTAAATCGAAGGGTTCGTAGACAATACGTATGCTGACTCAAACTCAAAGAAAGATGCAAGCAGTACAGATAACGACTGCGAAAATTCCATACTGCCCGAGCGTCCTGCAAGTTCCTTCGGGATCGGTTAGCTGGCAAAACAGTAAACCAGCTCATCGTTGCCGCAGGAAAGGAGGTCACGGTGTCACCGGTACAAGGTTGATCATCTAGGACTTGTTATCCGAGACAATCCCAGCAACAATACCGACGGAATAACCCATGGGGACTCTTTTCAGCAACTTCATTAAAATATGTTTGTGCACAGTGTTCGCGATAGAAGGAAACCGATTAAGCATTTGACTTTCCCCCTCATTCCTTTTATCTGTCGTGTGGAGGAACCATCTGCGGCCTCAGGGTACTCAAAATATCTTCCAGATGCACAACTGTATATATAACGGCCGTCTTCCGCAGGCGCGAAATCTGGATTAATTCGGTTTTGGAAGGTATGCGCTAAATACGTCTAGCCTCAACAGTAGAATGCCGACTCTAAACCCCTGGCTAACCCCACAATGGGCGCGAGTCTTTACGCTGTTGAGACTACACTTATCGACCGGTCATGGGTGCAGGCATGACGGACACTGGTGTAGACTCAGTGGGCTAGGAACAACCAACTTATGTACAGTTCTCTTTACGTATTCTCAAAACCAACAAAAAATATGCAGCAGTGGACCCAAAACACAAGATTTAAGGTGGTCCAGGTCAGCCGCGCAGGAGCAGACAGATGAACCCAGCGACAACGTCACAAACGCCGACCTGAACATAACAATCAGGTGCAAAAGTCTGCAACCCACGGTCACCCAGGCACTGTGAAACTAGCCTCGACACCTTTACTAAATGAGACAGTCTTGGAAACGGCATTTATGGTTAACCTATTTATTGGAAATGCAGAACTGCTGTCCACCAGCTCGCCTCCACCAAAAGTTTACAGTGTGATCGTGAATGCGGTCGCCACTATTGAATACGAGTTCTAATGCCCCCAAACAAAAAGAGTGTGTCTAAAGGACACACGTGGATCGTGCTTGTTGCACATACCTTGGAAGATGCGGTAGTAATGCTAATAATGTGCATCCCCAGCTTGTGTGTCGCATGCCATACGTATGATCATGTTGGTAGGTAGAAAACAGGCATGACCGAAGGGGTTTGTAGACACTCGGGTTTGCGCTAAAATGAGGCAAGCTCACAGATAGTGGGCATGATCCGAAGTAAAAGTGGTCGAGTCTGAACTAGCATTATCAAAGTGCGGTGGACATTGAGGGGACAGAAACACACTTGCTGGGGTTATTTTCCAATCGTTTGGGGAATATTTCAAGCTTAAGCAAGCTTAAAAGGCTACAAGTTGGAAACGACGGAAAGAACACAACCGCGAAAGGCAAAGCTGAGGCATCTCACCTGTCGTTTGACGAAAACTGCAACGGACCCGGTGAATCGGTTGTGTTGCATTGATCCTGTCAGTCGATTTGAACTAAAAATCAAGACCATTGCTGAGGCTGCTCATCTTCAGGTATACAGCACAACTTTCTCCTAAACAGTGGTTTGGACGAGGGAAAATTTACCATGAAGATTTAGCATTTGGTGAAATCCATTCGAACGCCCAAATCTTTTTACGCAGCCGCAGATTTGCTGGAAGTCGATTGAAAGTACTCAAAGTCTGCCATGTGTATGGACTTCTTAATAAAAATGCCGGCTGACGGATGAACATAAGGTCTTCCTGAAGATGTTGAGATATTTTGCGGAGAGGTTGGGTGCTTTACGTGTTTTTTCCTGTACTGGATTTTTTTTAATAATCTTAAGAACACATGAAAAGCAATAGCGCTCTCATTGTCCGCACCAACTAAAAGGGAAGTGGCCGTTCGCGCCCTATATAAGGAAATGTTTTCTATGGTTGCAGTGTACGCCAAACCAGAAAAAGCCAAGGAATTCTTCACGGCTGGCAAGTTTTTTTGTTTTTTATGACAGTTGCACGGCAAGGTCTCGTCTTCACTGTCATACTGGCCCATGATAATTCTATTGGAACGTTAGTGGTTTTGTGGTCAGAAAAAGTGGACAATGCAATAAGGTGGCCAGTGCTTTGAAGTTCTGGCCCAAATTCAACAGACTGTGACGTGTGTAACACGCTAGGTCAGGAAATATTAGAGGGGTGGTAAATTACGTACAAGCCGTCAGACTGGGTATGGCATTTGTGTTTCCGGCAACCGGATGTCGTATTTAGGTTCACTGCAGCTCCGTACAGAAACATCTTGGGTAGTCGGATCTGCCATTACGGTTAGGAGTGGACAGGAAATTATAACACATGAAGACCGTCATGAATCAAAATGTTATTGGATCCATCGAGGACGCATGGTGATCCAGTGCTGCTATGCAAACGAGGAAATAAACCGGCAGTGTCCACATTAAGGAGCAAAAACATGAAAGTGTCAGTGTCTGCTGGACGGCACCAGTTCATGAGTTAGGCCACGGGCCGAAACGGCAGGCAACAAGAGTGGTCACGAATTTTAACTATTGCGGTGAGGCGACAGTGCTGTATTTTAAAACGGTCATCGATATTTGGGTGTAGGTAAGTGATATGCGGTTGATGCAATCGAATATGAACATGTGTTATTATAAGGAACGTGCAATAACTAAATCGGTAGCTATTGAGGTAGCTTGGAGCGTACATGGAAAAAACGGTGGAAATATCAGACACATGTTGATGTTGCCTGTTTGTAGGTCGAAGTGACCTCAGAATGGTGCAGTTGCAGTCTGAAGGAAAGCGTGATGGCTTTGCAAAGTGAGTGACCCCATAGGCTTTCTAAGTTGTGTGATAAGTGAGTCCCTGATAGTAATCTTTGCTCCGCTATCAGCGAATATTTGAATTCATAGGAATATTACCCAGGTTATATGCTACGAACAGGGCAATGTCATGCTAGCCCTGGCCATAAAATATGCAACTTCGGAGACTCTTCAGCTTCGGCGTAAATAATTCCGTTTCACTTCTAGCGAGCAGCGCTGAGGCCACGCGGCCTTGGCCAGCGTTGCACAACTTGAAATGAGAAATGACGTAGTGAAGAAATTTGCAACACCTGTATCTGTCAGTCTGAATATCACAGTCACGTTGCGCGTTGAATCTTTATAGTATAACCGGCGTCGCTGTTGGAGTAGAGTCGGTTGTAAAATGTCCGTCGGGAGATGAGTTTGTTTGACCGCAAGAGACAGAACGCGAATCGAACAGACATTGAGCGAATTTGTGGGGATTGCAAACTTGATGTCTACTGAGGTTGTTGGAGCCCAACAGAACGTTCAACAGATTAGAATGAGTACGTCCAGGGGGTGGTTTGGGTCAGATTAAGTATTTATTCACAGTTGCAGGTGAAGAAACTATTGAGTGAGAGGGCACAATCAAGAGTACTAAAGGAGTGGTTGTAGGCAGGCCATCAGCTTAGGTATGATAATGCGGAGCAATCGTTGACTGACGTACTTCTGTTTCTGGACCGCCCCATAACGTACGCCATGTTTGAGGCGACCGGAGTGTGTGTGCGATTACATGGGCAGCGGTAGCTCGGATTGTCCGGGGAGATCTATTAATGTGCGATGAAGCATGTCTTCGTACCGCTTGAAGCAAGAGTCAAGAGCGTGGTCGGGAAGATGGTTTGGTGGAAACTCCGTGGTGCGGCTCCATCAGCCGATGAAATAGAAGACTCACCGATGACTGTTTGTGTTTGGATATGCAGTCTTTGATCAAGTGACTCAGGGAGTTCCTCCGCAAACTGCTTTTGTTGCTGATGCAATTATTCTCTGGGCTTTCTCGTCAAAACAACCACCAGTGGTGAAGAGCGTGTATTAATGCCCAAAGCCAGGTCAGAAACACTGATACAAAGCGTCATGTATAACGTGTATGCGGCGACAACAACCTGGAAGTTGTGATGTCTTTTAGCTGCTACGACGTCAGACGGCGATCGGCAGCTGCTGGATCACATTTGGATGGTTGGTCCAGGCTCCCGGCCAATCAAAACTCAAACAAATGCTGGGCCGGTGAGCGGTCCAGTATCCTGGCCAATCGCGTCCGGGTAGGCTTCACGGCCGTTGCAGCCGTACCTACCAGCAGTAATGGATGTTCGGCGCAGAAGCTCGCTCAACAAGGGGCGATCTACCTCTTGCGCCGGTATACCGGCCATGACCTCCATCTTCTCCCCAGCTATCGAATTATACGCCGCGGTCAGTTTACCAGTTTCCTAACCATTTTTCCGCGTCCGAACTGTTGACCTACCAGGTAAATCAAAATGATCCCATAAGGGACCATTTTAGTAATTACTGAACTCAAAATGTCTGATCCAGTTGGCAGCACTTCCTGCCCGTACTGTGTCAAATTGGACAACAAAATCTCTCGTGGGAATCGTCCTTTCTCTTAATGACTATCTATGTTCCCTTTCCGAAACATGCCTACAGCATACCGGTTGCGGACCTCAAGCCACCAAGGACGAGTTTAGGTGTTACGCGCTTCGAATATCTGTTTATCACTGCACTGTTTTTGGTGATGTTAGGAGTTGAACTCACTCCCATGGTCTAAAGTAAAAGGAATACAGCTACACTCAAACTGGGTTTTGCGGATCCCCTTATCTTCCTGGCCTGGACCCATGTGGTCTTACTTTCAGATAATTTGAGTCCCCTCAAGAAATGACGCGCATCTAATCTGGGTGGTGGGCATTCCATCAGTTCCCAGGCGGACTTCCTGGCTACAGTTCGCCTGTTATTGTGCGCTGGGCTTACTTCGGGTGAGGTTCGCAAAGAACGCTGGGTCGATCCTGATGATAGCACCTCACTTCAACTGTATGCTCAGACGCTTTTAAACTTTCAGTTCCTCAAGGATATTCGACTTTGCACCAAGCACAGGCCTTCGTTCACTGAGTTGCCTTACGTCCCTCATCCAAGTCCTGACTTATATAGTTGTTGATTGTCTAACCGTTGCTCCATGTCTTATGCTCAGGCGCTTTTAAACTTTCAGTTCCTTAAAGATATTTGACTTTGCACCAAGCACAGGCCTTCATTCACTTAGTTGCCTCACGTCCCTCATCCAAGTCCTGACTTATTTATTTGTTGATTGTCTAACCGTTGCTCCATGTCTAAGATTCTTTTCAGTAAAACAAACAGAAATAAGCCCCCATCTGAGCTTTTAACCTCCTTACTTTGAATCAAATTGTGCAACAGGCACCACTTGCTCAAATCTTGCTTTCTTTTTCGGTTGACATATCTTGTGTCCCCGGAACATGCGTACAAAATCTGTTTGGCCACACGTCTCAAACCGTTCGGTGGGGATCCAGATTCTTCTGGTACCCGGAAATCCGGATGCAGTGGCCTGTGGTGTCTGCTGCGTGGGAGTTGTGCTTATTTCCAGAGTTGAATGCCCCTCGCTGGACTGAATTCTAGTAAACAGTCGCATGTGCGTTGTTTGTTTGTATCCGACATGGAAAATGGTGTTTGTTTGTTGTGTCAGCATACGCTCCAACTGACGGTAGCTCTGAGGTTAAAAAAATTGATCGAGATCTGTCACGGTTACTTTGGCCAGTGAAAAAATACAAATGTGATCCTGGAAGGTGATACAGTCTCCGACGCCTGTGATGACGGCGTGAAACAAGACTGCTCATTGCAACAGTGTATTCTATACTGTGGTCTTATAGCGCGGAAAACGCATGTCGATGTTTGTCGGTGTCAGAATAGCGATGTTGAAATACAGCACCTGGTTTTTGGACAGCCAGTCGCCCACAATAGCTGAGCTCGTCGCACTAGTCCACGCCTGTTAGGCTACCTGTTTCGTATAACAGAAGAACACCTAAGCGAATGAACTTTCCTACCCATCCGTAGGCACCAGTTTTTGACGTAAAACTTGACTGGAAAACTCAGTAAACGGGTATTTTGACGTAAAAAGATCACTTAATTGTTAATCATGGCTTCGTGAATATCCTCTATTTTTGCCATGGTCAGATGGAAATATGGTTTTTGTGACTCATAACGAGGCATAAAATCTCACCAATTATTTGTTTTCCTTATATTTAGCAATAATGACTCATACTGGTAGCAGTAACACCAAGCGCACATTCTTGTCTGCTGTAATTGGTACCTCCGTCGGATTGGGCGTCGGTCTGGCCGTTACTGCCGTCTGGCATGCTATTTCTAATCGGTATCGCCGCCACTCCGACGCAACCAGACTAGATAATCTGCTGGCTGAACTAAATGCGGTCAAAACGGAGTTATCAGAAATGCGGTCAATGTTGCACTCTTATCGACACAATAATGAAATCTCTCCGGTACGTGTTTGCTTTATTTTACATCCTTACTGTAATGTGTCGGGTTCTTTCCATGGTAATGGTCCTAACCAGGTGACAACGTAGTCATGCGATGTGGATTCTACTTGGAATTCCGACTGCTTACCGTAGCTAGTCACGTACATTGACGGAGGACCTAGTAAGGATCACACGATTGGTTGACGAACGCGTGGTGTCGAGTTCTGGCTTGTAACTTCCAACCGACAACCCACCTGACGGACCCCTATCCCTGCTGATGGCGTAAGACCTCCTGTGCCTGGACTTTTTAGGTTTTAACTTTTACCAGCGCTAGTCGACGCCAGCCTTTTTTCTGTCATTTGGCGTTAGCTACCTTCTCGGTTGGGATTGCCACCGTTTACGCTGTTGTTCAATTTACAACTAATTCACCCCGTTTCGGACGGTCTGAAAGAGCCCCTCCAATCCTTCGGGTCGTGGTACACGATCTGCTCTGGTTTTCCCCCATCGTCGGCTAGCCAAACAGTGTAAACAGGAACCAATTTATGTGGCCCGTCGTTCCCTACCAGTTAAACTGCGTTGATATAATCATGACACCTTGCCTCGCAGATTTCGAACATGTCTTGTAGTCCGTCACAACTAGTTGGATTAAATGATTTAGGACCTCAATCCAGGCTTCCATAAAAAATTATCATCCCCATTAAAGTATTCGGATTTCGTTTCCTCCCTTATTGCCCTCATAGTCTTTTCCCATTTTCTACCCAGGAAGAAATCCTGCCATTCTATCTTTCCGATGATGATGATGAGTTTTTTGATATTCGCAGTCAAGACAGTGGGTGAGTATGTGCTTTCTGGAGTTATTGTGAACTATTTTACCATCATTATCGGTGTTATGTAGTTAGGCTCATCCAGTACTTTTACGTTCAAATGATTGGTCATCCAAAATCCGAATCCACATCTGATCCACATCCCACCACATTTCGTCACGAACAGACTGTGCCCTACGGCGGTGTGATGGTTTGTGCAACTCCATAACCCATACTGGCGAATGTACTTTTGACTCTCACAGAGCCTGTCATACCAGGTTGACCAATGGGTGGTGGTCTTACTAACACAGTCTCCCGCTCCCCCAGGTTGGGGGTTGGAACATGTGTGGGACTTGCTTATTAAAAATGTAGGATGTTCTGGCGGGCTTACGCCAGCCATTTCTGCCTTGTGGTTAGACTTTTGAGCCAAAGGATTCGGCCAGCAACCATAATTGTTCTCCCATCTAGTTCTGGGTGCCGTTTTGCAACGTCCGTGAGAGCGTCCCGTAAACGCGCCGCTAATCGTTGTCTTTTCATTGTTTTCCTACGACTCAATAGCCTATATCTGTGATACCCTCAACGACAACTTTTACAATACTTTAGGCACCTTTTGGCGGGCTAAGAGCTCGGATATTGTCGTGGTTGCCGGGGCTATGAGTGCACAAGTACTTAAACTTAGCGCTGCTGAGGTTCAGTTGGGTGATCGTCTATGATTGGAATCGTAACTCAAGGCAACTGCTGTAGTGACCACAGAGTTTTTGTGGCATTAACTTCCAAAACAACCGAAGCAACTTCACCACATTGTGTCGTCCGCTTGCGAGCCAAGCTCCAACACAGGTAAACTATGTCACCATAAGCTGTAGGTGGCGTGGGTCAGCTGCTGAATGCGGATCGCCTTGGAACACCAGTGTGGAATCGGATCACGCGCTTGTTCGTTGCTGCTTCTTGTTGGGCCTTCCTGGGGCGCGCAAGGTTTGTACTCCTCGCCTGGCCATTTACAAGTTCTCGGACCCTGATGTGAAGCAAACCTACCAAAACCAGATGTTGAGATCGATTTCGGATAGCATGTCTTTTGCTGTTAACTCTTAGTGGAGGGTGCTGTCCGCAACCATACTAAATGCTAGGCGCTCTGCTTGTGGAACGGTGCATCTAACTAGATACAAGCACTGGATCTCGATCAACGCCATGAATTTTTTCGAAGCTTGGACACATTTCTTCTAGTCGAAAGTACACTACAACCCGAAGAACTGTTAGACATCAGAGAATAAAGGGGATCTGCGCGGGTGGAAAAGTTTAATGAGTCCGGAAAGCTGAAGAGATGGAAAGGTCGAGAAACTCCAGGTACGTGCGTAAACTGTTCCATCCGACACGCGCAACAGACCCAAAGGGGCCTCGAGTGAGCGAACCATTTCCTGATAAAATCGGCTGACATATCTTTAGAAGAAGAAGCACGCTTAAATCGTTATGTTGAACACTCAACAACAATTCAGCTGGCCCCTTACGGTTGATCAGCCGAGTTCCCGACCCGCAACGAAGTCCTGGCAATAACCTTGGATCTCCGACAATTTCACGGATAAACGAATGCCTTTTCTCTCTCAAGCATCACCATACTACTGGTGCTGGTGAACTACCACCCGCCCTGTTTGAAGCCGGAGCTGAAATTCTCGATCATTGCTTGTCCAACTTATATGTTTCTCGATTGATGGTGATGTAAGAAGATTAGGTGGTTTCTTCTTATCGCTGAGGCCAGTCGATGCGGAAAAGCTGAGGAGTACTGTGCAGCCGGTGCTCGAACACTTAGTCCTTTGGCTACTAATGGCTGAACAGCAGTGTGAGTAGCTCTCACTTATACAGGGCATAGCGCCGCTCATCCTTCAATCATTGAAATCACATCACGCGGTCACATTGACTGGCTTTTCGAGTGATGACTTCTCAGAAAGAAGTTTCACTCATCTTGTGAAATTATTCTTCCTCTGATGTGAGAAGATGTGGTAATGTCCAGTGGATATTTCATTTTTGTGTCTGGGCCAAAAGGACCATCCAAAACAAGTGGGAAGAGACGATATTAGTACCCGTTTTCAAAAAGGTTGCTCGCGGTCAGTGATACTCGCAGAGGAATGCGCCTGTTACACGTTGCGTCGCTTACTTCATGTCGCCTTAAGAAGACGCGTGAACACGGGATCCAGGAACCACAAGCGGGAGGAGTGTGGACCTCTTCGCACTCCACTTATTAGAGCAACAGTATTTATACAGGATCCCTATAATCTTGACATTCCTTAACTACAGGAGTCCGTCCGATTTTGCCAACCGGTTAGTTTCTCTTGACAAGGTGTGCTACAGAAGTTCATGAATATCGCACGCTGTTCGTTTAAAATACTTGTGGGTGGGTGAGTATATAGGAAGCCCTTTAAAAGCTTTCCAGCAAGCAGTGGCATTCCACAAGGATTCCCACTCTCTCCATTTTTGTTTAGGTTCGTCCATGCTGAACAAATGAGGTAAACTCTGGAAGTTCTCCGAAGCCCCGGTCTTTAGATATCTCCGAGCCAGAACGGTAGACCTGGAATATACAGGCAACATTGTTCACATCTTTGAAGAAGATATAGAATCAGAAGCAATACTATGAAAGCTTATCGAGATCATCCAGTCATTCGGTATGTGCTTCGGTTCCACAAATTCATACCTCTAAGAAAAAAAGCAAAAAGACGCGTAAAGTGCACCCCATCCTGAAAGGTGAACAGCACAAACGGCACCGGAACGTTTCGTAACATCCATCATTCCCATTTGCCGTGTCAAGTTCTCTCCATCCCTAGGTTTCTACCACTCCGAATTAGACACGAAAATCAGCGCTCATCTCGCCAGGCCGTAATTTGACATGCGTGACATAGCCCGGCCACGTTAGTTGTCAATGCTGGTGCATTCTTTGAATAAAGCCCCGTCTACTCTGCTAGAGACACCTGCCGATATTCTCAGTCTGAATTCGCTATTTCCAACCGATTCCACCCATAGTTCTGAAACATCGGTGGTCGAATACCTAAGGATGTCTCAGATCCTCTGCCCGAAGTAGCCAAGTTTCACAGCTGTACAACAATACGGCCTACACTGTAGTCTGACATATGCGTCCTTTGCAACCAAGCGATTTGCGTTTTTGCCGCCAAAGTGGCACAAATTGGCAAACACAGCTCCAGCATTTGAGATTCGTGCACTCACTTTGTCTGTCACACTACCATAAGAGCCAACGCAACTTGCGAGCCACTTGCAGCATTCCCCAACTTCCTTTGGCATTTCGTGAACTCTCAGAAGCATATTGAAAGCCCTATGTCCTGTAGTGTGAATTTGCCCTTTGTAGACGCAAACCACATGCCGAAGGCCGGGATTACTTCGGTCAGCTTTTCTAGTATTGCTTGCGCTTTCTGGGCCGATCGCGCTTTTCTTTAATCAGCTATTTCCCCACCCATTCACTAGTATGTTTTTGTGAGCTTGTAGTAGATGCTGAGCTACCAATTGCCTCGCAGATTACCTACCACCGTCCGTGGTTATGAAACAAAATATACTGCGCCGTGTTTTTTCATTTGGCTTGCTCGTTCATGCAAAGTTGTACCTGTTCGGAATAGGTGAATCGGCCAGATTTCTACCACCCAGTCTGTCGAATGTTAGATTCCACTTGTAGCTGTGAGCTTTTTCGGGTCATTTATTTGGTATTTATTATTTATGGCATTATCAGCGCATCCTGTGCAACTGTTGTCCGCGTCTTGAGGCTGTCTCGGTTTGGCATTGCATACTTGTCAGAAAAGTCGGGGCTTCCTTGCATCCACAGGATAAATGAGGTTGAAATCTTTTCAGAAGTACCAAGGAGACTTTAGTCACGAACTTCTTGGTCGGATCTAAGCCTTAATCCAATCGAACTTTCGATTTGTAATTTTAAAGGGAAATTTAACCACACCTGATATTCTTTACCGATTTGTTTCGATTAGGGTTAATGGCAAGTTCCTTGGTAAGTGCTCTCGTTTTGACCGTACTTTCTAGTCCCGAGATGTGCGCCGAAGAAGATGCGACCAGTTGCATTACAAAATACTACTCAGCAGCCAGTATGAGCAGCTCCAAGTCTTCTTCCCGCTTCCGCTTGGGTCCCCCTCTTCCTTCAGAATTGATAGATGAACTTGATCGGGTGGCAGAATCGGCCATGGGTATTTGCCCATCACTCTCATCGACTCCAGAAATTAGCGCTGCAGGTGACGCTTCCCATCTTGGTTCTCAAGCCTATGCCAGGTGTTTGGTATATAAGAACACAGTAAGTTGTTTTTTTTACATGTTTCAAGCGAAGATCCCAATATTTGTAGTTCATAGTGTCCGTATTGCAAAAAGTATTTCATCCCCGCAGAACTTGTCTCTCACCCATAATTATCGAGGCTTTAAACGAACCTACTGGCCTGTAACGTATCAACCTCATCTTGGTGGTTTCCGTTCTTTACAGATTAGTTTAGCAAAATTTTACCGGGAAGATGTACCACTGAAGTTTGACTTTATGAATCTGTGAATTCACTATCTAAGCTGCATCACCATCTGCTAGCGTGTTAGTTATACTTTAGTTTGGTTACAGCTTTCGGAATCTGAGTTTCTTTCATGTTCGTTTTCATACAGTACCGTCGGACCCCGGAATTCCTGTGGCGGTTTGCCCGGGCAATCTATCTTGCCAGTCAAGATGCTGTCGCTGACGACGATGATCCCACAGCTACTTTTCGCGATTCCGAAGTTACTAGTGAAGTCGCCTCTGTTTCCTCCCAGTTACTTGACCCTCGGAGTTCGAATGACTTAGCTTACGAGTTGAACAGTCGACGTCAATTTATCGAACGCGGTTTGGCTACTGCCCGCCGAGCCTTGGTTCTAGCCAGACGCGCAGAGAGTCAAACTGATCTGATGCTAGGATCCAAATCCACAGCCGAAATGTACAAGTGGCTTGCCGTATTTGTGGGCCTCGCTTGTGACTTTTGTGGGATACAGCAACGGATCAGTTATGGTTTCGAATTTAAGGTTGGTTCAACAGTACTCCCGTTCAAACAGTAGGCTTTCTCGAAGAGGATTCATTAGTGTTTTCTGTCAGTTTTTAATACAGTTACCTATCTTCACTCTCACTGGACTTCGGCTATTTTTTTCATTATAAGTGATTTTTGTCCCTCTAAGAAAGGCCATGAGGTGAACTATCACGATTAAAAACACCCCTTACAGGTGTAAATAACTAGACCAACCGACCCGGCACTTTTTAAGGAATGTATCTGAATATGATGGATATGTGATGTAGATATGAAATACAGTTCAACTGGTGATGTCGTGACACACTTTCCCTAGCTTTTGCTATCAGAAATCCGGCAACTAATCCTGTTGGGAACTTGACGGGGATTTTCCGATATATCCACTATCGGTTACCATTGTCGTATGTTCGATGTAGAGGCGTTCAATCGCATAAGCTAGTTGACTCCTGTGATGCGCACAATTACGGCTACCCATTGTCTTTTACGTTTCACTTCCGCTCTCGACATGGGGTCTTAGAACTTGACATGTGCCTACCTACATTCGCACAACTACCAAATACGTGCAGACTTCGGTCATCCATTGCACAAACCCGTAGGACCATCACGTCAAACACTTTGGGGGTGCGACGTGTTACGGTCAAAAAGTGTTGGGCTCAGAACTGAGTTAGTAGTAAGTAAACTGTCGATTACTCCTGACTATTGAAGCATGCTGTTTGGATATCGTGTCCGCCAGGTCATTCATCTACTTCCTGTTTTTCCGTTTGATTTTTCGCCCGTAGTTCCTCGATAATATGAAAGCTATGGCTATTCCATACGTTAATTTCACCATGGCTATCCACTGGTCCAACACAACAAATGAATGTTGTGGTACTTTAACCGCGGTTTTATAAAATAGTCGGTGTGTTTGGATGTGTTACCGTATTCAAAAACCACACCCACATTTTATCTGCCGATAGTAGTTAACTTTTGCTGCTCACCACCTGTAAGTGTACTACCTAACTTAGTTGTTTTCGTCAAAATTGCCCTCTAAGTTCCACAGAACAGCAGATGCCTCTTCCAGTGAAAACTCTTCCAATAGTCCTTTTGGGTAAGACATTGCGCTGTCCGTACTTCGCAGGCCGTACTCTTGCTTATTCCACTTCCATTTGCATTTATCCTGTAGGTGGATTGCGTTCAAATTTTCATCACCGTCTAGTTCCAGCGAAGGATACTTTCATGTGATTACTGAACGTGGCTGACGCCTATGTTGAAATTGAGTCCTTCCCTAAACATTTCCCCGTGATTATCATGGGTTCGAATCGAATCCATATCTGCGCACAACTCGTGGGGTCATACTCCGACCGGAATGTCACCTTAACTTGTGTTAGTCATAGTGACATTTTACACCCCAGTGGGATTTTGTTTGATGTTCCCACGGTCCCGTTCATGTACTTTCAACAGATACGTTCAATAGCTACCTAGACTTAGACATACTCTCTCCAGTTTTGAGAAGTGCGAAAGGTCTCATGTGTATAAAAAAATAATGGTGTACCTACTGTGTCCCTTTTTCAGCCTACCTTTAGCCTTTCGACTGCTTTTGGCAGTATCTCAGTCTTCATGCCTCTTCCGATATGCGTAGCAGGTGTATGGCAAAAGGGTACCACAGTGGGATTACATCGCTCAATTCCTATGCATCAGGCTTTCTTTCCAAAGATTATATCTCCCAAATAAAGGATGCTATTCGCGTTTGATATTTTAGTTTTACTTCCTTAATCAATTCAAGCCCTGAAGATAATGCGAATCAACCCCGAATGTTCCACTTTTACTGGAAAATTTACTTGGCCTTATTTTTTATAGGACTTAGTGGACAAGGCCATTGAACTGAATCCGGAAGATCCCGAAACTCACTACCTGAAGGGACGATGGTGTTATCAAGTGGGTCTTTTATCTCTTCCCTGGCTAGTTATCCCTACCCCCATACTCACTTCCTTCAGTTCGTGATATCGCACAGGCGATCGATAATTTTGTCTTCATATCCACCCTTAGTTTTGCTTTGATTTGTCGAATTGTTACTTCAGCCCAGCCTACACAGCTAGTTGAGCTATACGCATTAATTTTTCCCACAAAAATACATTGCGTGAGGTTTTCACTCCGCTCCTAAAATATCCCTGATTCAAATCTTAGGCACTTAATTTCCTGTTATCCGTCGTGTGGCGTTTTCTTTAAGTTAGTTAAATTACCGTGTGTCTGTATGCGGGAGACAGAGCGCCACTCGTTAGGTCACTGCAAACTTTTCAACGGCCGTAATCTGTCTAATCAGTATATTGAAATATCTCGAAAATTGTCCAAGTTGATGAATACTATAAACAGGAGATTCATCTGAGACTTAACTGAGTTTCCGTTGTAACCAAGCTGTCTTGCAAATGAGTGTTTTCGTGAATCAGATTAGGTTCCTCATATGAGGATGCTGCTCGGTGCTAGGGGGTCCAAACGCTCTATCAAATGCAGCCAAACTTCTGTCACCCAGCACTCCCAGTGTTAGTTAGTCGATCATCGGGACCCCAGTGGAAGTCATTCCAACACGAGCTGCTGAGTCAGGCTGTTGAGCGTAAGCATTGCTTGACGTAAAGTCCAGTTGTTTGACGGAGCTGGGATCGTACAAGTGGACTCCTGGCAGGCAACAGACACCAAACCCATGGACTGAGTCTAAGCTAACTATTGTCCAGCTTGTCGGAACGTGCGGACATTAAGGTGTACGGCTTCCCATAGATTTAAGTGCTATTGTTGACTAACGGCTTGGACCATAGTGGCTTGAAGCACTGTGCACTTAATTTGCCGTTGTTACTATTGTAGGGTGGAAACTCTTACCATTGGGAACCCATGAACTCGCCAAAGCCAAAACAAACAGTTGGTGACCGCTGCTTCTACACGGTTTCGTAACTTGACCTGATCATGTCCCATGAAGATCCAAGAACGGATAAATGATATTGCTGATAATTCAGACACTATTTTGAATAAAGCTGATGGTACTCGAAAATTCTAGACGGTCAGGTATACGGAAAGCATGCGTCTGCTTGCAACACAGGGTGTCATCAACAACATAGTCCGTGTGAAAACCGTTCAAATAGCCCGAGTTGATAAGACTGGACCATCCTCTTTACGACCTGGGTGTGGTCCACTGATGGCTAGCTTCAAATTGGCTACCGACATCCTACCTCACCACCTGCACATTCCTTGTTTCGGAAACAAAGACGTAAACCAGTTCCGTTTAAACTTAAGGATAGAAAACACCCGCCCCCTCCCAAATATTGGGTAGTTTCTTACGTCACGAAGAGACTGGACAATGCCGTGGTGAAACGGTCTGCACACCTCATCAACCCATTGAGCTATACTGGCGGGTGTCCCCGTAACACTCACAGAGTCTCACACCAGGTTAGTCAATGGCTAGAGGTCTGACGAACACAGTCTCCTGGTCCTCCAAGATAGGGGTTGGAACATGTGGGGGCTTGCTCCGTTTAACTGGTAGTGCATTTGCATTTCTCGCCAAACACCGCTGCCTTGTGGTCAAGCTTCTGAGCCAAAGGCTTTGGTTGAGGACCCTAATCGTCCTCCTGGCTAGGTGTGGGTGCCCTGGTAGTATCCCACCCCACGTACAACCTGTATGGCAGCGAAGCATCGGTGTTGAACACTGATGTCATGCTGTCGATGTTGATGATAATGAGGAGGAGTTGCTCAAGTCTCCGTGAAACCCCTTTCGCGAAAATTGCTTCTCCTCCTTGGGTGAGTTTCACTGTACACAGTCGTCCGGTGCGTAGTTACCATGCCACCAAAAGAAAGCACGAGGTCTGGGATACTTCCAGGTAGTCCGAGCCTAGACGGGGGAAGTCGAGAGGCGGAGATCGGGTTCGAACCGCGACCTTCCGGTCAGTAAGTTCACGCCCTAACCACTGAGCCATCTCGTGTACACAATATTCAACTCAGTAAGCAACCACCTATTCTCTGCAGAGATGATTTTGAATAATTTCAGTCACCGTCCTCCGATATGACTGTTTCTCACATGGAGACCATGACATGTTCCTTTTGCAGGTCTACAATCTGTCCTGGGTAGAGCGACAGTTTTCAGCCAGGTTGTTTGCCACTCCACCAACCGCAACACTCGAAGAAGCAACAGACAGTCTTCAGGAAGTAAGTTGACAATTAGCGATTCCCAGCTATTCGCACTTTTTTAATCGACATCTTTCCTACGTGCATATGGGGTTCCAATCCAATCCTGAGTAGTTGCAGGCTTCGCTTGATTTTGCTCAGGTGCTTTTAGAGCCCTGATGAAATTTTGTTTTTCGGTTTCAATAGAATTCTAGTCCATCTGGAACACCCCTTCGATTTGATGACTTGGCTGGATCTCAGAGGTGTGGCTTCTTAGAAAACCCGGGTACTCCAGTGTCACCTGTAACTATCAGGTATCGGTTTTCTTGTGTATCGCAATACACCCCATTGTGTGGGAACTGCATGTCTTATCTAGACTCCACACACATGCCTGTCATTTTTTGCACCTAACTTCTGACAATCGAAAGTCGCTGGTTCCCTTTGAGGTAATTGAACCCAATGACTGTTAAGCCTTCTGCAGAATATTCGTTTCCTAGTCCCCTATGGTAACACGATAGTTCCGCTTGACATTCGTACGAATATAAGTAGTCTTTGTTTCGGGTGGTTAGTAATGGGTTTTTTAAACGCATCGTACCATTTCTTTCTGGGTGGATTTCATTGCATTCTTCCCTGCACTGAAGTATCCCATAACTTGGATCTTACCTACTGAAGAAATACCAAAAGACTATACAGAACAGTTCAAGTTAGTGAGATACCGGCGCAAAGGCATCAAATTTATCACCATATCTGGCTTGATTTGGTCGCGACATTGGAAGGCACAAACGGCATGAGTAAATTATGTGGGGTCTGCTATCTTGTGCGGTCTGATGAATCTGTTTTAAAAATTGCTCTCCTAAACCAATACAAAGCGAGTGTGAAAACCGGGAGAACCTAATTGTATATGAGCAACGGTTTATGCCACTTCGCATAATGCAACCCTGTGAATGTTGCAGTCCATACTGCATCTGAGTTGCAACATACTGAAGCTCAGAGTTCTTCCGATATTCGAGCAGTCGCTGTTTGCCCATCTAACGGGAACAAAGTAGTGCACTTTATACATATATATATAACCTGTGGAATTCGTTTCGTCCAGCTGTAGCACCCTTTCGTTGTCTAACTGCCATGCCACCAGAAGGAAACACGAGGGCTGGGATACTGCCAGGTTGCCCAAGCCTAGACGGAAGTCCAGAGGCAGAGGTCGGGTTCGAACCACGGACCGGTCAGTGAATTCGCCCTGTAACTGCTGCGCCATCTCGTCCCGGGAATTCTTTTGCTAACGTTTCGTTACGAATCACGATGACATTAGTGCGTAGCGCGGCCTACCACTAGCCTACGACCTCTAACCACTGCGCCATCTCGCCCCGGGAATTCTTTCGCTGACGTTTCGTTACGAATCACGATGACATTAATGCGTAGCGCGGCCTACCACTAGCCTACGATACTTCGATGGTCTCACCTCAGTTGATGACCAAACGTCCACGGCGGAAGTGTCCAGCTCATTGAACAGAGCAAGAATTACGTGCACAACCTGGGATGCTAACTTCAAGCTAGGCCATAGGATACCGAACATAACCAGTGGCCAAGCTTGTCGCTATTTCATCGTTAAGCTTCACACAAAACAAGTGATTGGTTTGCGTAGTTGAAAAAACGTTCAGTAAATAGACGTGACACACTGCTCATAAGGTTGCTGAATATTAATAAAAGAGACAGTTTTTTCTCCCGTGAAAACCAAATTGGTATGCAAACGAATGTACTTTGCTAGCATCTACTGGACTTTCAAGTGGCATTTCATAAACATGCGGACACGTGAGTGTACATTAATCAAACAGGACGGACGAGGATTCTGATAGCTACTGAGGGGATTTTGGTGTAGATGTGCCTCGGAAGGTGGCCCTTGGCCCGAACTAAGGTTCAGTATGAGGTTCAAACAATGTCTTTACCAGGTAGTTTTCCCTAACTTTAGTACAGCTGAGTGACTCTATATGGTCTTCGTTTAATGAAAATGTGCTTCCATTTTTAATTAGGATTAGATTTCGATCTCTGCCGAACGAAGGAATCGTATCTATTATTATTGACCATTGCTTCCAACTCAACAGAAGTTGAAAACTGGAAGGACCACCACAGTTACCCCTACCAAAAATCAATCACGGACTGAAACAGCACGTGATTTGAGATAACTTTTGGAGAGCAGACTGAGAAACCCAAGGTCCGTAAACCGTACTTTCGATGTGCAGCACGTCATCAAGAAAATCAATCAAATTCGGACATGATGGAAAGACGAATAGCCTCGCACAGCCACGCTTTTGTATTTTAGTGCTTAGATTCGGGAAGTGCGGTTTTGCGAAATAGCCTGACCAAGAGCCCTCCATCTGCGTTGAGATCAGATACTCTTCACTTGATTTTGGCAATCCTTCATTCGATGGACTATCTGTTTAGGGAATTTCGTCAAACTGACTTACAGTCGAAATAAACTCTTCGTTGTTTCTCTGCAGTATTGTAGCAAGCTCCGTACTGGTCCTATAAAATATGCATACCGTCCACTGATCCCCTTCCCGTTCATTATTAGACTCCCTAACTCCCTGAAGTCTAAATGTCGTCGGTAGTTCCATATGTCCCATATTAAGCTACTGTACACATCAGGTAGTAATGCGAGCTGGACTGAACTGTACTACTTATAGCTGCGCTTTTAAGATCTCAGGCACATTGTATGGCGTTTTATGGCTGCGATTGGATGTGGCCTGGCTACTTCCGGCTCTACAAACTATATTGCATCATCCATTTGTTCACTCTCGACCCCACACAATCCATGGCTAACTTCATCCAAGCAGGAAATCGAGTCCATGGTGAAATCTAGGACTCGAATGTTAGACTTACTACTGATAGAATATGTCGATAACCATTGTGGTCATGTAATCGTATTTCCTTGTGATGGGACCAGTAGTCTCCCAACCTTACGAGGACTCCTTTGTCAACAGCATTCCGTATTGACAAGCAACTAATACCTTCTCACAACATCCATCACTTCTATGCAGCAAATTTGTCCGCGAAATGTTTTTTAAAGTTTAGTTGGTTGATCATTCGATGGTAAACTATGGATCTGTTGTTCCCTATCTTGTAACCTAAAACAGGTGTTTTTTTTAAAAAAAAACACCGGTCTTCCTACCTTATGAAATTGATTGAGTCTGCAGCGTAGCGAGAAGACAGCATTGAATGATAAGACAACCTTCAAACAAACGTCAATGTACAACCATCCACGCTCACTGCGAACGTTAACTGTAACCTAAAGTGTTTTTTTAAAAAAAACACCGGTTTTCCTACCTTATGAAATTGATTGAGTCTGCAGCGTAGCGAGAAGACAGCATTGAATGATAAGACAACCTTCAAACAAACGTCAATATACAACCATCCACGCTCACTGCGAACGTTAACTCAGCACACAGCGTTTCCGATATGCCGTGGGATGTCGCTTACAGATCACAGATAAACCAGTAGCATAACACCATTTCTTCCTCCATATCTTTGTTCCCTTATGTTCACCTTATACTGGTACAGAAAGAGTCGTTGGCCTTGCTGTTGACCATGAATAGAACATAATGTTTTTAGTGTTGAACCTCCACCCTATCCGTTTTTTCCAGGCGGAACGCCTCAAACCAGATCACTATGCAGCCAATCAGTTGTACCTCGCGAAGTGTTGCATCAGTCGGTGGGAATACAAGGAAGCGGGTGTCTGGCTAACAAAAGCACGAAAACTGCTGGAGTTGAACCGTCACCCTCCACCACACCTGGACACTCGAGAGGTATACGATGAGATCCTGGCACTAACGGTCAAATACGCTAGCTACTGTTCCCAATGATTTGTACATGACTTACTTTCTGACGGTCTCAGATATGCTCTTAACCAGATAACTAGGTGATTTTCAATAATATAACAACTCACTTATTTCACATTCTCTTTTTGTTTTGTTGGAAACTGGAGTAATTTGGTGCTGCACACTGTTGGACAGAGGTGGCACAGGTTATAAGAGCAGACATTCAGGAAACGTAGGTATCCCGTGGGTTATCGCCTATCCTCACCTCCCATTGGAGAGATGAGCAATTTTAGGTTGGTCATGGTAGCCTTTTATGGTTACCACCGCTCACCGGATGAAACTAACTGCACGTGCGTTCAACATTTCCGTACATTCTAAATTGTGTCATGACGCAATTGGATGTAGGGATGCTGGGTTGTCGGGTTTCCTTGTGAGGATCCCAAGACAAATCATAGTTGAGCCACCGCGGCTTTGCAGGTAGATCCAGGTCATTTTTTAGTCCTTAAGGCATCCGAACAGCTGCGGATAATTGATAACTTAATATATTGGTTCCGCACCAGTTTAAACAACTTCTGGCCTCCTTTGTCATACTGGTCAGTGCTGTATGTTATCCTTATTACTCTGCAAATTTTGGAGTTATATTCATTGGCCTGTTGTGAAAGTCTTGAAGACGTTACCGTTAGATACTCTGCGTTGTGACCTGCGGAAGCAGTCAGTGAGGGATTTCAGATGCTGCCAGTGCACCGCAAGACAGTAACCCACCACCATTTTCCAAGCGTTATCTGCGCTCAGCATTCAACCTTGTGTAACTAATATACGGTGATTAGGAGTCAGATTACTTTGGTGTTCCATGGATCGTCCCATTTTCCGCCTTGTGTACACAAACCGAAGGTGAAAAACAAAGTACACGTGTGATGGAACGATTGTCAAGTGAGCGGTTCATCACAAAAAGAAAAATTCCATTGTTTGCGGGAAATTTGGCCTATCGAGAGGGAACTAATGCAGCCGTGTGTAGCAAACCATAAATAGAAAAAACACCAGTGTGCATTGTGATGAGATTCCGTACAGGAGTTAAACAGTGGAGAATGTCAGCAACGGCCGGACGAATGTGCGTCACAGTGAGAAGCCGGACCCAGGCATTCGATATCCAATAAAAATACGGCACTCAATGTTGCAAGGGCGTCAATGGCGGTCGATACGTGGATGGGAATTCCATCCACAGTCAAACGGACTTGTTGACTACCTGCTGGACTAGTCTCAATCTTCTCGTCATGTAACGTGACCGGTAACAGTGCGGACGGACTTCAGCAGGGCCCCATAACATTCGAAAACGGTAGCGCGGGGAGTGAACAGTCAGTCCCGTCGTTTCACGGAGATCCAACCCACAGTTTACAACACTAATCTACACAGGCTGAAGTCAATTTAGCTTGTCATTTGAAACAGGTCTCGTCGATTGACTCATGCACTCGCGGACCTGCAAGCTTAACACTCATTTAAGTGTGCTATCTATCAAAAGTAAACCACTCATCCAGGATATTCCTAAATCAATAAATTTCGAAGCGAATGCAGTCGAAGTTAAACGGGCATTTCTTTTTCTTTTGACGAATGTTTGAGGGGGCAGAAAGAATCGACACAAGTGTAATAGTGATTTACTTTAGGTTTGTATGTACACAATCAACAAAAGGCGAGAAATCAGCTAATGCGTTTGTAAATTTTCGCTTTCTTTGCCTTTTTACCCGAGACACCAAATGGAGTGTAGTGCTTGCTGCCACCTAAACCTTTAGATTTCCTTGGTTTCACCATCAAATCCACCTTCGGCACAACCTGAAGACCACAGGTGCGCGCCAGGGCAGCGAGATCAAGTTGATCCACATTAAAACAAGGCAAGCTGGATGAGGCGTAAGCCCGTACTATCCCTTTGAATGCCTCTTGCGCCGATAAAGCCAGGAAGTAGTTCGTGCTCACCAGTTTTTCCAGAGCTGGCTGGACGTCAGCCAGCTTGGACTGAGCCATCTCATACTCAACCACCTTCACGCGAGCTTGTCGCAGGATGGCGAGGAATTCTAGCTCATGTGGACGCAACACAAGCAGTGCATTCCCCTCACTTCCAGCTCGAGCGGTTCTTCCAACACGATGAATGTACTCTTTGGCTTCATCTGGTGGGTCGTATTGTAAAATCCAGTCCACCTGTGAAGGGTAATAAACAGAGAAATTCAGTTGACTTCCACCAGCACTCTTCAAGGCGCGATTGGAGAAGCTATCAAGTCTGGGTCTACTTAGCTGCGTTCAAAACGAGATTCAGATGGTGTCCCGCACACCCAGTCTGGTTATTATTTATGAACCTTAGATTCAAACAAGTTACTACCCCGAAAATTCCACTTCAAGCGTTTACAAGCCCTGTTAAGATGGGAGCAATTTAGAAAAGTCTTTGCTAGCTGTTCGACAAAGTAACGCAAAAGGCTGATTTCTGGTAGAGGTCACAGCTTACGAGGCCATTGTACACAGATGTCTGAAACAATGGTTGGTTGTTTTTTATGGAAAACTTCAGTACTTTGACCGAAGGTAGCAAAATCATTAGGCAGCTCATAGTTTAGCCTGTTAGCTTTACTTTGAAATTCTACCGTTAACCTCACCAGGCAATTGCACCACACGTGGAAAGAGTCCTCCAATCGAACCAGGTACTTTCTTGTCAAAAACTTCTGCCTTAGCTCCTGAACCGTGGGCATAATACCCACCACTGCGCTCCCCAATAACGCACTGGTGACGTCACCTCGATTGGTGATGAAACGTTTGCAATCAAATTGCGCAGCGCAGCGAACAAGCCAACGACCATCTACGCTACCTGAGCTACCAACATTTTCCTCCTGAAATGTTTTTAGCTGAATGCAGTTCCGGAAAAATCAACCCATACGAGGGCGATAAAAGGAGATATGGGACCGGATAATGGGAATGTGCGATTCAGTCGTATGAACGCAATGGCCAGAGGAAGCCATAAAATTGGAAAGGATACTACTCCGAGGGCGAGTATGTAATGATAAACAAGGTGTCGGGGAGATGCAGTGTTTATAAAGGAAACATAAAATACTCTATGTCCCTTAGCCCTACTACAATCAGTCCAACGTTAAACCCATTCCATTCCTTATCATTGTCCGGGAGTCAGTGCTTCTCACCAGTGAAGAATACTAGATCATTTTCTGAACTGATTGACCAGTGTAGAGCCATAACGGCCCGCCTTGATCCCTATGGGTTCCGTCTAAAGGACAGAAAATGCGTGCTCACTAGGAATAATCGCCAAATTACTAACTCCCATTTAAAAGGAAAGCTTAGGGCACAACGGAGGATTGCACGAAGTGCATTCCCTTGCAATTCACACATGCAGCTGCAAGAAGCTTAGTTGATAACACAAGCAAACAAGTACGGAGTTCAGAAATACATCACAGTCAAATGAAGAAAGGAGAATTGGCCAAACTTTTTAGCCACACCATACTAAATATCAGAGCTCCGCGAGGCTATGTAACAACCAACGTGTGAAAATAAAACAAACGCTCCTCCCAGAACTTGAAGTAGTCGATTTTAACACTTCCGCATTTTTAAAGACAGTAATCGGCCACTTGTGGTGACTCCTCGGTACTTGGCTGTCATACAACTCGAATGAACTACAGAGGAAATACTGCCAGGTTAGATCGTAGAAAATGCAAAGTCAAAGTTGAATTTGAACCATGGACCTACCGAACAGTAGCCTCGCACCTCCATCACTGAGACGACTCGATATATCACATTTACATGAGAAAGACAAATTGGAAATTGATATGGCAACTGGATATGTGCATACTAAGTTGCAAGTGAAAAATGCCGCGTGTGTGAAACTCGATCACCAATTTGAGTATGGCAAATCAGCCACAATAGTTCAAGGTGCCAAAAAATGGCTCTATAGGATTAGTTAATGGGGTACACCAGAAACACACTGTTCCTTCAAGAACGAAGAGGCTAACCTCAGAACTTACAAAAGTGGAGTCACACAATTAACAGATAAAACAGTCGTCATAGAAAAATCCGTGATACCTTTGGTATGTCCAGTCCACGAGCCCCGACGTCTGTACACAGAAGAACAGCAGATTCAGCCTTGATGAAGTTTAAAAACGTGCTTGTACGTTTTGCTTGCTTCTGACGTCCATGAATGGCCATCACAGGAGTGTCAACGAAGTTCAACAGCTCATAATAAAACTTCACTTCCATACACGATGACATGAAGACCATCACCTATAAAGCGGTGATAAAAGTAGTGTGCAATAATAACTCGTGGTCTGGTAAATAGACTGGAAACCGTAAATAGCTGGCAGAGAGATGGAACTGGTGAGTAAACGCGCGGAAGGTGGTGGTGGCATCTCCCACAACCTACGAAGTTTTGAGGAACGAAAGACAGAATTTGAGGATCACGTTTTTTCACCATTTCACCTACACTGGATGGAAGAACGGTAGATGAGGATATTATCAGCAAGGAAATCCAGCACTTAAGGGATATGTCTTGAAGGAAGTGACCTAGAAGCATCAAACAGAGGAAACTATGCACGACGAAACGGCTGTCATGTGAAGTGATACCATCGATGGTTTTGCAGTGATGTATTTCGGGCTTCTTGTCTCTCTAGTTCATTTCGCTGTGCGGTGAATGTCTGACCAACGCCTTATTTGATAAACTGCCGTTTCAAACCAGAGGCTTAATTAGTTTTGGGTGTATCAAATTTCCAACCTCGAGGTCCTATGATGCCCCACAGGCTCTCAAACAAAAAGAGGTCAGATTTCACGCGACGAAACCGTGGTCAGCTCTTGGAAAGGTGTGGGGATGAATGATCGTGTAGTCTTGAGACAAATTCCCGCCGACTCACGGCAACAGCAATGTACACATAAGAGTTTTTCCGGAGTGTACGATTGGTTGACCTGCGTAGTTAACATAGTGATACGTGCTGACGAATAGGGTTCGAAATGAATATAAGCCAATAGCTGCTGACCGAGATGGCCCAGTGGCTAGAGCGCGAATTTACTGACTGGACGGTCCGTCGTTCGAACCCGAACTCTGCCTCTCGACTTCCCCTATCTTGGCTTGGGCAACCTGGCAGTATCCCAGCCTTCGCATTTCCTTCTGGTGGGATGGCAGTAAGACAACGAAAGGGTGCTACAGATGAACGACTGCTGACCGATTATCGATGCACGAGTAGCGTTCCTTGATTGATTGGGAGCAATAAGCGACTATAAAAATCTGATAAACTAGCCGCGTTATTCCTAGCAGGTGGAGTGGCTTTCAGTGAATCACTCACTATTGTTTGTTGAAGGTCGTTTTCTTTATTATTAGATGAACGATCAAATTAACACTCAATTTGGATGAGTTGCGTCAAAGATCAAGGTTGAGAAAGGTGTGTGCAAGTGTCAGGCCAGGGTTGGATTTCTGGAAGAAAACCGGCCATAGTAAGAGTTCAGGAAAAAATTCATCACCAAGGTTCTAATAAACGGTATAGTGCAAAAGATCCTACGTGGAGTAACTGAATGACTGAAGCAATTGTGGTGGTCTACAAGCGGAAACGGTGTACTTATAGTGGGATCTAATAAGATTAAAGGTTAATATATGTATGATCATAAATGAAAGTCGATTACAAAGCCGATAAACATAATGGTGTGGCGACAAAAAGCACACAGTCTACTGAAATTATCAGGACGACTCCATTAAAAACTTTCACCTGGATGGCCACACTCATTTCAGTCTGACTCACCTTTTTATTTTTGTTCTTCTTGATAAATGTGTATAAAAGGCAAAAGCGCTTTTCTGGGGCACACACCACGTAACCCTGCTCCAAGCCTTCAACAGTAGCATCACCTTCTGGTTGGAGCCCAATCATCGCACAGTCTGTCTTCAGGGCCTCCTTCGCAAGATGGCGGGTCTTCGCATTCAAAGTGGCCGAAAACAACATAGTCTGACGAACTGACGGTAAAAGCCGTATGATCTGACGCATTTCGACCTCAAATCCAATATCGAGCATGCGATCAGCCTCGTCTATTACCAAAGCTTTCAAGTTGTGACGAAGAAAATTCTTAGTATTGGTCAAGTGGTCCAACAACCGGCCCGGAGTAGCGACCAAGATTGTGACACCTTTCTCCAAGTTCTGTGCCTCTGTATGACGATTGCTGCCACCCATTATCAAGCCAATACGAAGTGAAGTGAACTGTGTAACCTCCTGCAAAATTAAGTTTGGATAGGAAAAGATAATTTTACCCGTAAAACGCTGTAAGTCTGCAGGCTCAGTTCTCGAGTAGGTGAAATTATAATAGCACCGGTGCCATTTCTGGGCTGTAAGCCTAGCTGGAGCATCAACTCAACAACAGGAATGACGAACGCCAAAGTTTTCCCGCTGCCAGTTTTTGCACATGCCATCACATCCCGATGTTCCAATAGCTGAGGCAGACAGAGTTTTTGTATTTCGGTCATTTCTTTGAACCCCATATTCGCCACGGCTCGTTTGATGGGTTCGGAGACAGGTAGGTCCGCAAATGACCCACTGAGTAGTAATTCAGAACCGGGAAGTTGCTCAACTCTTTCGCAAGACGAGACATCAGGTGTGGACGGTTTGACTTGTTTTTCTTTGATTTTCTTCAGCTTCTTCTTTAGTTTTTCTGCGGAATCGAATCTTGGCTTCATTTTAACTACAAAACAAACATACCAATATGGGAACAAGTGGCGAGAAGCGAGGGTAAATTCAAAGAGCTACATAAACCAAACGGGTAGTAAATAAGCTTGCAGTGCAGTAAACATCAATGAGGGTCAATTATCGACATTATTCACTCGGAAAGACGTACGCCGCAACTTTTGTACCTTTTTTAAACCTCTGGTTGAAAACACAAGAGCGATCAACGAAAACCTAAAATTAACAAGCCCCCTAGCATGTTAAGGGGTGATAATGACAATAGTGTATTCGTTCAGCCGTAACATCATCTTGATACTTACCTTCCAGGCCATCCGAAAGAAGCACCAGGGCTGAGATAATGTCAGGTTACCCGAGACTAGACAAGATCAGCTTAGATGCCGGGATTGGGTTCGAACCACACATATACCGATTAGTCTGTGGTAGTGAAGGGCGGGAGAGCGCGAATTTACTGACAGGAATGTCCTCGGTTCGAACCCGACCTCTGCCTCTCGTCCAGGCTGGGCAACCTGGCAATATCCTAGCCCTCGTGCTTCCTTCTGGTGGCATGGCAGTTAGGCACCGAAAGGATGCTACACCTGAACGATTCTGGTTAGTGAGTTCGTGCCTCAACCACTGAACTGTCTCGAGCTACAGCACAGTACTATGAGTTCCCCAGTCTAATCACAAGAAAAACTTTCATACGGTTGCTGCTGTGTGGCTGGGAAATTATAATGAACTGCCCGAAGAAATTAACTTCATAATCTGAAAGGCTATGTGCTGAGTCAAACAAGGTATAAGTACGGAAGCGACACCTGCTCCTCAGCCAATATCACACCTGTGTTTAATACCAAGACGGGGCTTGGGCAACCTGGCAGTATCCCAGTCCTCGTGCAACCTTCGGGTGGTATGGCAGTTAGGCACCGAAAGGGTGCTACAGGTGAAAGATTTTTTCCATGACTCTAAATTCTAAGCACCCATATTTTCCAAAATCCGTGTTTGCTCCAATGATATGGGGAAATTTTTGCCCCATAAACTGACATAGTGACCGACGACTAACAGACTCAAAGGAAGTTTTGCAGTCAAAAAATAATACCATTGGTAGTTGCTGCGACGAGTACCACTGCTACATAATCTGTCAGTGGATATGTGGTCAATACATCCACTTTTTTATACATCCGCTTGCAGGAGAGAATCCATCTTGCTCTCATGGATCTGCTTTTCTTCATGTTTGGTCAACTTTCGAGGGATAAGACCAGAGAGCACCTCCGATGCCACAGCAACCAAACTAATGTCATAATGTTTTTCAGTGTTTGCGTCTTTTTTTGAAGATAGATGACTACCGAAGCAAATGACTGTTGGAGCAGTTGACTGTTGATTCAGTTAAGTATCTGTGATCTAAGGTATTACGCTCAATGATGATGACGATACCCCACCGTGCGGACACTCCCTTTTCATTCCACGTAGCAGCAATGGGTTTGGTTAGGTGAGTACCGAGATTCCCGACCTTCTTTGATGAAGGCTTGATACAAACCATCCAGTCCTAGTGCTTTATTGTGCGTTAGAGTGCACACTTCGTACTATGCTCCCTCTTTGGGTGAGCAATCAAGGTATAAATTCCATCCATACGTATGCGGTATTTCCAGGATCTGTGTTGCAAGAAGATCATCGGTTAAGGAGCTTAAGCACCGGAAGCTCCGTGATTTGAACCCAACCTCAGCATCCCGACTGCTACTGTCTAGGGTTGGGCAACCCGGCAGTATCCCAGCCCTCGTGCTTCCTTCTTCGACATGTCAGATAGGCAATGAAAGGGTGATACAGATGAACGATTTTATTTTGTTGCAAAATGCTAGCGAGGCTGTCTTTCACAATGCTCGGCTCATCCTCCCATCGATGCTTTCGCGAGTGAATGAATGAGCTTTCTCACTTATCTTTTCACTGACAGTTGTCCTCCAGTGATAATGGTCTTTCCGTAGACTGTCCACTAGTTGGCGTCTGAGTACCTAGATGCGTCGTACTCGTCACTCGCTATGGATTCTCTAGCATTGGCCAGGGTAAGCGGTTTTGACGATATTCAATGGTCGTTTAACTACATCAGGGAAGTCAGAAAAACAACTTTGGACACCATCAACATGGCTCCTTATACCTTTTGTAATGTTCATCCAATGCCCGTTGCCCGAATTATGCCAACCCGATCAGAGACAATTCGGGCTAGCTCATGTCGATACTACTTAGCTAAGGTAGTTCCCGCCAGTCCGTGCTCACAATGGAGGCATAAAATCGTGGTCTAGTTGGCTGTGAGTCGGACCGGTTGACTCGACATTGGGAAGATTGAAGTTCCCCAGAAGTATCAATGGAAAATCGAGATGGGACTTAAGTTTGCGTATTAATCCGGACGACATATTACACCTAACGCTGGCGATGCTATGCTGGGCTCCTGAATTTACATAGGGGTTCAAAAAAAGGTGGTAGTCTCTAGTAAGTATAAGTCAGAGGTTAGACCGTCCCTGAAATGATTAAGAACTCGCAATTATCCCCAGATGGGGGCATCCTTGTCCTCAACATCAGGACGTAGCCAAGTCTCTGGCAGACAAAATATTTGTGGACAGATGTGGTGGTTGTTGTGGTGAGCACACAAGTAGGTAGACATAGCACTGTTGAGGCTCACATGATAGGGGTTGTCCTGGGCTGGAATCGAGACGCAGGGACAAGGCCAAAAGAATGTTGCAGTTTTGTACTGAACACGGACCGTTTCTGTGCATTAAGAACTTCCGAAACAACCGAAGCCGCTAGGCCACATGGTGCCCCCCGCATGCCATGGCTGTGGGTTCATGGCTGCTTCAGGTTATGCTCTTTAGAGGTGCGCAAGACGTGCACATCTTGCCTCGCAATTGACTTAAAGCAAACCCGCCAAAATTACTTACTGAAGTCCCTTTAAGTAAATACGTTTTTCGAATGTGGACCTCCGCTGGAGTGTACTGACCCAAACACTTTAAGATTTATGGAGGTCCGGTTGTGGAAAGATTCAGCCAGCTAGATCTAAGCACTGGAGTCTTAGTAACACTAAAATTGTTTGAAGTTCTGATGCGTATTCCTCTGGTTGAAAGAACGATTCATACCAGACGAACTGACAGCCAGGTGAAAAAGAGCATCTAGTCGGAAAGGGAAGCGTGATGAGTCTAGAAAGCTGAGGAGATAAAGAAGTCGAGTTGCGCAACATGCCCAAAGAGGCCTCTACTAAGAGAAGAAAGACGTTCAGCTGAAGCGCACTTTAGGCGCTTAACTTCCATGCCAACAGAGGGAGGCACGAGGGCTGGGAGGCTGGCGCGGAAAGGAGCAATCGAGATGCTGAAGTTGAGTTCCAACCAAGGAAATTGCGGTCCTTGAACTGGTGGCTGGACCATGGGGCCATCTCGAGCTAATATGTCAGCTTAATAGTCTGTATACCCAGTTATTCTTTACACGCGCGTTAAGCAAAATGTGGCGCTGCATTCCATGTTTTCTGTTCGATGGATAAAGGCTTCGTTCGTCTGGCAAGATTTGTTGATGGCCATCAAGGAAACGGTGCCACGGATTGCATCTCGTTTGTGAATACGTGAGTGCAGCAACAAATGCGGAGAACCCGTCGGGTGTACGGCATATAATTGTGTGAAAAAATTCGCTCCACCGGTAGAGGCCGAAAAGCGAAATAATTCGTTAGAAAATGTGCGTGCCTATATGCACGGGAAATGGAACCAATTTCGAGCGCACTGTAGCTGTATCAACGTTCGATCCGGAGTCGCTCACCGACAGACGGCGGTCAGTATTCTAAATAACTACAGTACCAGTTCAGAAATCCTGGAGGTGGGAGGACTTACGCAACGGCAAGCGAATGTGAAACCGCAGAGGCCGATGTGGAATTTTCTGTTGACCTTGACCCATGGCTGTTGGTGATTGGTTAGTTCGATTACCAAGACAGGTACGAACGTATGGAGCGTTTCCGGTGGTCACTGATTAACTGTTTGATCGGCCATCCTGCCGTAAGACACGTCGGCTTTCATGAATTCGCTTTCGTGGCCCTCAGGGAGCTTCAGACCATCTGAGATTGCTTTCTCAAAAGTGGCCATTCACAGGATTTTACCGGGCTGCACGCGGACTGAAAGCCGTCTCTGGCCAACAGAAATTTTCAAAGCTTATTCACACAGAAAGCATATGCTTGGTTCGTTCATGCGCAAACCATGTTCTCAGGTTCTATTTTCGGAGTGTGAAACTATTTCCATCCGCCATCGGTTGATCAATAGATGTAAACCTAAACCAACTTTGCTGAGGCTGTGGCGTATTTGCCGTCCGGGCCTCTACAAGGAATCGATCGAGTTGGTCAAAAGGTTTCCATAACTCTTCTGTAAGGCACCATCTTTGAGGGAGTAACATTCTAGACCAGTTCGCAACTAATCACAAGTAGATTCTCCGGCCCATATTCGTTGTATTGTTTTTACCCCTTGACCGTAACGTGTATAGGGAAAACGTTTACCTAACACTTCGCTGAGCATATCCAGACAACTAAAAATCGCTTTCTTTATTGAGATTTATTCTGATCGAGCAAATGCTCTCATTTTCACACTGATTTTCTTTGAGGCGGACTCAACTGACTGCAGATGAATCTATCGCTTATGAGGAATGCTGCATCTGAATGCTCTGTGCCAGACTCTAGTGTTCAGCCTGCTACGGCTTCCGATATGTGGTCGTACATCGTCGAATTCTATGCAATTGTACTCCAAGAAAAACATCTGTTTAACGGAAACTTTGACAGCAGTAAACTGATGAGTCCCAAAAAGGGCAGAACTGGCCGCGGACTGTAGGAGTGCTTTCAGAGACCTATTGTGTGGGATGTTGCGTAAATGCAATGCTTGATCCGACCCTTGCCCTTAATGTGTGTCGTGCTTTTGGATTTTAAGCTTGCCTCCCTGAAAACCTTGGAAAATTCTGAAGATATGTTGTTGAGTGGCTGGATACTGCATGGTTTTTATCCTTCACAAACCTTAACTAGATGGGCGCAGATGATACGTAAGAAGCAGCGCCTTATTTCTCTTCGAGTGCCTATACTCATAATGAAGTGGGCCACTACCTGAGCCAGTCAAGATTGAGGAGTCAAAATATACTACTCAGTCAAACACTAATGAAGACCCATACGGGAAGCGCGTTCGTCCTCCCCAGGTGTGCCTAGTGGGACGGAAAGAAAATAATTCAGTCGCAGCCCACAACTTCATACTCATAAGAAGTTTGCCACTACCTGAGCCAGTCAAGACTTGAGGAGTCAAAATATACTACTCAGTCAAACACTAATGAAGACCCATACGGGAAGCGCGTTCGTCCTCCCCAGGTGTGCCTAGTGGGACGGAAAGAAAATAATTCAGTCGCAGCCCACAACTTCAAGATGTGTACGATAGCCGAAGGTGACTAACCGAGTTGTTTTGCATGTATAAGGCCTTGCTGAAGTGTGGCCGTTCTAAGGCGATGAACTAGGAGGGGCCGGTACTACTTACACTATCCGCGGCCGCCTCAGGAATGTCAATTCATTCCGTATAGCAGGAGTTTACAGTTATACGTTATCGCTGCTAACTTCGATTCTATTTTCCTGTACAAATCTCACGAATGGGTGTGCCCCATCCCCGTGCACCTGACAATAACGTGACTGCAAGGTCCTTGCATGAGGTAGACCTTAAAACGTTCACTGCTTAGACTACAGCAAGTGAACAGAAGAGATTCATGTCAGTCGCAAGCACGTACAAATATGTTTCTCCATGAATCACTGCTAGGCGGAATTCCAGATGGATCTCGCTTCACCGCTTGCAGTTATCAGCTACTGCGGTCCAGAAGTCTATCCCGCACAAGTCTGGCAAAATTTTCGGAACGGTCACCGGTCCAATATGCAGTTGTGGTCGGAGTGACCGAAGGTCCGGACCAAACAGCCAATTGTGGCTGGCCGAAGGCTGGTGGCCAACGTGGGATTCATAATTTATCGGAGGTCCTTGACGGCTGTCGCCCCTTAATCTATACATTTGACGCGCTGTGAAAGTGCCCTTGACTCCGTTTTGGGCTCTGATACATCTTGTGCATCTTTTGTGGTCGTATTGACGGAACGTTAGTTTTGGAGGCTCAGACGGAGAGCTTATTTAAATATATCGTTACCATAAGTGAACATTCCTCCCTTGCGTCCATACGTTCCTCAAACCGGAACTCGTGCTCACCAGAACGTTCAATAGAATGTAACGCTTATTAATGCGCTAGCTCCGACGCACACTTATCCGGTGGATCTGGATGGCAATTCCATTTGTCTGCTTGTCGACGGCGGAGCAAAATTTTCGGTCATACGGTTGGATATCTTAGACCACGCGGCGGAGTTTCACGCGCCAATATGCCTGATATGAATGACGCGAGTCAAATGCTTGCCGGACATTCGAGTCTCTCTGAAGCAAGTTTGGTTTACCTGCCCATAGCAGTCTGATAAGACTGGAGTTCATCCAACGTTTAGCAATTTCAATCGACATTTAAACTCTTTCACTTTATTCATAGTATTTTCGGGCGGTCCTACTCTACTAAGTGGCTCACGAAAGAAATTTATATATGTAGTTTGTGTAGTAGCTTTTAGGTTATGAACGCGGGCCGCCTCTTTCCGTCGCCATTAGATTATTTTTTGATGCTGCCACCAGCTATCACTTGTTGCCTTCAGAACGATGTCAGTAAAATCCGTCCACTAAAGTTCGACATATTTGAACCCAGGTTGTGCACAATTTATTGGATCAGTTACCAATTGGTTGTATTCCTAAGCTTAAGGGTTTTACCCCAAGAAATCTTAGTCCTTTTTTTCTGACGAACTCTCGGAGGTTGGTGCTGTTAGCTAAGTCAGTCATGGTAACGAGAACAGGTGCTTCCTTATGCCTTTATTCATGCGAAGGCAATACCGCAAACACATATTCATTATCAGGCCACCAACAAAGTCTGCGTCAGCAAGTGCGGTGTAATCAGCGCAAATGTGCACAATATTATTTCTAAAAGAACACCTGCAACATACCACCATTTTACGTTTATCAACTCTCTTGGCAAGTTCAGATGTGTTATTTTACCGAAAATTATTTAAAAAGTCAAGGTATTTATGAGACTTAAAATGTCTCCATGTGAGCATTTCAGTCGCACTTAGAAGTGGTAGAAGATGTATTAGGCTCTTTTGCTTAAAAGCTGGTGCAGTATGCTGCGAATTCCACGATGGTTGTGTGCGCGAAGTTCGTGATAGCTTGCGTAATTTTTAAAAGTCGGATCTAATCCGCCGGATAAATGGTAACAAATTATCAAAATCACGCCAGTCACTGAATAACCAAACCCATAATTTTTCTCCGCAGGTTCCTATGAGTCCAGGGTTCATGAAGCTCACGCTTTGCCGCGAAAAATGTTCAATAAGTACGCTGGCCCACGGTACAGTGCACAAATAAACAGTAATATGCCAAACGCTGCATCCTATATGCATGTACTTAGCACCAAAGGAATATAGCGCTTCCTGAGATGGGCTATAGGAAGTTTGCCGCCATCGCTGGCGGGTCTGACGATGTACACTGAAGCCTCACCATCGAGCTGCAAACCCGAGGGAGGTTCGTCACTGGTGGGTGATGTCGGCTGACGGCTGCAGGGCATACAATGAAACCGTATGCACGTCCACCAAGGTTCGTTTTTCTGACTTCAGTTATGCCATACCGAGGTCGGCATACTGACCGCACGACTAGCTGCTATCGGGCCGCCGCTGAGGCAAGTATGCAGGGTGGAGCAACCATGTCACAACCACTTTCGTTTACAGAGCTTATAAGTTGGGGTGCTACACTGATCTCAGCATAAATTCGACGGAATAAAGGCACGTAGATATTCTTCTGATCAATCATTCTTTCATGGTCACTGAGGCCTCTAGGCGATCGGTGACTTACACAAACAAGTGGGTGATAGCAAGAAGTGGCATGAAAATTCCGCGGCTGGGAATGCGGGTGTATGTTTGTGGATTCACTATTCGCCGAGTGCGGCCAGTGTCGATATCCTCCATATCAGCGGAACGGTTTCCAAAATGATTTGGCTAAACAAATGCTGGTAATACAACCATATTCTTTAAGACAAATGTAATGGGTTATTCTTCACTTGTCCTTGAAGTACGAGCCTGGTGCTTTACGCGTGATCTTTATCAGCAGCCCGTTTTTAGCTGCGCATACATGGATATACGCGTCAAAGTTCAAAAAATTAGCTTCTTTGCACGTTCAGCGAATTTCCGGTTTGGTTAAGCGCACCAGGCTACCGAGCGGTATAAAGAAGACATTAGAAAATTTGGCCCGCAACATTTAATTGCTGATGGCTAGGCACCCCATTGACCGCATGAAGGCACGCTCCATATCGTTTTTTTTCGAAAATGACGAAACGAATCACCGAAGCTCTCTCACAATTTCTCTGGGCTAGAAGAAAAGGTTTTCAGGCGAGTTGAGTAGCGAAAGCGTCCTTCCGCATGGAATCTCGGCGTTCTCTTGAGATGGACCGAAAATTGGCGATGTTTAATCAAATAGCTGCGCTCATTGAAAGTCAGTTTTACCATAGATTATTCTGTGACTCAGATTCGCAATTAGGCCTCAGCTTAATGGTTCTTTGCAGAGTTCTTCCTTGTGGGTATGCGCAAGACCAAATAATCCGGCGACTGCAAAGCTCATACGTGCTTGTCGAGTATAGGGCTGAAGCCTGTTGGGTGGTCTTCTATGGATTGGATCGTACCATGAATCGTACCAAGTCACTATCGACAAACCGTATCGTTGTGCATGATCGTTTTAAGGATATAAACGGTCTGTAGCTTATTCAGTGTCTAGATGACACAGAGGAAGACTGAACAACGTAATTGAGTTTTCGGTCTAACGGTTATCCCAAGACGCAGAATAAGAGGGTTCGGTTGTCCCCGGTTCATAAACATCGGCTGACATGGACACATGGTTCTACCACACACCCTCGGTGAAACGCCATGGAAAGTGAGTTTATGCATCGCTGACTCTGGCTGCACTATGCTTTTGGTTGCAAGTGGCGGGAATAAGCTCTTCAGGGGCTCTTAGTGTCCAATCTGATAAAATTTTAGGGCATCAAATCTACATTCTTCTGTCAGTGGTTCGGTTAGTCAATCCAGTAAAGCTTTGGTAAAAACCGATCTACCTGTTCAGTCCTATATATAGCCACAAAATATCAACGTTCGTTAGATACTCACGATGCTTATCAATTTGTTTCCATGTTCGGCCATTGAGCAGTGGGATGCCGGAACATGAAGCGAGCTGAAACCGAACTGGGCCACTGTAGCGACGCACAGCCAGAGGCCGTTTTCAGCAGGTTCAACCAACTTTGAACGTCGTGGCATATCTATAATCCATCAGCCGGCTGTAGTTGGCATGCCAGCGCTCACTTAAATGACAAAGAACTGTGGTGACCTTGCTCAATTTCCGAGGTGGCGGAGTTCGCTGCATCCGCTCAACTGCGTGCAGCTCCAGGAGGCCGGATGAATGTGGCCGCGACATGCATCGACTTTACGAGAAGCTGAGAGTCGATGGTGTGGTTTCACAAAAATTAATCGTCATCTGAATCAACTCACTTCAATTACCGGGTCGGATGTCCACTTCATCTGGCAGGTTTTCGTGAAGCTTAATCCGGGCGTCAAATGTGACAACTTCGAACTCCGCGTCAGCTGAGGAAATATAAAGTTCATTTATGCTGATGGCTGGACGCCCGGTCACTCAGTGAGCTGTTTGATGGGTTTCATTTATCTTGCTTCAAATTGTTGCTATGGTGCAGCCCGGTTTCCTGTCTGGTTTACCTCTAATTAGTGCTTCCGGCAGAAGCAGTAGTTCATTAAACACCCAAAACAGGTTAAAATACCGTGTGCAGCCCGTAGGTGACGTAGACATCCCTGGAAATTCCGCCTCCATCCGGACGTGTTATCTTCCGTCGTCATTCAGTAGACACTCGAGAGTATGTTGACCCACAGTTTCGATCAATCAGGGCTCCCTGGGAGATAACAAGCCCACCGACCAATCACACACGTGCTTGGGTTGCTAGTGGCTGCGCTGCTTATCGGCGAATGGTGAGTCGCTTTTCACGTTATGTAGTCTGACGCTTTTATGGTTCTTGTTGTCCGTTGAGATTCTATTTCCTTGAAATGCTCGCCAGTGGGTGTTTAGAGGATGGGGCTTTCGGTGGTCAGCACTCGTGCAATGAAACACCAAAACAACAATTTAACTGGTTGCATTTTGAGACACACAGGTGATAGAGCAACAAGCACTGGAGGGGAACGAAATGGATTTACTCATAAAGACTTATAGATCATGGAAAGTGATCTGAAACGACACAAAGTCTGCACTAAGCCTTCCTGTCTGTGTTGGGACAGTGTAACTACATGCTGCTGATGCATGCCACGCAACAGTTGTCTTCAGATTCTAAGGTATCTGGGCCTTCAAATATTAATTGAGCTTCATGAAACTCTTTTACGGAAGCTATCGTGTAATTCTTTCTGAAGTGCGTCTGCTCTGTCGATAGCTCCGGATTTCGTGGGTTGTACTCCATCGTTCAGCTATAGCACCCTTCCTGTGCCAAACTGCCATGCCACCAAAAGAAAGCGCGAGGGCTGGGATACTGCCAGGTTGTTCAAACCCGGGCAGGAAAAGTCGAGAGACAGAGTTCAGGCTCGAATCACGGACCGTCCGGTCAAAATTCACGGCCTAGCCACTGGGCCATCTCGTTCAAGGGGTTTCTGCTTAATCTGGTCATGATGGATGTGAGTGATGTGTGCATCTCTGACAGCCTCATATCTAGAAGCCGGTTTAAAATTACAGGTTACGGTGACGGCACGTGGACTTTACGGGTATTGATCAGGACAGCCGGTTCTCTCGGTCACCTTGTCGCGTGGTCATAGGCGGTACACCAGGCTATAACTTTTTGAACGATCAGAAGCAGGTGGGTTTTCGAGCCTGTTACTTCTACCGTAACGAGCCGTAACCGCAATCTCCTGATGTGGTATCGCAACTGCACATGATAGTCTCACAATGAACTGCCTCATTACGATGCATCTCTACATAATGCCCTGTGCCGCAATCGGGCTCAGTTGAATAAACTTTGATCTTGCTTCAAACATCGAGTGTCTGTTGTGATTCTCAGGAAGTCTCAGTCCTCATTCCAGAAGCTGCTTGCGAACTTTGCACGATCCCGCGTCATGTCCCCCCACAACAGGTTGGGTATGAAATGGACTCAGCTGTTGAGATCGTAGGTATCATGCGACGATGTTCAGCCGACTGACTACTAAACCCATCAAGTGGTGTAGCATTTGTGCTTGGATTCACGGTAAGGCCGTACATTTTACTGGCTGCTGAAACGCGTTTCTTGCCAAAAACTCGAGCAAATCGATTAAATGAGTGTTTCGCCCACTGCCTACGCAGTTTTCTGTGAGGTCAACCCGCGTTAGCTGAATTGACCAACTGCTTCACTTTTTTATCGTAATAGTTCAGCAGTTCAGCGCATCGACTCTAGCAAGTTGCGATGGAGTTGTCCACCTTCGCATGTTTTGAGTTAAATGACTTGATAGCTCAATGTTTCTATCCTCTAAAATAGATCCCTGTGCAATCCCCTGTATCAAGGCCCAGACCTTTCAATCAGTATTCTAGTGGTTTTATTGTAACCGGAGTCTGAATTCGGTTGACCGACTTTGAGTGTTCGACAGCCCTTGTCTCGGGACCTTATAGAGTGTACGCAAGTGCTGGAGAATGCGCAACCAGACAATTAAAAAGCGAGTGTTCGGTTGTGCGACAGTCGTTTTAATCGAAGAACTTGTTCAGCACCAAAAGTTGCGGCGGCCTGGCCAGGTATTCTGCATGTCGAATCATCGTTTTCCTAAGAGTGTTGTTCCCGTACCCAATTCAGTTTGGCGCAAGCAGAGACGTGGCCAACGATTGGCGTGGCAGCCGGGGCATGAAGGAACTTATCAAAAGTCCCGATACTACCGGTGCTGGTCGCGTTCCAGAATAGGGTCCTCTTGTGCATGGTTGAAGATGTGACTGCTAATCTCGGTCATTGGCGTTTTTGTTGTTTGCTTCTACCCAGAGTGTATGCATGAGTGGAGGTGTGGGCAACACTTAATGATTGTGATTGGTCAGCTCTTTTGTTTCTCACTTTCCTTTTTTGCAAGCTAATTGAAATGGTTGTGCGCTGGTAAAGCATCAGATTCCCTTGTGTCCTGTCTGTGATGGTGTTGGGAATGAGGAATAATAAAAAATAATCAAGTTATGGGTTATGGTACTTGTTCGATGCATGGCTGCCGTGCAGTTCAAACGAACCACAAAGAACGCGATAGTGACGGGTACCCGAGCCTAAACAGGAGTTTTCGGAAAGCCATGGAGAATCGGAGCCAAGGAATCTATTCAATATTCAGTAGTTTCGAACTGAGCTGGCTCATACTCAGATCACATCAGTGTGGTAAGTGTTACTTTAAGATTCAATGAGGCCGGACTGTGGTTATGTCTGTATTTTGCGACCAAACAGGATCCTGTAATTCCTAACTGTCCCACTGAGCAGACCGATGTGACCGTAACTGAGTCTGCAGCCTACTGTACGAAATAATACAAAGCTGGTCTCACGTATTTCTTTTCCTCAGTCAGTATGCGAATTTTCAACTGTTAGTTTGTTTCCACTCAGAACCTCTTGTAAATCGTTCTCATTTCAGTGCTTCTAATGAAATATTATAAACTATGAACAATGTTGCATTCGGAATGCCATTCCTGGTAAAAGACAACACAGTAAGGAAATCAAGTACGTGGCGAATTTCCCGCCTGTATTCATCCGCTTTTTTGACATCCGGTTCTCTGGCTTACGTGCTACTGTCTACTTAAAAGAGAAGACAACTCCCTCCTTCCGTAACTGACCATTCGGTGTAATTAGTGAGACGTGGTCACTTGTTAACTGTTGTTAGCATTCTTACGTGATTTGAGGTATTCGTAAAAGTACCAAATTTTCGCAGCAGTGACATTTTTTCCCCTTCGTTTAAATGCGTTCATTCAGAGGCACGTATTGGACTGGATCCAGAGGGTGAGTATGAAGATAGCAGTTCCGCACTCTCTATCGGTTCGCTTAATATTTAGGGATGTATGTATCGTTCTACCCAGGCGAACTCATGCATTTTATCTCCCAGAGTGTTTAAGCCAAGCATCTTACTGGTGGTTTTTGTTAGCAGCCTTGAGAAATGGAATTGTTTTGATCTTCGAGAGGAGTAAATTGTTTTGACTTGTCATTAGGTTGCTGACCAATGGTCGCATTTTAACGACTCAGTGTACCTGGGTTTGTTTGAATCGGAAGCCTCGTGAAATGGTCGTGTATCTTTTACATGTGCATTCATTTTTGATAAGGTGTACCTTCTGAGTCAAGGGGGTAACTTAAACATCTAAGCAGAATTCACCATTAACTAGACACTTTACTGCTTAGATCTACTGTATTGCATATCAATCGAGTACTTGTCTTCGAATTTTTCAGTTCAGTTTTTCACTGCGCGCAAGCAATGCTACATTCTTTTTGATGTCTAACCTAGTGAACTCAACCGTGTCGACATTCTGCTCGACAACGTAGACCTTTCCTCTTACATTTTTCGTTCAATAGGATTTCTGGTCAGGATAATATGCTGCAATGTCAAGTTGCAGTCCGTGCCATCCATCTTCCAAATTACCTGTTAAGTGCCTCGAAGACCATCCAGTTATCATACTGCAGCATAAACAGCCGTCCGCCAGTTGGCCAACCTTAACATAAGCCCGCATTAGGGACTTTGTCATCTCTGACGATACGAGATAAGGGCAACGTTGAATGAACGTAAAAAATGGCGTATTCTTCACCTAGAGTAACCAGGCTGAATATTAGCGTAGGGGCAAAGTTCGAGTTTTTTGCTCGAAGTTTCTATTTTTTGGCAATCTTTGTGTAGACCAAAAAATACTGCCCTGCTAGCGTCGACTCTGAAATTTAGCATTCTCTTCGATTCTGTTTAGTTTAAGTTTAAGCGTGCAAGTTGATTTGGTGTTAATGAAATTGCGTTGTCACGACCTTTTTGTGATAAACGAAATCCTCGCAATAGATTGCTGCTGACTCTTGCGGGTTATTATGAAAAATTTCGTGACGGGACTTTGTAGAGTATTCTGGCTCGACCAAATGACACAGTATGATTTTCTGCCAAATATTGTTGCGATATGCTTTGAGTACTTTGCGTGAAAGGTATCAGCGCGCTTGAGTAGGCCGACCACATGATGGCGAGTGAATGAGCAGCCTAACAATCGCAGACATTGGTTGTCATCGATAAACAATCGCAGTAGGCTGTGGATCAAATCAGGTTCAGTGATAAACAGACTTCAAACATGAATTCCTATTACACAATGTCCGATGAAGGTGGCTGCGAAATGTGTGCCTTATTGTTTCACTGAAAACGTTCCTCCGTACTAAGGTAGTTCTAGGAGTACTAGTTGCATCAGATGCTTATGCTCAAGTCTCAAGCCGAGATAACTTCCTCTTAATTCGAAGGTTTTTAATAGTGGTTGATTCCACATATTTTTATACTTCAATCAAAACATGAATTCCGTGGCTTTGCTGGCTCGGATAGCACGCATGTGTCAAGCCGCATTGCTAATTTTCTGCATTGCATGTCTCAATTCAATCGGTCTACTTCATTATCCATGTTTAAGTTATCATTTATCTCACGAGTTTTTGGCATTTAGTCGTTTCGGTCCTTCGATGATGGTTCATATACTTCTTCGGTTCACAAATCTGTCGCCCGTTGAACATAATCTGCATAAAGCAGACGCTAGTAAGTTGACGAACTATATTAGTTTGCGTGGCTTACTGCCCACTGTGATAACAGTAATCAAAAGTACTTGTTCAGCTTTAACACCCTTTCGGTGCCTAGTCGCCATTCCAAACGAAGAAACACAAGAGCTGAGATACTGCCAGGTTGTCCAAGTTCAGATAGGAGCAGTTAAGATACTGGGGTTGGACTGTAACCATGGTTTTTCCAGTCAAGTATGTTCGCACCTCAGTCCCTTGGCCATCTCGAGCTCACAATGGTAGTACAACTGTAAATGGATGTATGTGCCAGGTGTGCACGTCTCATAGTGTGCGATTAGGATTTGTGCTTACTGACAGTGTGTTTTGGCTCTGAATCAAGAACTAGTTGGCCTGCTAGCCGATGCTGACAATTAACTTCCACACTAGCTTTCAAGCCGATTGACAAACCCGGCGAACAGATTAACTGCCACGTGTTCAACAACTAGTTAACGCACCGAACTGTAGGTCAGCAGCCAGTTTCGCTATCCTCTCACCCTAATCGATGAGTCAGACTGGATTAACCAGACAGCTCTGTCGCCATCGCTCATTGCATTTCTTCCAAAACCGAATCACCTGTTGAGGAATCGCGTTTGCTTTTCCTATTTATCCTTCTCCTCTTATCTTTAGGTATAGGGTTCTACCGATGCAAACTAATAGGTAATTTCCAACAACAGGACAACCGAATACTTTTATTGTGATCTGCCATTGTTGTGGTCACGAACGAAGTTCTTACCAGGAGTAGTTAAACATCGGAACTGCATCTGGACAACCCACTTCTCGCCGTCTTATGGTGGTTGACCACGTACGCATTTCGTGGTCGTGCATGATTTTTTTGTTACATATCCATTTACTGATTGACCAACTGAATACTATGAATTCCCCGTTGTGGAAATAATGCTGTCTGGGTCCTGCTGACTGATTAATGGTTGTGCTTAACCAGGCCGGTAGTACTAGCCTGCTTGATAGGTCTGCTTGGTATTGTCTTAGTAGAGCATCTTCTAGAAAAACTGCTTGCTCACCAATATATCAGCAACGAATACCCTGACAGCCTTCGCGTTGAAAGTTCCATTGTGGAGATTAACCGTAGTTTTCACCCATACGAAGTTAACTTGCAGGTTTGCATGAGACCTGGTTGTTTCGGCCATTGTAAAGTGCAGTGAGCCATATCTGTGTGTTAAAGTACCCAGAGTAAAAGCAGTTACTATCAGTGGGGCGGGCTGGGTCATTGGTTAGAGTGCGAAATTACTGACCAGCAGGTCCGTGGTTCGAACCAAACCTCTATCTCTCGACTTCTGTCTAGGCTTGGCTAACCTGGCAGTATTCCAGCCCTCGTGCCTCTTTGGTGGCATGGCAGTTAGGCACCGCAAGGGTGTTACAGCTGAACGTGTATCAGTGTGACTGAATTTGCCTGCCCGAAATCTGTGCTTTGCCGACAAAGAATAACCTGATTCGTGCACTCCCAGTTGTGAGCGAAATAGCAATCATGGATTAGCCAGCCTAAAATCCTAGCCATCCGTTTGACTACAATGACAATATTACTTGTCTACTAACATGAATTATTCGTTTTTCAACGTATTTCACTTCTGTCTAGAACAGATCAACGTATAATATGTATTCCTATGGGATTATTCACTTGTGAGGATTGACACATTAAAATCATTCGTTTAATGTCGTAGTTCGGACCATTGCTCTCATAAGTCGTTGTTTCCCCACCGCAAGCTAACCCTACAATACCTTACCCATTTCTTACAGTTTTGATGACGGAATTGCAGGTACTCAACCATTCGCTTTTTCGAAACATTTTGCTTGATTTTTCCGGCTATCAGTGTTTCCTTCCTTGCTGACGATGGAAGATAATCCTAGGTTGTAAGTTATGGCTGTTCTGCGAACTGACTGCTGGCAACGGTGTTGGGATGTTGATGGCTCGCTTCTATGGTTCACTTCCCAACTGTCACCCGTAGAACGCTCATTGATTGTGACTCTCCCATCAGAGAACTTATTTTATTTCGGCTATTGTTGATCCTTGGTCGCATTTTCCGCTTTTCAATGAACAACACACTTATGGTCTTCTTACGAGATTACTTGATAGACACGTAGTTTATATCATTTTCACGCCATAATGCTATCTGCCTGGGTACTTTCGAAAGCTTATATCGTTGGCAATCGAAAACATTTCCGCTTAAGTAGTGGTTACTCAGTTTTGGGGATAGCAAGTTTAATTCTTAGAGTTAATTGCTCACGATGGGTCTAATCGTCTCACCCACACTAATTTCGTTAGTGGAAGGAAGCTAACTCAGCGTGGCCGGTGGGTGTCGCAAAACATCCAAATTACGTACGGTGGCTAAGTAAATTAAGGGCACTGTCAATCCCGCGTTGATTCAATGTATTTTTTTGCCTTTCAGGGCCTCAAATTTCATTCGGAATCTTGACCATCAGTGACTCATGTTCGTTCAATTCCGCTGTTGATGAGAGCGGTCCGATGGCAGTCAAACTGGTCGAAGAGGGTGGTTATTCTGTGGCCTTGCGTGACTGTGTCCCGGACGACCAAGCGCAGATCCATGCACTTCTTATGAAATGGATTGCCTCTGGCCTGGTACATGTGATCGTTACCATCGGTGGTACAGGCCTCAGTGGTCGAGATGTAACACCTGAGACTGTTTTGAAAATAATTGGCCAAGGTCGCCGGCTTTCTGGACTGGAACATGCACTGTACGGTTGTTCCTTCCAGCATACACCAATGGCTGCCTTGTCTCGTTTTGTAGCTGGAGTACGAGACCAGGTATTACTTATCGCGATCCCTGGGAGCCCCAAGGCAGTTTCTGAATGCATCCCCATTCTCTTACCGATAGTCAAACACGCGGTCGAGCAGATCAGGGGCTGGTCAGTTGGACACAACACAAACAAAGTGCGTGCTCTATCCCTACCACTTCTCGAAACTAACACTAAGAGCGCTGCCTCTCGTCCAAGGGAGTCTCCGTTTCCGATGATATCAGTTAGTGAGGCTCAGGCGAAGATTTTTCAAGCTGCCACCCTCATGTTGGCGCGCCTCACAGTTGAGCCGGTTTTCTACAAAAATGCAGTGGATCGCGTGCTTGGATGTTCACTCCGAGCACAACACCCCATCCCTCCGTTTGATGCCAGCGTCATGGATGGATACGCAGTTCGCTTTAGCCGCAAACCAGGTAGACTTCGAGTTGTTGGTGTTGTATGTGCCGGTGACCCACAGCCAGCTGATGTGTCTCTCGCCAGGGGCACGTGTATGCGTGTAAATACCGGTGGTCCTTTACCACCTGGAACTGATGCGGTAGTCCCAGTGGAACATACTCGCCTTATTTCCACAAAACGGGTGACTTCCAAGAACGGTTTCCCTACTGAAGAAGAAGAGCGGATTGAAGTCTTAACGCCTCCCCGAAAAGTGGGTGAATTCATCAGGTCATCGGGTACCGATCTGTCCAGTGATTACGTCTTTCAACGTGGTTTACGTCTTGGTCCAGCTGAAATCGGTTTATTAGCTGGTGCAGGACTACTATCGCCCTGTACTAATTTCGCCAACTTGTTGGCAGATCATGGAACGAATCTGCCGCCTGCGGTTCTTGACAGCTTATCTCAGGGTGGATATATTCCATGTATTCAACAGCCGCGTATAGGAATTTTTTCAACAGGGAACGAATTGGTCGACCCAACTTCCCCGTTCGAACCGATATCGATAATCGACTCCAATCTTCCAGCCTTGTCTGTTTTGCTTCGCAAACATGGTTTCCCCAATACCGTGGATTTAGGAATAGTGTCGGATCAACAGGATCTACTGATAGAAACATTCCAGCGAGCGTTTGGCTTATGTGACATCTTAATAACCACGGGAGGAGTTAGTATGGGAGAACATGACCTTGTGGCCACTGTTTTGGCCGAAAAATTTGGCGCCATAGTACACTTTTCTCGTGTATTCATGAAACCTGGAAAGCCGACCAAGTTTGCCACCGTCCCGTTGTATTCCGATTTAAAATCACGGAAAGTTCTGGTGTTTTGCTTGCCTGGCAATCCAGTCTCAGCATTCGTGACTACACATTTGTTTGTCTTGCCATTGCTGCGTCAACTGGAGCTCCGCCCAGAGACAGATTGGACTTTTCCGCGCATAAGAGTTCGCCTACTCCATTCGGTGAGCCTTGGGGATCGGCCTGACTATCGACGTGCTCGGTTAGTATGGCAAGACTCCTGCAACGACAGCACCGTCGCATCTGCATCGATTCCTTGCGCAACCTTTGAGCATTTGGGCGATCAAATGAGCTCTAGGCTCGCGAGTTGTGTCGATTTCAACCTTCTGCTTGTCCTACCGCCCTCTAAACCCGAACAAAACGAACTGCCGGTCGATTCAGTGGTTGATGCACTTGTGATTTCTTGATTTTTTCTGATACTTGTCTACTCCACCCGTCTAACTATCTTGTGATTAGTTTTTATATCTTTTGATAGATTATTTAACGAAGCAGATCAGTATTTCTTAATTCTTAGCTTTGTATGCGCCATTGCAGATTTTGCATTATCTGCGATTGCAAGCCTTTGGAACCCGGTACAGTGTTTCGAGCGAATCATCTTATCAGAATAAAAAACATACTGTCTGTCCACAGAACTGCTGTCAATTGTGCCCATTTTGTCACAGCGAAAAACCGTATTTAGGGTGGAAGATCCCGAAACGCTCAACCACTAGGCATTTAGACTTATTAGTGCACGCCAGATGGACTCAGAGAAATCGGTGACGCGAAAGTTTGCTCAGCAGTTATGTGTCGATGAACTCAGGACTAGATGACCCCCAATCCAGCCAGTGAATTTTATGGGTAGTTGAGTTACTAAAATGACTGCTTACGGCCACTTCAGCCGTTCGTCTTGACCAGTCACTTTACGAAGGACCATACTTTGCAACTGGGATCTAACCGGAGGTTGATTATACTGATCGGTCTGCGTATTTTGTCTGCTGCACTCGTTTTCGGAATGCTCTCAGTGTTTGTCAGTCCGAAACGTGTGAATTAAATTAAATGACTGCAACTACAAAATCAATACAGCGACTAGTCTAACCTAATGGCTGTGCGACTTGGCTGTCACAATCCGAATACTTCACACGTCTTTATCTGTCTTTTCGCATCATAAAAGCGTTAGTTGACTGCAGTGTATCTGCATTAAAGTAGTTCGCAGGCTAGTCCTCGATAAAGAGTCAGAATTGCTAGAGCAACAGATAAAGCTAAGTAGACAATTGGTGAGGCATGTACCACACATGGTTGTTTCTTACTCCGACTACCAGGACGATGAACAGATCTTCATCTGAAGCATCGGGCAAACAATGTAAATCAGTCGAATTCGAGTATGTTAGCCTATTTTGTTCAGATGTCAGTGTGTTCGTGGGTTATCGCTGAACGATTGCATTTCATAGCCCCGTGAATTCATTGATTTGCGAAAGTGGTTAATAACAAGTAAATTCGGTCTTGTTGCCTCTACTTTGATGTGGACTAACCAGGGTAACCTCGTCAGGACAAGAGGTGAACCACTCAAACTTGGGTTGAGCTAGTCAGATACTTGGAGGTCGACTTAAGGAAGCGAAGTCTCTGCCTGGTCGATATCTATGCGCTTTGCTCCTCGGGTTTTTTCGTTACACTCATCGGTATGCATTCACCGTGAAGCCTTGGAGTGATTTCATTTTATGTAGTGTTTGAGCATTCTGTTGTAATCTGCGAATAAAATATAGCTTTAATTCCCAAAAATTAGCATAGCCGAAATCAGTCAGGTTTACTTGTCCTTAATAGCTGCTCGGTTTATCAGCGTTCCGTTTCCTTCAATAGTTGGTTTTCAAGCCCGACTCATTGTTGTTCGACTGAATATTATCCTAATGCCGAACGGGGCGAGGTAGTTCAGTGCGTAGAGCGCCAATTTAATGACCAGAAGGTTCGCGTTTCGAACCCAGCCTCTGCATCTCGACTTCTGTGTAGGCTCGGGCAACCTGGCAGTATCCTAGCCCTCGTGCTTCCTATGGGTGGCATGGAATCTAGGCCATCTATAGTTGAACTATTTTTTATTCCGCTCATTTAGGTGGGCATTTCACAAGTCTCGACTAAATGTATCGGACATGGTTTCCCACTTTGATGACCATATGTGGCGCTAACCCTGGGAAGCAGTAACTTTGCAGCCCATAACCAAAGTAAATGCACTTATCCCCCTCTGGATAGAACGTCCATCAAAAGAGACATTCTTAGAACGGCTCATTGAGATGGCTTTCCGGACGAGGGTGACTATTGGCACTGCATTGACGATTTTCCCTCCCTAGTAGGACCTTTGGAAAGCCAGAATAATTTTGTCTTATTAGAGTGCTAACCTCACGATAGAGGAACGAGTAGCTCTACGCCTGCCTGCACTGTATACAACGTCGAGTTGTTCCAGGTAGGGTCATTAGTTAGGGCGAGTGCTGCACTTCAAATACTATGGATATATACTACACTAAAACCCTGCATTATGCCGCTTGCCAATACCATCCTTCTGTCGGTCCCGTCAGGTTCTGTTTTTCAACGCCGTGGAATAGGGTTAACCCTTCTGGCTACTTTGGACGTTCGCGCACCGAGTTCTCATCGACGCCAATTTCTTGCGCGCACCGCCACGGTTTGCTTAGCGGAAACTGATTGTGGCTTCTTACTATGGGCAAGCATCCTGCGGTTTGACCACAATCGGCGTCGAATGAAAACAATATGCAACTTTCTAGTCCAGGATGGCAGCTACTCCGTGGACATTTGAAATTCACTGTTTTTAGAATCAGCCCTATACTGGGCTGTTTCTCACCATTCATATTTCAAATCTACCGATTGCTTCCGAAAATAATCTGATTTCGGCCTAATGGTACTTGGAAATAGTTTTAGCACATTTTATCTGCTGAAGTAATGTCCCCAGACCGTACACCAGTCACGTATGCAGTTAACCATTGTTTTCATAGCCAAGCACCGCAACTGGAATGATCAGTCGCGTTATAGAAGTCTTATGAAGAACGCTTTTCGTCAGCCGAACCAAGGTCCACACCTACGGATGACTGAGTCCCAGACACTTTTTGAACACATACATCAAAGACGCCTGTTAAAGAGTGCACTTAGCGTCAAAGTCTGCTGTTGTCAAGTTCACTTCATGCGTTCAGGCAGGCTTTCGTGACAGCTGAACTTGCCCATGAATGCACGTCCTCCAGGAACCAAGCGGGAGGAGATTACCCTTATCATTTTCGGATAAAAAGACAATGACATATTCAATCCACTCATTCAGTCAGCTCCCGTCAAACGAAAAGGGTCTTTGTTGTCCATGCGTTACTGAATGCATCCATAAACGGTTGAACTGTAGCAGCGAGTTGCTTTCGTCAATTTCATTTTTCGTGAGTACGCATGGATTGGTCAACTATCCTCCCGTCCGTAGTATGTATCCCTTTTACATTGTTGGATACTTGCAGTTTTATTCCGACATATGAACGTGAAGGGTGGGAGCCCGCACGTGTGAGAAAACGATGTGACCGAGTTGAGTGATGAGCAATGATGGTGAGATTTTCGTTGTTACTGTGTTCTCGCGGGTTTGTAGCGGAATTTTCTTGGTTGGCCAGAATTCTTTCCTCCAAAGGTTGTTAAATGTCGGGAGGTTTCTTATTTTGGGGTGCTGAAGTTCGAAAACTATCCAAACAGTAAACAGAAAGTTGGGACATTATTAGAATAGAAAAACTGTAATGCAGTTGGGAGTAGGCAATAACGACAGTGTTATATTTCTCATTTCATGGTAACGATGGGAGAATTGTAGCACTTTTCTAGTTAGCTCTGGGATTTGCGCGATGGGACGCGAAAGATCAGTACGCCATTTTTGGCCTCAAAAGAACTTCGCTCCAATCCGTAACCCATAAAAAGCCTGGCTCACAATGACACGACTATCTGTTGCGCTTCTGTAGAGAACGCATACCAAGACCGAAATTCCCGATTTCGTCCTTAACGAACTACGCCATTAGAGGAACCTGGTGGTCATTAAAGTTAATAAACCGATGTTGCAACCAAGATCGCTGTACCATCTATATATGATTTACAACTGATGATGACAACAGTGGTCAGGTTCATAGACTGCTGATGGTATGTATGTATTACCTTTGGTGCTGTAATCCCACTCATAAACCTCCCCTTGAGTGTGACAGCCTTCCATCAAGGGAGTGGGCGCTCTGATGCGGAGTACTATAAAGAAGAAGACGAAGAAACTTCATCATTCCGTAGAAAACTCCACGAACTTCAAGAATATGGATTCTTTGGTCCAGTTTGAGTGCTTGCACGACCGTACAGGCATTACCCCTACATAAATTGTCCCAGTTGACTGGAGTTTTGTTTGGAAATTAGCTGCGCACATTGCCAAAGCTGATCGTGGATGGCTTGTGCTTCTGGGTAGAGAATCATATCCGTGTGTGGTCAATTAAACTGCAATGTTCCTTACCATTCTGTAATTTGTGCATAGAGTTATTTTACATTCAAGTCATGGATTTGCTTGCTAGACGGGACAAATGAAAAAAATCAACAGTCAAATCGTGCCATAGTGTTGGCTGTTGTGAGAATATGGAAAAGTTTAATATCTGTAAGGTTTAGGGGAGTGTTCTTCCAACATTATAGAATTCCTCTTGAATTTGCGCAACTTTGCATGAATGGAAGATGGACACTGATTTTTTCGCATCTCGCATGATTCTCCGGATATCATAAATGTATTCCCCGTTATCATCAACCTGCGCAGCGATATTTGTTTAGTAACATTCAGTATTACTAAACCGCTTTGTTTCTCTAGGTAGCTTTCGCATCTGCTTTGTGGTAAGTAAGCAGGAGCAGTGCGGTTCATGCCTCCGTCATGATTCCTTCAACTAGCGTCGGTCGAATAGTATGCCTTGATCAAGCCAGCAGCTCTTGCTGTGATTTTCGAGCTCTACTGGCTGGTCCTTAGGCTACGACTCACCTCCATGGTTAAGCTGTTTAGCCTGTGCATGGTTTCTTCTGTTTTATCCTCTTTCTCGCAGGATGCCTACGTTCTAGCTGTTAGTAAAAAAGATCGATTGATTAGTTCATGTTGTTTCCGTGCAACAGTTTTCACGTCTGAGTGTGACCTGATTATCGGTAGCCCAGTGACTAAGATGATCAACTTGGAAAGTTAACATCCAGTTGTGTATATCCTCTGGTTTGGTTAGTCAAGTAGCAAATCAACACGACCTTTAAAACGAGTGCACTTCGATACAGCTTTCAAGGAGAAGGTATTTGACTGGTCGACCAGTCTATTCAATCTCTACTCCACGAATGTTGACGTAACTACCAATATAGGGTGTACGTTTGACAGTACTGCTTTCACCTAGATAGTGATATTCATACAGCCACGTTTCACTGTTTCACTGTTGCTCCCGATTCACTACCGTCGGCTATATCGAAAACCAGGGAGCCTGACCTCTTTTTGTGATCGTATATGAAAATGCTCCAGTTTTTCGTAAAAAGTAGGCATTGTGATCTCGGAGGTCGGAGGAAGCTGTCTTTTATCACGAATACCTTCTTCATGTAAGGCATCCTTCGATCGTCCAGGTCCGTCACATGGCTTTGTCTACTGAAGGCTAAACTCCTGATTGGCTTCCGTTTTGCTGTCCAGTTGTTCATCGTTTCCGACTAATTCGGAAAGTCTACTAGGAATGAACTATGGATACATAGTCCAGTACGACGGATGCATCAGTGTTGTGACACTGATGGTATGCTGTGACGACGACTTAATCCAAACCTAGACAGATCAGGAGCACAGTTGGATTGCGGTTGTTTCCAATTTGGGTCCCGCATCTCAGCTTTTGCGCCATCACAGCGTCTCTGTCATCTACTTCATATAGTCTTCTCATTTGAAATTTTACTGAATTTATGGAGTCTTCCGGAGTGACAGACTAGAATCTGTTAGTTATATTTATTTGTCTTTCTTTTTCCTTTACTGGCATACTAGTTAACAGACTTGTCACGTGTGTCTCCTGCGAATGACCCCGTCTTGGGACATTGACTGTTCTCTATGACCTTCGTGAGAGGAAATATAGTCATTCGTTCTATAGAGTTTGAATTGCTATCAGACCTAACGTTTTCAGATGACTCATTGCAAATTTCACAAATTGGACATCAGGGTTTAAATTTTAGCACTCCAGTGCTCCATTCGAGGTAGCCCACAAAGCAGTTGAAGTTTCTTTGAACACCGGTCTACGAATCGCAATATCTGGTCTGTGCCAAGTGTATAAGTCCAACTGGGTCACTATCACAGTGCAGTTGAAGTCTCTTTGAGCAACGGTTTACGAATCGCAATATCTGGTCTATGCGCCAAGTGTATAAGTCCAACTGGGTCACTAACAGTAATGTAAACTACTAAGGACTGTTGAGGAACCCTTGAGGGTCACCTACTACCCTTCATGGTCATTCAATAATGCAGCAGCATTTTTCTCGGAGGACTTTTGAGAACAAATTTTTATTGTGATTTTGAAAAATCACATCTGAATTTTGATTTCATTTCAGCAGGATGAGCTTAATTTTCAGACTTCTATCCAAAGTACCTAACCAGATCCCAGTGACTGCAAAATGTGACCGTCCTTTTCCAACCGATTATCTTATGAGCGCATGGCAATGCCTGAATTTTCTCGAACCTGGGACCGACAACTTAACCAAAGAGCTACACCGAACACTCACTCGAAGAATACCTACGATAAATCGTCCGGATCAGCTACTCATCAAGTTATCCACAGCCTCATTAAATCCTGTTGATTTGCTGCTCATGTATGGATACGGTGCGACTACATTTCGGTATGCTCGTCGGTTCATTTCAGCATGTGCTCAGTCAAATCCAGCAGAATATGGGTCAGATTTTCCATTTACTCCCGGCAGGGATTTTGCCGGTCAAGTCGTTGGCTGTGGTCCGTCGGTACTGAGTTCTCGATCTCCTCAGTATGCTAACCTTCGAGTAGGTCAGCGCATAGCAGGAGCTACTTGGCCCTTTCTTAGTAGCACCGGATCTGGTTCGCTAGCTGAATATATTGTTTGTTCAGCAGCTGATGTTGCTTGTATACCAGAGAATGTGAGTTCAACTGAAGCAGTTGCTGTTGGATATGCTGGCCTTACCGCTTGGTCTGCTTTGGAGTGTGGAGGACTCAAGCCTTCTCTTCCTCTACAACAAAATTCCAAACCTCCCCGCGAACCAATCATCTTGATTGCTGGAGCTACTGGTGGAGTTGGACTGGTTGCATCTCAGCTAGCAAAACTCTGGGGTGCTCGTGTTCATGTAACGTGCCCTTCGGATGCTAAAGCTCAAGAACTCATGAAGGAATTGAACGTTGAGGAGGTAAGTTTTTCAGCTTTTCTCTATTTACGTCATCTCTAATACAGTGTTGCTTTGTCAGTCCCATAGTAATTACTGTTTTAACATGGGAGCGAGATAGCTCAGTGGTTAGGGCGCGGATTTACTGTCCGAAAGGTCCCTGATTCGAACCCGATCTCTGTCTCTCAACTTCCCCTGTTTAGACTTGTGCAACCTGACATTTTCCCAGCCCTTGTGCTTCCTTCCTGCTGTGACTCGTTCGTTATTGTAGATGTGATCAGTTCCCTTAGATCTCTGTGACATGAGGCTACTTATTCCTTTTTACGTTTACCATATCGGCGCAGGGCAGAGTTCACTCGTGTCTCATTCTGAAATTACTCATCTTGCGGCTAGTTTACATTGTATTTCCACTTGGTATGCTGTTTCAGTGTCTCAACAAGATTGTCTATAGGATTCGCAAAGACCCATGCCGCCGGGATATAACTATAAATTGTAGTTGAAGCGATCGTCCCCGATGCAGTGGAAATCAAACGAAAGGTACTAAAAGAGATAAACTACGGAAATATATGTTTAGCTATAAGTCAGCTGGTCACTAAGCTTGTAAGTTTTGGGCTGTATCTTCCAAAATAACGGAAGCTTCGCTACATTCAAAGTTCCGAGCTGTCTTTCGAATGGGAATTGATGGTAGGTCTTATAATCATTTTTAATCCTTACTCGAATCAAGGCATGAGACCATATATACGTATATACATATATGTATAGTGTATATAATACAAGAGCCATGAATGGTTCTTGCTGAGCCGAATGCAATGCAACACGCGAGCTTCAGGCGCCGTTGTAGACACGAGGGAATAAGATGGGTAGGTTAGAGAGCAGAATCGTTCAGCTGTAGCACCTTTTCGATGCCTAACTGCCACGCCACCACGAGGGCTGGGATACTGTCAGGTTGCCAAAGCCTAGACAGGGGGAGTCGAGAGGCAGAGGTCGAGTTCGAACCACGGACCTTCCGGTCAGTAAATTCACTCTATTACCACTGAGCCATTCCACCCCTGGCGAGCAGAGACCTGATATAAACCATCAACCGGTCTCAACATAGTGGCATCACAATGGGAGCGACCCCTATTATCATCAGCTTATCGGCATACTCAATCGATTCGCTCACTACAGCATCTTACGACTGTTAGCGGGTGCCACTCAACAACACACCATAATGACAGACAATCTAACGATAGTTTATTAACTATACTGTCCATGGTCTTGTCATCTTAGGAAGACAATGTCAAGCTAGTGCTCATTAGAAAGTGGAACGAACTTTGGTTCCAGCCAGCTAGGTTTAGCCTGTAGACCAGAAGTTTTTGACAGTCGTAGCCCCGCTACTTCCCAAACGGGGACCACATATTCTTAGAACTCAAGAAATGTAAACATCGTTTTGCATTGCAATTGGTGTCTGTCTAACTGTGTCATTCGTAATACTCCTAGATAAACTTGATAACTGGAAGTTTTCCCTCTTTTTGTACAAACGAGCGCTTTCGTGACTGTCCTGTAATGCAGCAAATTGTGAACTATCTAATGTAGTGTAAGATCAACGGTTCAATATTTCTACTCAACTCGAATAACAGTTCAAAGTGTTGCGAGCTCAGTTGACCGATGAGAACTCAATTGTGTAATGCAATCCAACTGAGTGCCTCAACTCCGTAGGCAACCTCATCATGACGACTGAGGTGTTCCTGTCCCCAAAGGTGAAATTAAGACAGTTTAGTTCAGTTAAATGTTGCATCACTCTGTTAATTAAAGCTTTTACCGATGATCAATATAAGAATTAGAGTGTCGCCGAAAAACGAAGTTGCGAGACTTTTCACATAATGTGTCCGGAAGATACATTCGTACATCATGTGCGTCTCAGTTTGTGTACGCTGGAAGCGCACTGGTAAACTTATCATAGCTTACTCCGTCCCCAGACAGCCCCTGCAGGTCTAATGATACCAAGCAAGTCTAGTTCGTATGTTTTTGTTTTGATAGACTGCTTCTGGCCATGCTCTGGCGTAAACTAATAACTCCACTTTCACACCAGTCGTTGAGTAGACTCCGTCTTCAAGCTAGGTGGAGGCATGGAAACATGCCAGGATCCGGACAATTCTGGCTAAATTAGGACTGTACATTTCGTTGGTGCACACGACACTTGAGATCAAAGCTCATCATCCTGTCGCCTGGTTGTGTTCGACCATAGATTGCGTGAATCAGAGGTTGTGACTTTTGACTAATGCACCAACTGGTTTATAATGAAATTGAGGTTTACTACCTTATCGTGGATAATGTTCTTTACTAGGTGACAGGTTTGTTGCCGACCACCCAAGTAACTCATAGGAAGGTGAAACGGTAAACGACACCTAACACCATATCGATTTTAGGATCAGAGGAAGAGTAGTACATCACCTGATTCAGTAATCTCACATGTGTAATGCCCATTCTGCGAGGATTATGCGTCATACGGGATTCAATAGAGAATGGTATGGAATATTAATGAACTACAGAATTCCAATAAATTTTAATGTTTGACGTAGGAACAGCTTTCTCATCACATAAAAATAAGGATTTGGTCTCGTTCCCCGGAATGGTGACCTCTCAGAGTGAATCACTTTAACCAGGTCTCGTCTCGATACTTTATTTGAGGGTCTTCTAAATATTATATATATATATACATATATGTNATCGCACTGTGGTAGTCTGTCACTATGATAGGTTTCACCAGTTTTACCAGTGTGACAAACTACCGTGTATCCACATCTTTAGCAACAGATGGCAATTCTTCATAATTCGCTAATGAACAGCCTCCTCGTGAATTAATCACAGAAAATGGGATTCCACGCATCCTCTAAAGTATCTACTTAACGCCAATCTTACGTGCAACTTTGGCTACGGAGGAAAATATGTACTTCGTTATCTTACATGTCGACCCAACGGCTGGTTCTCATTTTGAGGGGCGGCTAGTTGGGAGGACTTCCTGTTCGCCTCTAGAGGCACTTCCGAGGAGACCGAGCTTTCGTCAGAAGAACCCAGATGGTTAACCAAAGACGATTACATGAATTTGTAGGTACATTATACGGGTCCGAAACCTTGCAGCACGTTCAATGAGAACGTGGAGCCGGATTTCTGGTGGTTGTTCATATGAATGAAAGCACATTAGATGAACTGAGACGCATCGGTGCTGAGAAATCGACCACCCGGTTTCGGCTGCCAACAGAACTTTTCGCCACTTTTGTTTATTTCTACAGGCAGTTGTCAACTTGCTTAGCTGCTTCATTACGAGTAATCTCGACGCCCGATCAGGTCATTGCAAAAAAACGTGGAGAAAAGCAATTAGGCTGTTCTGAAATAAAGCAGTGAATGCAATCGATCGGTGGTTACTTGCGATGTTTGAAGCGGAAACATTTGTCATCAGCCGAGAATGTGGAAGTTTCAAGACGATTCACACCACAACGGCTGATAGCCGAGGCGGTGGAAGTTACTAAACATCACAGCGTGAATAGAATCGAGGGTGTGCAGCTAGCGAGCGTATGGAAAGCGGTCTTAGGTAAGCCGAGTTGACACGTGACGGTGTGGTTGTCAATCCACTTAGGATCATTAGAAAAAACCGGGGGGTAGGGGTGGAAACCCCAACCGACCAAAGGTCACAGCATCCCTCTTACACAACTTTCTTAGCACTACCTCACCCACACAGACTGACAGAAGGTTTAAACGAAGTTCAAGAGGAACCATCAAATGAACCGACCCAGAAGAACTAGAACCTAGGCTGGACCCACCGACCCAACCCTTGTTCAGCCACTCTAACACACTAAAATCCCTCGGCCGGCACCCAACAGAGATTAAGCTTGACTTAGCTGATTGGTTCTCCTTCCGCCCTAAATCTCGATCAACCTCGGAACCTAGTCACTTGGCCTGACGAAGCTTTTGTGTCAAAAACGAAACGTTGCCCAGCAATGAATCTACCGATTGTTACCAAACTTTTTCGAAAACAATGTGTCCAAAGCAGTTTTCCGCGTTCATTAGTCTTATGTCCAAAACTTTGATTTCGAAGTGCTCGTGGCGCAGAACTGCATACAAATAGACTCAAATGTCTATCATTGTACTTTTAATCGGGTGATTAGTGTTCAGCATCCGTTACCCTACTGAAACAGTCTATTATAGAGTGAATTACATGCTTTTGTGAATTAGGTTGGTGTTCACGACAGACCCAACAAACTCGTTTAATCTACTCTTCAATTTAACGTACTGCACAAGTTTGGTCTGGTTTCAGCCGGGGTTCTCCATTCCATCCACGATACAACCGAATTTTATTATCACGGCAATGTTTGCGCCTCATTGTCTACTGGGGCAACCGGATGATACTAGGTCAGGTACTGGTGAAAGGAAGAAGGCCTTCGCTGCGGAGTTATTTATCAGAAGATGCCAACTGAACAGTTACAGACTATTGGACTGGGAAGCAAGACTCTCATATGCATCTTGTTTACAAAAAACTGAATATCCATCTTCTCTTTGAACGCGTCTTTCTGAACTTTCCTGGATATGCATTGACTGTTGCTCAAATCTAAGCAAATGCTACAAAGGAACTCCACAAATTCCGCAATAGATCCCCCTTTTCAAGAGACGCAAAGCGAATTTATAAGAAAACATACTACTCACATGCCCTCCCCATCAGTAGTATCACCGTTGCACCGGTATCTTGGTCTTGTTCACGGGTGTTTTTCGATGGAAATAATCAGGCTTTGGAGTTGTCATCGTGTCCATTAAGTCATGTTCACCGTTAAGTTTTTTGGGCCACTTTATCAGCGTAAGCAGTCCGTAGTACCTCGTGTTTGCGGGAGCAGATATCCCCTTAAATGTGCTCTCCAAATTAAATTAATTAAATAAACTAAATAAACCATAGGAGCTTGTTCTCCAGTGCAGTGCGTTCTGGCGAACGAAGTACTAAGGTTGTGTTGCGTTATTCCATGGTTGCTGTTAGTCATTGGTTAATGTTAGGACTGACTTGTAGACTGTACGGTTAATATTATGGCCACATCCCCTTTGTGATTTTTGATTACGTTACATTCAATCGCATGCGTACTGATAGATTGGACAAATGGTGAACAATTCATTCTGATCAGAACCCGTAATGGAATGAACATTTTATTACTGCAAAAGATGCATGCCCAAGATATCCTGCCGACTTGAAAAGGTGTACCGTGAATCGCTGTTTGTCCTTATTCCCTAGTTTCATTGTTCAGATCGCTGTGTGCCTTTCGTTTCAGGAAGGCAGTTTAGTGGTCTTGCAATACATTCGGTCGTAATTCCTCTCTATAATTTACAGTGGAAGACAGGGTGATGTTATTGCGTGTGCAAAGTCATATGATCTTAGGTTGTTACTTGAGTTTACCAAGCAATTCATCATGAACGATATTGTGGCATAGAGGCAGTGACATTCCTGAGAGACAGTCTCTTCATACAGCCAACAACATCCGTCGAGTCATTCGGTTGTATTACACTCTTGGTGCAGAGCTGGAATAAAATTCGGTGGAGGCACGCAGGCAGAGATACTACTAGTTTAACAGTCCTACACAAGATCACTTGGAGGTTCATGTTAGACTCAAATCACAGCACAGTAAGCGCGTCGTTATGTATATACTATGTGGAGATTTCTTCTTGGCTTCTCACCATAGATTGGCTTCACTTACAAGACAAAAGCTCAACAAAAACCCAAATCTCACACTATCAACCATATATATACTATATAATAATAAATATCATGTGTATATAAACATACATATAATGGTCTGGTCATGCTAGCTTTGTAGACTGTCTCGGAGTGCGTGGACTGATTGTTCAGCATGTTGTATGCCACGATGTAGTGTAACGAACGTCACTCTATTATTACCCTGTCAGAACGAGAAATGTTCACCTTTCTGGGAATATATATGTAAATATTTCGTGGTTTTTTACAGTTGCAAGTAAGTGGACAGACACACACAGAAACGACATGCACAATTACGGAGTCAGTAATCAGACGGCTGGGAGAGTGGATAATAGTCATGTGACAATAGTGATGTGTAATCTTGTTTGGCCGATCGATGGTCGATGCAATCAGGCTTATTGATATAATCATCTTTCCGTACACAGTTAGACAGTAGTCTGACAGTAATCGATATGAACGCATTCGGCGTTAAATATGAAGCTATTTTTGATGGATTATTGGGACTCGACTAATAGCGCAAAATATCGAGTCGATCTGGCGACCTGTACCCATTAAATGGTTCAGGTTTGTGCTGTTTCTCTAACCCCGATTTGGTTTATGCGCTCGGTTTCTCTGCGATGAGCGTTTGGGTGCTACGACCTGCATAGTTTCCAGTGCACCTGAGTAAAGCACGACTGATGAGTCCGGAACCGACAACTTGTCATTTAGATTCGTAGTGAGTAGTACATTCTAAGATAGAGGATTTAGTTCAATAATGTTAAACGTGCTTTTGAGTGACTGTTTTATCGGTCTTTTAATGTACTCTCAAACGCTGCTTCTCCGTCATTGGTGTACGCTTTCTAACAAACTCTAAGCGATACCAATTCTCCTCTGACGTTCTTGTCGCACTTGTGAGATCCTCGTCTGGAGTTCCCCTGGTGAGCTAATCCTTCTACCTCCATCCGTTAGATGACGAACTGATTTTCGTTTGTGTGAAATGTCACTAAAATTCTCATTGACCAGAACGTGCAGCTTTTCTCTGTGTTATTTGCTCGATTTTCCAAAGATTATTCATCGGCCTTTCTTACATATCCGGATATTGAAAGCAGTTTGCAGACTTGTGCAGTAAATGGGACGGACTGACAGTTATGCACAGAAAATCAGAGTGAATGATCCGAAGTCTATCGGAATTGCACTGAAAAGTCAGGTAGCAGCGTACTCCTTAACCACCCAATGGATACGGGTCAAGTTAATCCAACTCAGTCATTTTACGTGTTTTATGGGGTTACAAGTAGTCGATCGAAAATAGCACGACAGTTGACGCTGAATGCTGTCCCATCGGCCGCTATCAGACTACCGAGCTCAACTCTGTGCAAAAGTGCTCGTGTGGCTGGACTTTATTGGACCCCCACCACCACCTGACAATAGGTGTGCTTTCCTATTCTAATGGTGCGATCTGTCGTGTTCATTCTTGTGGTAAGCTTCGGGAAAGTACAATTCATCGTAAGCTCGAATTTGAACGGTTTTGGATATTTGTGCACGTCGACCTGCCCAGCTGTAAATGATTGGAAGATGGTCGCTTCCGCTTCGTAAGAGCCCGTCGATGCGTAGCCTGAAAACCGCCGCACACTTATTTGTGATCGGCGCCAAGCCAGGCAACAAGAGTCCGCCTTTTGTCATTCGTTTACCGCCAAATGGTGTTCTAGCACGCTCCTGTGACCATTCGGGTTATTTGTTTTAGCATTCCTTGTTAGTTGACTTGAGAGGAGCGTGCGAAGTCATAACCAGAAGGAGTAATAACAATCATTCAGCCGTACTTCTTTAATGGCCAGTCGCCGTGCCACCAGAAGAAAGTACGAGGACCGAAATAAAGCCACATTTGCCAAGCCCAGAAAGAACCATCCGATAATACCCAATCCCTCAAAACATGTACTCTTATTACGATGTCACTTGATTTGAATGGTTTGTTGGGTCTTGTTGTTATTCTGAAGTGAGTCCAGGGCAGGAAAAACAGAAAACAAGCTTTGGCATAGAAAACCCATCCCCAGGCTAGCTGGTGACATTTGTATAGCCGTTATCATATTTGACGGAGAACTTATGATCTATTTTTCACAGAACTCTTTCTTGGTTTTTAGGTGATTGTTTATCCGAATCAGCCTCCAATTGGAATGAAGTATGATATCATTATCGACTGCGTGCGCCCCGTACTGCTGAAGGAACTTCTGAGTACGCCTCAGTTAAGCCTCCAGTCACTGTTGGAATTCAGTCTCCCACGGCCTCCCTCTCTGTTTGACTACCTCAAACCAGACTGTGGTGCACGGTATGTTAGCCTAAATCCTCCTATTCTTTCACTCGTTGATCAGCTTGGTTTCGTTCTTGGTGGGGGTGTTAGTTTTGCCCAATTGGCCAGTCTTCAACTGTTTCCCTGGATTGCATCAAAAGGTAGACGACAGAGTCAATTTCGGTGGGCCTTTTTCCAACCAAGTGGAAAACGTCTGACGCACTTGCTGCGTTGGGTCAGCACTGGTGAACTTAAAGTGTATGTGGACAGTGTGTTTCTATTTGGTCAAGTTCCCGAGGCTTTTGAGAGGCTACGTGGTCGAGGTGTTCGTGGAAAAATTGTCATCCAAGTTCATGAGTAGACAATCTCCCATGCGGACGTCTAATTGAGACGAAATCCCTTACCTACTGTAAATATTTCTCCTCACTTTGCTATTATGTTACTTGGCAGTTATTTCCTGTTGTTTCAGTATACAATACATTCCTAATTCCACCAAGAAAATAGCGTCTTGACTGCGCTGGAGGAATTCAACTGATGTCTATTTTAAGGTTGTAGGGGTCACTTCCTTGTTCCTACAACCGACTTCGCTCAATAGGTCTAGTGCATCCGTGCTCACTAGGTCACGCGATTCCTTTGTTCCGCAAACACTCAGCTCACGTGACAAAACCCTGTCCCGCTTTCCAAGACCTAGACCCGTCTTGTACACATCGGAACGACTCTAGGTATTATATACGCGTCAAACCTTCCTATATATAGGACAACACGACATGGTCATCACACACATTCGCGCGTGCAGGGGGCAGGGAGTCAACCAAACTCTTCAAGTCCACGGACAATCACGGAACATGTGTAGCAGCTATACTGCGGGGGAAACATGTTCCCGCCGTCCGAACTTTCACCCAGGAACTCTAACGAACGATAAGTTCCCCTTCTGACTTGCTCCACCTTTCGCATTGCATTTATTTTACACGTAATGCAACTCGCTACTGTAAACTACTGTAAGCCATAGTAAAGCTGTTATTAGTGCACATGTCTTCTGAGTTATATTATGGCTATCATCACCTGTACAATAATAAGGTCGAAAGAGATTAGCTCATCTGCACGTGTGTTTTCACGGGACAAGGCAAAGCAGGTTATGACTTCGAAGATTAATTTTTTCGCTAACTGGGAGTTCATTCTTTACAAGACTCAGACAATGAGATGCACATCCACCTATCCCGTCTCTTCTCTGGTTTCGAAAGATTATGGGATTCTGTAAAATACAGAACACAGTTTTTGTAAGCAAAGTAGCGTTCTCGGCAAATTCATCGAATGGCTATTATGGTTGAGAAACAGTAGCTAGGTAGCATTAAAAAGTATCCAGAATACACCCACTTAAAATGATAGAATACAAGAACTACTCATAAGGGATTATAACGGTTAGGGGAATGCCAGCTTGTCCTAGTCATGCCTGTCTGATTCAGCAGTCACGTTTTCTTGTCAACTATGGCGTTATTAACGTGACGTGGAGGGGCTGTTGTGGACCAAGGTCACGATTAATCCTCCAAAAGCATTTTTTCTGAACGTGCAGTGCAGGTTCAAACAAGCGCATATTTGTGGTATCAGACACCGCTGTCAGCCCTTTTCTGTATCTCTACTTTGTATCTCTTTACTTGGTGTGGAGGTGTTCAGTACATGGCTACTAACCCAGTTTTGCGACTAACTGAATGAACAGTGTCCACCAACCGGAGGTTCTATACTGAAGCTTAATAGCCGATGATACTGCAACGCTTTTGGATAATGTCTCTGCGTTTGACTTAGGAAATCCTGTCCATAGGACTAAAAGAAAGGGTGATTGAACATTGCGTCGGGCTTATCTTTGGATTTTGTGAGTGGGCAGATCTGTTAGTAAACAATAGTGCGTCCCACTGTATTATAATTCTGCTTCACTAGACGGGTCGAACTTCGGATAAAATATCTATCGACTAATCATCATTAGTAGCCTCTTATCAGCAGTTGCTAAAGTTGTTTCACATAGGCTTTATAGCATGTGACATTACAGCATTCTTCAGCAGAGTCGAATTCAAAGCATTCGAAGATGTCCTCTACTCAATTCCATGTCCTAACTCATCAGAGTGGTAAGATGCATCTGAGAACTATTGTCAAAATTGATGCAATACCCGGGACTGTTCGTGTATTACTTTTATATAACTCCGATGAATTTAATCACAATCCATAAGCTTCCAGGCCAACAAAGTCGGAACGGTTTGGTCCATGCAAGCACTTCATTAGAAATCCTAACTGACTGAATTTCGGGTGAAATTCCAAATAACCACATAGATAGGCCCATTTTAGTGGTTGAAACACTATGGAGGCCCCGGTTTTCAACTTTCTACATTCTCATTTAAGTTAGAGCTTACGGATTCCCAACACATTCAGCGTAATGCGGTTGGTTGTTCAGTCTAAATTAATTTAGATCTTATCCGCATAGAACTCAGTGCCGTTCTGTTCTTTTAGGTGGAACGAAACGCTATTTAGGGCTAACCAAGTCTACGCGTACGAATGAGCATTACTCCGCATTTTTTATCCCCAATCACTGAAAGATAATATTCTAGTTTTTATTGGTTCTGCATTCCCCCCAATGCATCCAAAGTTTCCATTAAACGAAAGGGTTTTTATTCCAATCGTCCCATATGGAAGCGCTCTCGTAAGACCACGGCAACTCGAAATTTCACATACTGTGGTTTTTCCATCTTGTCTGCTTCGAAAATGTTGCTAGTGGTAGCAACCGCATTGGTCTGAGTGATCAAACTTTGGTGAATTTGCAGCTCATTTTCCCGGCAGGGATAGGAGAATAACTACACCTCTTAACAGACCTTTCGGTATATTCAAATAAGCGAATAAGTTGAAAATATATTGCCGCAGCCAGGACGTAGCCAAGACCATGCCCTATTGGCACAAGCCCAGTAGAATAAATCAGTAATCTTTTGTTGGAGTCAGCAACTATGGTATGTACTTCTTATCAATCAGGCATTGGATGGACCTATAGCCATACGTACTTTGACTCATAAATAAGCCCTTTTGGGTTTTGAGCTGCTTTATGTACTCTGGATATAAAACCCCTACTGGTACCGACCACAGAAATGGTCTCCCATAATGTGAAGATAAGGGTGGTATATGATACTCAATCGTATATTGGACTGCTTCTGAGGGGACGAGTTCACAACGCCTCCACCGGCACCATACCCTTCTTTAGATGTGAAATGTGTTCGCTGCGTCCGCCAGAAATCCAAAGACCATCTGCATTAAGTCATCATTGCTAATGTACCACATATGACGACATCAGTACAGAACTACAGCAATACTGGATTATAATTGGTGATCGTACTGCATAGACTTCACCGGCGTGGGCAATTTCTCACTAGCAGACGACCGCTACTACCCGGGTAAGTCAGATTAAGTGCGAAAAGACCAACCATTGACATGAATGTGCAATATGATGTATGGTACGTCTTAAATTGGGTCTTGCTGACTGTTCGTCTGAAACATCGTGATAACGAATGCTCTTGACCGAACATTTTATGAGAAATGACACAGGACGGAACCTGCTGCCGTTCTTGTCGTTCATTTTTGTTACAGTGACTCATTCTACCGTATATACCTTTCTATTATGAACTTGAAGTGCTAACATCTAACTTAGGCCTGCTAACGCGTGCACTCATCATAATACGAATCTTACAGACAATTCCCTCTGCAAAATGTTTGTGAACTATGGCATAACAAAGTGCACAAGTGTATGATTGGCGGTCTGTACTTACCCAGTCGGATGGTGTTTTCGATTCACTGTATTAAAACCAAACGACAAAATCACCTTGTTACATGATAATAAACTCTTGTTAACATTCCGAAACTCTTTTCTAAACTGAACGAATCTACAGCATTTCTGCTCTTGGTTGAAGGTGGCCGAATGCCAATTTGGTAAATTTTTGAAGGAACTGGAAAATGAAGGCCTACATGACGATACAGTAAACTCCAGTCTGTAGGAACTAGTGCCTATCTGGACTTGAGTTGAACATGAATGTGAATATCCCTACTTTTCGCGATTTGGTCTCATTGATGAAATCTTTTGCTATCAGACTTTATTCGCTGACGTCACTGATACGGTTGAATGTTGGTCACCGAAATAAGCGCACTAGGATCTAGAAGATCTGGTAGCATAGTTATCACTCTCTGGTTTTGTATTTCCACAGTCAGAAAACACCGAATGGTAGTGATGAGCCACCTCTGAAGTGAGTGCGAAGAGGTTGAAAGGGTTAAGACGCTGTGGGTTGTTGGCTCATGGTAGAAATGTTAGTGACTACACATCGGACATAGTGTCTGATTCTATCCGACGCTTTGATCACCGAGGAGAATAAATGACTGACAACCCACTATGCCGAACTCTTTAGGTCCTCCTTCAAAATGACTTGTCAAAAGTTGTTTGCAAAGAAGCCTAGCCAACCGGAAAAATAACTGAATTTTCAGTGTGGGATGTCGGTATAATTCCTCGATCGCTAAGGCTAAGGCTGCATACACTACTCCTAGAAGTCTTGTGCTTCATAGGATTAGCCGCTGCTCTTTTGTCTTTAGATTTTCGTTTTCGGATCAGGCAACATGATATCCACTTTGCTCCATTGATGTGTGCTCCAAAGTAGTGCAACTTGCACGAGAACGACCAGTTTCTTGCTCCAAAACGCGGCACATCAGCATATCTAAACGCCTAAAAATGATTTATCGGCAACGCCCCACACATTGGTTCAGCCACCACGTGCTGACAAAGTCTTTCACCAACCATTGCTGTTCACATTGTGTCTGATAGACGAGTTAGAAAAATCGATATTACAAAGTGTCTGAATTTCAGCATCTCTTGGAAGCGCTTAAAATCGGTAGAGACAATAAAATGCGTTGAGCTGTAGATGCCGTTCGCATCGGCTAGTGAAGCACGAGGTAGGCTTGCAGAATTGTTGAGGAAACAAAGGTCGACACACTCTTAACCCAAGAAGAATAAATTGGATGTTGTAGGACGCCTAAACATGATGAGGCAGTTCACATCGCAAGGATTAAGATCACATTCGTGATGATTCCCTTAGCTTATGAGAATAAAGCAATCGGCCGCCTGGTCACGTGAGAATACGCGCTTATTGACACCAAGAATGTCAAGGGGATATCGGACAATTTAAACCTTCAGGTGTCACAATAACTTCGTTGTATCAAACCCCCAACTGGAACACCACTTGTGGCTTTCTCTGGCACCCAAATTGAACAACATGCTGACGTAGTTGCAGTGGGTTCCCTATTACTTCTGTTATAGACCCTCTGTTCTTTGCGCAGTTTGGATCGCAGGCATTGGGAGATTTTGACAGCGTTGCGTAAATTTGATTGGGATACGGTAATGACTTATTTGTTATCAGAAAAACATGTTAGGTGAGCCCGTTTTTGTCATATCTTGACACGTTATGTAACTCCATTCGCCTCACAAAGAAACTTTGGACACTTACAGAACGATTGTTGTCATTGTGAAGTCGCTTGGTTACTATGGAGACACAGTCCACGAAAGACGAACTCAATCAAATCGTGAACTTAATTTCAACCCGCTCTTGTGTTACCTATGAAGCGGGTGGCATTTCGCACACTTGCTCACCGACCTTTGCCTAAAGACGGTCGTATGAAACATATTCTCAGAAAAAATATATCGCACTGAATGTGCACTTCAGCTACCCAACCCGGATATAGCAGCCAGACCAAGGATTGCGTCAAGTAGCACGGCGCACAGCATATGTCTGAAAGAATCCGTTGCCTACTCTCCAAGTTCAATTTTCGCACCACTTTCCAAGTGGACAACACACTGCAGATACAGCTAGTTCGAACTGCAGATGGCCGCCTAGCGACTGTGTCTACGAAATGTATTGTACCGACTATTACCGTGTTGACACTGAGCATACCAACATACAATTGAGGGTGCAAATCAACGATTGTCAACGGTACTGCAATAAATGCGGTCGAATTGATCAAACTGAAGAGTGACTCAGCCATTGTACTGTGCGAACTGAGGACCACCGGGTTAATTTTGATAGCGTTCATATAATGCAGAAGAAATCTCGATATGTAAGTACAGAGATGTACTGAATCACTGGCCTTCGTGAGCTAATAGGTCTGCTAGTCATTCGGCCCCGTCTAATTCATCAGACAAAGATGACTTTAGAATGATGATCCGCACGTGATACGAGAATCCAAACATACACACGGTGCAACACACACGCAAGCGGTAGGACGTACATGAATTTCACATTACTCACAATACATATATTAGTATTACCACCAGTCTTTGGCTAACCACAGTACTGTTTTACTGTCAGTCCTTTGTACTTTGATGAAAGCGATCCTCGGTGGTCGAAATTTCGATTAGAATCACTCAATATAGCCGTTGCGTGATCACCAGCATTTTCCTTATGATCCAGCCAGCAACGTGATCCGTCATAATTGCACCCAAACGAGAAACGTCCCGCCTGAGCTACATGAAGTCAAGACCAGTTATTTAGCTGAAACCAGCTTCCTGAAGAAAGTACCAGTCATTGTGCGGTGATGCCAGAGCACGGAATTCCAACTCTGGTGAATGTGTGAGCGAAAGTATGACACGCGACCGAATCATGCTGAACGTTTTTGGGAAGAGGACCACAGAGAAGTTGCTTCAGCACCGAGGTAGTGAGGTCGTTGCTAAGATACCAGCCGTTCCGCAATTTTAAACCAGTCGTTACGGAGCTAAATGCGACCTCGATAAAAGAAACATTGTTATTTGTATTTTTAACGGGGATTAATGTACTCTAATAGAGATGAACATGCGCCAACTTTGGATAGCGGAATCACTGTTCTTGTCTGCCTTCAAACTGATCGAGACGGAATGAGACGCGACTTATCTGTAAGGATCTGTGCTAACTTGCTTGTCGTTCGTGATCTCAGTATTTATCTGATTCGTGCAACATCTATTGGTAATCTGAATATACTGAGTTAAGTAGAAAATAGTTGTTAGCCTTAATAGACAGTATGCGTGCACTTCCAAGGGCTAGGCAGCTCAACCAGGAAAATGTTCATATTTGGTTTAAAACAAATTGGTGAAACAAACGAGGTAGGAATTAACAGAGACATTGTCCTGTTTTCCCATATCCACCGTATTTTTAATATGAAGGTGCACTCAAAGTAGACAATTAACTGTTCCTCAAGTTCCTCCTTCAAAAACTTGACAACGTAGGCAGAGCGACCATTAATATGTAATCCGATTATTTACCGTTGCAGCTCAGAAAAGACCGCACTTTTTATAAGCATAATGAAATGAATATATATATATATATATATATATACCGATGCTAGCCGTGAACTGTTGATTCTCGCTACGAGTCACTTTGAGATTCCCGATGTCAATCTACTATACCCTTATGAAGAGAGAGAAATCTGATTACCCAAATCGCCGATAAAAGAACAAAAGCCCGTGAACGCATACTAAATCGAAGATAACAAGAATGTATGTCACTTTTGATTTAGATTTTGAGTAAGCGAGGGAAACGGCGAAAGACCTCCAACCTTTGGAAGTTCCACAGAAAATGAGCAGAAGCCACTTGCTCCTAAGTGACCCGGCGAACTCTGCCATGAACCACTGGAATTGAAAAAGTGTCCCGCACTTGAATGATAATGTGAGTAGAAAATTAGCGGCAAACACTACGGAGGGTTTATACTAACTAGCAGCTGAGCTTCGGTAAACGGAGATAGCTTGTGACGAGGCGCGCGTTGCACTCGAAGATTGCTGATATCCTTATTAAAAATTATCCATAGGTCATATACTGGACTGCAGGCACAAGCTGACTTGTCACTGCACCAGATATATAGGCCAAAATCGGATGGTTGTACTTTCGGTGTTGGGAAGTACCGTCAGATGAACCGTTCATGATATATTCTTCGCTTTGGCAAATACAATTCCTTGCTGTAGAAAAAAACAGTGTTTAAACCCACTGGTTCACTAAAATATCATAACCGAAGTATGTAATCAGTTTCTACTACGCTGAGAAGCCGTGTAGTCGCACCGTTAGTACGTGGCCAAGCACCTCGCTCGCTTCTTCCAATCCGCGGATTTCTTTTTCGGACCTATGTTTATATGCTCCGACTATTGGATGGGTAGCCATCGGAGCAGCTCTCTTCGATTTGTAGGTGACAGACACGGTCAAACAGGTCGACCCCTGCAACACACCGTCACAATCGAGTCAGTTGACTGACATGACACTGCTAGGACAAGGAAAATGTTTACGGTACTCATAAGGTCGTTGAAAACTCTGAGACAGCCCACGACCGGTTTCGCCCTTATTGGGGCTCATCGGGTAGGCGCAGTGCTCGAGTTTCCGTCAGCCTCATGTTCTACTTGAACCTAAAAACACCATAAAGACGAGATCCCAGATACGTCTCTTGTCAAAACCACACTGGTATGCATATGAGTGTATTTCGCTAAGGAGAATGGTGTTTCGGCGTGCAGACAGGCAAAACTGATCCAAGCTCGATCCAACAGAACGAACGATAACTACGGCGGTCTTTTTGTGTGCCTTAAAAACTGCCCTTCCTGTGCTACTTGTAGAAATGCAATCTTTCTTCGAAACTTCAAGCGTTTGCAAGCAACATGAGTCGGAGAGCCTTGACAGGAGCAATTCCAGGTGGGATTTATAGGAAGAGTACTTCAGTAATTATCCTGGGCGTACCATGAGAAAAATACAACATACTGGGCAGTTTTGCAAGACTGCCAGTGCAGTTTGATGAAATTTTCCTGCGTGCAATTGGATACTTGTGCTTCAAGGACTGTGCAAAATGAAGGAACTACAGACGAAGCGACCGGAAGGATACCCGAGAAGCACGCTTTTTTAAATTTCTCTTTTTTGAAAAGAACGAGACGATAGAATACGCGGTCGAGCTATGGTAAGCCACCACACCATTGCACGCAGCGTCCAGGCCGGTGTCAGTGGACACCGTGCATTGGCAAGGTAGCGAATCGGCCTGAGATCCCACAATCAGAGGATGGGCTAGTTACTCAAGCATGAGGTCACGCAAGCCAGTGCCCTATTTGATTTGGGGGCCGCTGCCGTCGTAAACTCAATACGATATTGGGGCTGGATAGATGACATGAGTCATCACTACACCCTTGTCCGCTAACTGTGACGTGTCACGGTCGTCTAATTGGCGTTGAAAAATTCAGGCTACAGGCGGACTCGGCGAAGCACGGATCTGAACCAGGTGATCTACAACTGCCGTTGCTATCGCGCAGCAGAGTAGGCAAGACGATGAATTGTTTTCCGCCACATCAACTACCGTGAGGTCAGCCTCACTGGCGGGTGATTGCGGTGTCAAATTAGCCAGGACTGCAGCTCCCACCCAATCGGCTGGTTTCGTCCCGTTGATCCTAACACACCAGCATAGACGCAAGCCGGAAGTACTTGAATCAAGTGGTTACAGCACAAACGTCCGTGCTTGATGGACGTGTGCTTTACAGCTGACATTACGCAGAACCACCACTGCTTGTTTGTCAAGAATTCGGAGATGGAAAAGAGTGACAGAACATATGGGCATTCCGTGGCGTGGAACGATTACTGGGTGGGAGTTTGGGCACTGCGGCTGAGCTCCCAGGATGAGGTCCTAAATATTCCTCTAAACAATAGAAAAGCAGCGACTGACGAAGAGGTATTTCTAGATTTACGTAGTTAGAAGCCAAGAATAGACTGACCATTTGGGTCGGCAAAAAAACTTTAAATTTTGCTGCCGAAGGAGGGCTCGGTCACTTTGAGGCACACGAACGCACGCCGTGGGGACCAGCAGCAAAGGAAAGTATTCCTATCTTCTTACAGTTCCACCGGTTCTACTGTCATGAGGGTCAGCGTTACGAACAATGGATGCGAGAGCTGCTCACTGGATTGCGTTTAAAGAATGTCAGAAGAATCGTCATTGTTTGCGGTAGTATTGTGTGCCACTCGCGCCAAGAAGAAGTCTTCACAGAACATGTCCCTAGATGTTTGACGCCGGTACGCTCTGGAACCCTCATGACTACCAATAGGCGTTTCAAGAGATCTGACCGGAGAGCTCAGTCAACAGGAGTGGTGAGGGCGATGAATGTTTCTAAAGCCCAAACCACTATCGAAAACGATGTCCATACATGTGAGCACATCGCAGGTGTACACCAGAGTTTTCAAATATTAGGATGAAATAGTATTTCATACTTCATTGTTGGGACAAAAGGAACCAGGTTCTGGAGGATTTCACTTTTGCAATTTGTAATATGTACGATAGCTCTTGCTGACTGTTACATCCAATAAGAGGTTGAAAGTATCTTACTATGCTCCATTTGACGATTGTTTTATGTCAATTTTCCGAATATCTGCCCACATCCCACTCGTCTGAATGGCCTTCTTTTTTTATCCCTAATCGCTTATTCTGACCAATCCACACTGAACGAGGAGAAGTACCGGGAGTGCATCCATCTGTTAGTAGAGCAATGCGTGTTTGTTCCCTGTCGAGGACAGTCTTATATCCGAGTAAATCCGGATAAGATGGAATCAACGGAACACCATGTTTAATCAGCGTCTTGGCTTTTCACTACTTCATCCCTGTGCATTACGCGCTGCATCTGCGGAAAAAACTAGTCCATGTAATCCCAAAAACAATCATGGCAATCATAATAACAAGCTCGGCGAACAGACAAACAAATAAGCGACGGTGTAAAAGTGAGCATATTTGGTGGATCTCGCGCCATCTCGACAAGGTTGTCCAGGAGCCTTTCCCGCCAGAACCTGTTCATCAGCATTTCACCTGCCTCCCATGGAAAGTCCTATAATACCAGGATACAATTCGATTCACCTGTTCCCGGTATCCATATAGCAATAACAATAATAATAGTTCAGCCCGAACACCCTTTCGATGCCTAGCTATCGCGCCACCCAATGGAAGCACGATGGCTGAGATACTGCCAGGTTGTCCAAGTCTAGACTGGAGCAGTCGAACCATGGTGATTCAGGAAAGCGCGACTTTTTAGTCCAACATAAATTACTGGCTAAGCCAACTCTATCAGGGTTGGCTAACCTATGTTGGGTGAAACAGGAAGGTATATCAAACAGGCCGCTTAGTTCAGGTTGAAACCCATTGAGGCAGCACGGCTGAACCAGGTCATACACGGCGATCTCCGCCAAGTCGCTGCCGTGCCTATGTCAGGGCGCGCCCAGACAGAAGAAAAAGCACATGTGCAGAGAGTGACGCATCCCCAAGGTCACCATCGGTTCGACAAATCCGGAAAGTAGATGAGTTGGCGGCTCTCACCAAACGGCTTAGCAACACACGACCAGCGTAGTGGGCCTGAGAATGTTCACGACCGGAACACCACCATTGGCTGTACGAAGCGAACAAGTGAACGACCATATTTGGCCAATTAGTCATCCTATATATTTACGCAGACGCTCTGTATGTTTTGTCCTGGCAATACAGCCGTGTCCCCGGTTCTCTGTCTTCTCCCTATCGCGTAGGTCTGGCAGGTCAGTGCAGGCGTAACCCAATAGCTTGGCCACCGCACAATACAACAGCCTATTCATCGCCATTTCCTACGGTCGCTCTGGTGTTTCTCCTCCGACCAAAATCGTGACTATTCGGGTGGCAACAAACGGAAATCATCCGATGGCACTGGAAATTATCTCTGATGGGGGAAACAGCGCATTTTCTCTTATATCTGGAGTGTGAAACAAAAGAGGGATAATGGAGAACATCCACACGACTGTGCAACACATCGCAGAATCGGACACACTGTCTCTCAAAGTCTTTAGGTCATGCTGGAATTTATAAGAGTTTGTCTCCTAGGTTGATTTGATCTTTCCGTCAACACATCTTTGCACACGGGTCCAGAACATCAGACGTCGCGGTTTTAGTATTCGGTAGTCTCATAGAAGCACGAGTAACTTTTGAAGTGCACTTGGAATACACGCATGACCTGAAGTTATTGTATTGTTATATTTTTAAGTAAAATTCAAGATGCTTGTGAGTGTACTTCTGGGTTTGCCACTAGTGCACTTTGTGAGAAACAGGCCGAAAATTGCCTCGGATTTACTTTGATATGCGAACAAATACACTGTTACGAAGTGCCACTATGAAGACCCAGGTATTCTTTGTACCTTGGTGTACACGAACAATGGATAAGAGATCCAAGAGAATGGATAGGCGAACCGCAAAATCATATTACACACTCAGAGGTAAAGGGAAAACCTAAAGAAAACAAGCGCAAAATTCGAATTGTATGGATTCAAACTATTAATACCAAACACAGAAAGGTCACTCGGTAGAGGTGAACAGAACACACATTTTTTATTGAAACAGGATACTTCGAAATCTTGGCCCAGTCTTCGATTCGCCAATCTCTCGGCGTTTAGATGTTGTTGCCTGGATGGCAGTTGCACAATCGTTATTCTGGTTTGATAAAAACTTTGGGTTTTTCGAAAATGCTAATAGCCTGTTCCAACTCAATGAGGCGTTGTTCCAGTTCAGATCGTCGAACGCGAATTCGCATAGTGTCCATCCGCACAGGCAACTTGAACCACTCCTCAGTTAATTCCGCGTGTGCTACGGTGGAATAATAAAACAAGGTAAGCGTTTATTCGGTGCATTGGTCTCCTGGCCGGACAAAAAGTTCATCAGACCTACAACAAACGTTCTTCAATGAAGAGGGTTCAAATCGGGTCATCAATCCACAATCGTCAGTACATTTTATGCGTGGTTTTACTGAAGCGGATTTGTCATGTGTCTAGAGGTCGTCCCTTCAATGTAGGTTGACCTATCAGGGCGCGCCCAGACAGAAGAGAAAGTACATGTGCAGAGAGTGACGCATCCCCAAGGTCACCATCGATACGAAGCGTCCGGAAAGTAGGCGGGTTGGTGACTCGCACCGAACACGGCTTAGCAACACACGACCAGCGTATTGGGCCTGAGAGTGTTCACGACCGGAACACCACGATCGGCTGTACGGAGCGAACAAGTGAGCGACCATATTTGGCCAATTAGTCATCCTATATGTTTACGCAGACGCTCTGTATGTTTCGTCCTGGCAATACAGCCGTGTCCCCGGTTCTCTGTCTTCTCCCTATCGCGTAGTCTGGCAGGCTCAGTGCAGGCGTAACCAATAGCTCGGTCACCGCACGATACAACACCTCCGATAGGCACAGGTATTTTACGACTGCGGTAACTAGAAAAATACACAAGGGTGTCAAATGCTCCAGATTTCCCATATCTCGTTTGGCGACTAATTCATTTTGAAAATATATCGGCGGTTGAAATCTACGGGATATTCGTATCTGTAGACACCTTAACAGACAACGCGAACGGACAACCTATAAATCAGACGACCTGCTACCCAAAGACGCTATCAGTTTCTGTTCATCTCACTGAAATTTGCCGAAACAAAGCATAATCTGTTAAAGTTCACAGACTCGATACAACCAGCCTCATCGATAGACCGTCTTTTTTCCTTTAAGGCTACACCATGTTGATTCCCTACATTAATTCTTACTATGCACAGCGGGGCTTCTAGGGCTTTTGTTTCCGTTCTTTGTCTACACCCCTGATATTGATTTTTTTATTTGAACGCTAACCCTTTGGCATCGCGCGGCACGTGAACTTCATCTTGCGGCCACCTTGTAAAGATTTGGTGTGAACCTTAGGTAGGCGTATCCTTTCTGACTTGCTTTCCTTAGGATTCTATTTGAAACCAGTGTTACTTGATCCCGTCTAGAAAAGCCGCATAATCACCATTTTATCAATTTACTGCTGTGTTGATTGAACCGCATTTGTTGCTAAACTTCCGGACTTTTGGTGGTTTGCAAGTAACTCAAGGTGACCAACCTGATTGTTGGATGCAATCAGTAGGTTGAATGGGATGTATGTATGCCTGCATACACTACGAATTCGTTCGAAGGAAAGATCTGAGCAAGTTCTGATGTGCGGCTCAAACGATAGGCGAAGATATATATATCTTTGAGTGCAAGTCCTCTAATGTAGAACGTAGTCTAACAACTCGACTCCATCCACCATTCTGACAGCAGGTACGACAAGCAGACCAACACACGATAAGATTCTTTGGATATTAACCTGCTCACCTGCTTACCTATTGCAAATTTTCTTTGATCTAGGACAGTATGTCTCGGCTTCGAAACATCTCAGACAGACGCTACCTCGAAAAGCCAATCGGCTGCGATCTACGCGCACATCACGATCCAATATTCGGAGATCATGTGAAGACCAACTTGTCCCAACAGAGAATGCTCGCACTCCCTCTGGATAGTCGTAGAACTGCCTGAAACCGGGTTCACTCTCATTTTTTAATTCTCCGGGTATGATGTTCATGGGTCCAATTAATAAAGTTACATTTACCGACAATACAGAAAATAATGAGCAGACATCCACACATTAGAAGCGCTGGCTATGGTAGTTCGCTGATGTTGATCTGCTATACCTTTGTGATCAACTGGGAGTTCGGACAAGCAGGTGATTTATTTGTAGCCAGTCTTTCCGCCAAGCTTGGCAACGTTCAACACAACGGAGCACATTATTTACAGTGGTTAATGACAATAAAGCTGTGAACAGAGCAAGCTTCAATGACCCGGGCACGTCTATAACCAAGCCTTGGGGCACATCGCCCTGTAGTTCTCATCCAAGCAGAAGACGATTGAGTTTGTAGATTGAGACGCTCATTTCGTAACGAAGTGTGAAAGCCCTGACCAACAAAGCCACTCGATTTAAATGTTGCCATCGTTCCGATTGGGGAGTTCGAGGTAAAGCACCACAATCTTAGTGAGTCGAGTTAGGAAGCCCATAGTGCTGTCGCCACAGGTCTCACGTTCGTTACGTGGGTGTCTTAATTTCCGATTGATCAGAAGACCATGGTATTCGTCATTGATTACCTGGCCATTGCTTCTAGTATGTACCACCAACTTCGTTTTTCCTCAGTCTATGTGAACGGAGCTCTGATAACCGGAATCAACGTACCCTGGCGCACTGATTGTGGCCAAGTATCTGTCCGATTCGTGGATGCTCAGGAGAGTAACTAACACGAAGGAAAAACATGTGATTCGCCAACTCCATACCAATCGCATCGCTACTCAAAGACTTCATGCTCGTTAAAAGTAGCTAGAACAGTTCTTGTTTTTGAGTAAAGAAGCGGAAAACTTACCTTTCCGTAAAAGTTCAAGTGTGTTCACTCTATCTGCATCCGGCATGCGCACGTGACCTGGCGGCTGGTCGGGATCAGGACGACTGGCAGCTTCTTGTGCAGCGGCGGCTGCTGCCTGATGTCTTTCCCTGATAAGACTGTGATAAACCAAAAGTGTTACTTTATCACTGCATCTGACGGCGATACTAGCGGCATACACCTCGCAAAAATGACAGAGGACATTCCCTTCAGTGTGAGACACATCCCACACAGTATTCCAATTGCAGTATGGAATATTTTCCAGAAAAACACCCCATGAGTATTGGGCGAAGATTTTTTAGAACCAATTTAGCAAAGTAAAGTTAATCTATGGTCTTGGCACCATATCTGGAAAAATATGGGAACGAAGACTGCTAAGTTCATATGAAAACTGTGTAGGAAAGGCTCGATGTACCGCCATAGCTGATCAAGGAGGACGAATTACGAACCCATGATTAATCACACAACACAGTTACAAATAGGCAAATCACATTTCATTGATAGACTTCTACTTCATAAGTCCATACAATTGCGCCACTTTCCTTCTAAAATCCGCTTTGGTTGGTTTCTCAAAAAAACCTTCCAGCGGTAAAACCCATTCCAGAAGAAAGCACCTTTTAATAGTATTTTCAGGTGCTGTCTTAGAGAGGTTCAGCTTGCCACACTAGTGATGCATTATAAGCTGCTAACCATGGTCCTTCAATAAAAAAATAAACCAGTACTCTGTATGGGACAAAGTGCTGGGTTGAAAAGTAGGGCTAGGCTTCGCGAACTAAACTGTGTTCGAAGTGGTGTACCTTAAACATTCTTCCAAAGGAAAACAGCCAGTTGACTTGCTCGTATAGTTCTTCATTCTCCCGCCATTTCTATAATCCTTCCTTATCCTCCAGCCAGGGATTTATGAACCCTTCTGTCAGTTACTTATATGCCACTTCTTATCGCCATTGGGATCAACCCAGATCTTTGGAATCGGTTATTCTGACACGACTTGTGCTATCTACTGCTCTCAGATAGCGCTTTGTACAGATTACAGCTCCTACTGTCCGTACTAGCCATCAAGACTTTCAACAGAGACTCCTCACTTCCACTTTGCTTTTACTTCATGTCGACGTATTTACTGCCTCCAAAACACGCACCCGAGACTCCACTGCCATTGGGATCAACCCAGATCGGTTATTCTGACACGACTTGTGCTATCTACTGCTCTCAGATAGCGCTTTGTAACGGGGAGAGAAAGCACTCTGCGGAACCGTAATTCACGCGTTCCGGTTTCCTGACTCATTTAGTGTTGTGTCGTGGGTGGCCTTCTATTGGTTACGCCTGAACTGAATCTGTCAGACTGTACGACGAGAAGACAGTGGACCCTGAACACGGCTGTATTGTCAGGATAAACATACGGAGCTTCCGCGTAAATATATGGGATGACTAAATGGTCACATATGGTCGTTCGCTTATTCGTTCTGTACAGCCAATGGTGATGTTCTTGCCGTGAACAACTTCTCATCCATTCCGCTGGTCGCATACTGCTAAGCCGTGTTTGGTAAGCTCCACCAACGCATCTGCTATCCGGAATGTGTGAGACCGGTGTACTTTTTTCATGTCTGGGCGCGTTTAACTCAACATGGTAGAAGGTTTGTTCTGATATACCGGATCCTCAAAGATAAGGAAAACAGATTACGTCACACTTTGCCATTAAGTAACTGGGCCAACACTGTGATTAAGACGGGTGATATGAATGCCCAAATCGGCCGGAGAAGATCTAGAAAGGCATATCTGAGTGGCCGGTTTATTGGTAACGCCAACCGTGTTTTGGTTTACTTTAAGGTTACGTACACAAAAGTGCCGATACGCCCGAATGAACGTTCACGTGGGTAAAAGTGTGGTAGAAACTCAGCCAAACGACCACTATCATCTTATTATGAGTCACCAGGTGGGTGTAAAGGGATCGGACAGGTAACCTTTTGATCGGTAGTTCTAGTCCGCTACCCTTACACCAGACATCAACCGACGAATTTGTACAGGTGATAAATTCGACTTTAGGTCTGGCTCTTGACACTCAAATGACCACTGGTGAACATTCAGAATCTGAACAGCGGTAGACCTCCCCGAGTGAGCTGGTAGTAAGCAAGCCAAAGTTTGGAATTCCACTGAATTTTTACACGGCTTGTGTGGTCGGATCCTAAAAACGCAGACAAACAAACGCTTTCGTCTGTACTGTGGCTCATCAGGTGAAGATAGTGTTCAGATGTAGTGAGACCGCTACATTTTTTATATGGCTAATCTCACACCATCCCCAATGGGCGAGATGTGAGTGATTGACAGCGGACAAAGTGAAGCTGTCTGATAAACCTGCCATTTGGAGGACAGGACCGCAAGTAATCGAAAGCAGTGTGCCGGGTTAGTAAGTGCGTTCGGTGTGCACTTAGATCATTGGCGAACCGAGTCACTTGTATTGTTGAGGGTGAATATATTCCAGTGATTTGCGAGCGGGAACAACCTTGTTGAAATCGTTTGTCTCCGTCATTTACCAAGTGATGTGTAAAATGAAAGTTCAAATAAGAATAGCATGGGCGGAAAAACACTCATTGGAGTGGACTCAGGACACTGATCTTTTACCAGACGGATGACGCGTTACACTTCAGTACTCGAAATTGATCATCATCATCGACAGCATCGCATCAGTGTCCAACACCGATGCTTCGCCACCGTACAACCATGATTTATTTGAGAGCTCTATTGTAAAGAAAAAAATAAAGGTGGATGAAGAAGGGACTTAAGGTAAGCTTACTACAATCATTCCGATGTGCCTGTACCTCCAAACACTCATTTAGACAATCCGGATAGAAAATGACAACAAGAACGTTATCGATATGGATTAGCAGCCATATTTTGCAGCGTCTCCAATCAGGCGCACCGAGGATCACGCGGTCCCTATCTTGAAAGGTGCGTAGCACCGGCAGCACCTAAACGTTTTGTAATCTCTTTCATACACCTCTATTGGGTCAGGGATTGGCCACCTCTCTGTTTCCGCCACTCTGAATTTGGCACGGGAAACAGCACTCTTTTCTGAAAACGATGGTTCAGCGTGTCAATCAACGCAGTCCCTGGTGGTGATGTAGTCTTCGATGGAAGCCCCCTTTGCACAACTAAAAACTCGCTTTCTTATTTCCTCGTAACAGCCTCGCCGACGTCAACAATCACGAACTATGGCCCTGAGACAACGATTGTCGAACACCTGAAGACGTCTCAGTTCTGCTGCTCGAACAGGCCAGGTTTTACAGCCATACAACTACAGTCGGTGATGTGACCTGATACACATGTCCCTCGAGATTCAGAAATATACTGTTTTGATGCCATAGGTGTCTCAAATTAGCAAACGCGACCCGAGCGTTACAGATTTGTGCATTGACCTCAGCTGTCACACCACAATCAGAACTAACACAACTTCTAAGATACGTAAAATATTCTACAACTTCGACTATATCTCCCTGGATTGTAAGTGGCGTGTTCAGTGAGTGTATGTCCACGAGCAAAGTGCATACCAAAGGACGGGAGGACTTTGGTCAATCCATCGGAGAACAATGGCGCCTTCTCTTCGAAGACAAGAAAGATGCCGCCCGCATATTACAGATCGACAAGGTTTTCGTCAGAGGCTATTTGAAAACCGGAGTTTCGAAGACTTTCCAGATCTTAACAATTGACAACTGTCACGATCACTTGAAAGGACGGTGAGATTTGAGTGACCCAGTTGTGCAGGAGGCTAAATGTTCACATCCACCTCATGGTAATTGTACTCGAATTCCTCGCTTCAAGGTCTACCAAGCCCCCTCTTACTTCCTGACAACCCGTAGGTTAATGCAGGATTGTGGTTTATGGTTCAGAGCACCCGCATTCCACCGAAACCCACCTCAAAGCATGGATTTCATGGTGAGTCGGAGAAAGACCATAGTTGACCATGCGTGCAACCACCACTCAAACGCACTGGTCTAAGACTCAGGAACGCTTGCCATTCATGAGGTATAGACCGTGACCATGCGTGCGACCACCACTCAACTGCACTGGTCTAAGACTCAGGAACGCTTGCCTTGAGGGAAGGGCATGGAAAGTGGATTTAACGGTGAAGTCGTAGAAGATCCAGTGGAGTGGAACTCCTGCAGGCTTGACACTCACGCAGGAAACTAATTTCAGACGAATAAATAACTAAAAGTATCCTGTGCTAATACAGGACCCTTCTCAGGGTGCAAAATGAGTGAATCGGCTTATGTCCCGACGCTGGATCAATTCTTGTTGATTCCGATTGTCGCCACCAGCCACAAGGCACTGGTACGTCACTGAGACAACAGGACATACTGAGACAACAGGACATGATATATATCTTATCTGTCAAGGACCTGGCTCTCGATTCATGGTATCAAGGTATGGAATGGTCATTTTTCGGTTTTAACTCTCGGGAACCGGCACACCAGGTTGACAGGTTCCCTAACAAACATGGCTTGAAAACTGGTCCTGTTATGTCAGAATAGAATCGATGGAGATGGTACCGACACATTTAACCAATGTACAAAATCTATATATAGGACCGGAACACGTCGTTCTAACGTAGATTGGTGGAGAGGAAGGCCCTATATTTCGTCCTACTCGCTTTTCTCACTGTAATCGTCTCTTTCTAAGAAGATTCGGCACAGTTCCATGTTTTTTCTGAAGTATCCTCCATCTTGAGACAAAAACTGTCTTGTTCCATAGAATAAGGGCTAATACATGATTAGAAACGGACTAGTAGCATAATTCTGTTGTCTAAAACACAAATGTGGAACATGTTGCAACTTTGATGCGATTCCCATTACCTCATGAACTTCTCCAAACAAGGAGGAATTGTGTAGAAGTTAAAATACTTACTAGGCTGGCAGCCCACCGACAGGCAGTTGGCGTTCCGGCCACATATGTGGCTCTCTAACGTGAGCGACTTGGCTTCGTTTTGGGGAATTGAGGTGCGAAGTTGGTTCACTACCGGCCACATTGGATCCACGACTACTACTATTTCTGGAAGAAATCCCAATCAGATGAGCATTCGCCCTGACATAGTTGATGTTGCGTCGAATCAGCTGAACCTATAGATTACATCGTAAATGGGAATACAGGTATGCAATTGGATTTAACGAAGATACCCGCATGTGGACAGAAGGTGCACGCAATGACAGTCACAAGCCGGGCACCTAGGCCCACAATTATGCGAATTTTCATCTAGTGGATGATTATTATGCAGGCGCTCTGTAGAAGTAAACGTTTTGGTCTGATTTGCCTCCAGAAAGCCAGTAAAATCAAATATCTCGATAACTAGAGGTCATTTGACTTTTTGCCTAAAGGCCAGTAAAGGTTTTATAATGAGAGATCCCGGTAGTTCTGCTGCTAAAACCCCTAAGGTATTCGTTTTTATCATTTCGTCCAGCTGTAGCACCCTCACGGTGCCTAACTGTCATGCCACCAGGAGAAAGCACGAGAGTTGGGATACCGCCAGGTTGTTGCCCAAGCCTAGACAGGGAAAGTCGGGTTCGAACCACGGGGCCTTCCGGCAGTAAATTCGCACTCCAATCACTGAGCCATCTCGCCCCAGTCCCTAAGGTGGCTTAACAGGAACTTTGAACTATCATATCGTACAGATGATTGTATTCGGAGTTGAAATGTTCTGAGTAACGTGTAACTCCAGTATCACAGTTTGACAGTTAAACATCGAGACAACCTGACTTTCGAAACGCCGGAACACCTCAATATGAAATGTAGTATCAGTTTCAATGAATTTAACTCTACAGTGAGTTGCCTGTCCACAGTTTCAAAGGCTTTGTAGTTCACCAAACGCGCAAACTGTTTATTGTTTGCTATCTAGTGAGTGAAACTACCGAAGTTCTGTTTTGTCCGGTTCGGCGGGGGCGCGAGTCACTACGTCGCACTGTACACGAGAAAGGTCAGTTTGTCGGAAAGATGATAGTATTTTGCTTCTTCGTCCATTTAAGCATAGTTGGAAATTGGGTTATCTAGATATGTTCTTCATACTTTTTGCAAATCGAGCGAGCTGTGGTTAAGGTGTTAAGTGTATCAGATTGGTCACTCAACTGTGGCTGGAATTAATTTGGACAGACACTCACCGTCCTTACCAAATGAAAACAATGAATTAGGACAATGTTGGGAATTCGACTGGACTGACCAAAAGTGACCTCCACAGAAGGACGTTAACCATTAAAAAACCTATACTATAATACTCTATCAACTGGAAATGAAAAACACACTGAATATATTGGACCAATCGTAGAGAAAGACTAAAACTCGTACAGTAAAACTGTTCAATATGGGATGTGAATTTTAAATTACCTGAGTACTCTTGCAGGTATTTGGACCTAATCAGTAATTACCAAAAACTCTTCCAGGGGGGTTTCGACTCTGTGCTGGTTTGCAAATAAAAACTCATGCTTCTGTCGTTTGCGCTAAGATAGAGATTGTTGCAACTTGTAAGTGTTTCAGGATGTCATCCAATGATTCCAATGAAGGGATGGCTACTCAGTGAGTCTTTATACCCAACAGGTAATTACATCCCACAACCTTACGGGTGAAAGTTTTCGTCCATGTTCAGGAATATGTTCAGGGCCTAAGCCATTAGTGTTTGTCTCCTGATGTCTCCGAAGCATTGTTGGAATCTGATGGAGGGATGAGATCTAGAATGCGTGAAAATGTTGAATGGCTGCCGGAGAAAAGAACTCGTATGTAGCTTTCCTGAGAAGTTGAGATAGTTAGGTTACGTGTTTCAACGCCAAAGCACCACCTGTGTCTCCATCCTAACAGAGGTCAAAGGTTGAATTATGACTTTACAATGACCCCAAGCATGATACTGAGCATTTAAACAAGGAGAATGAAGAAATTAATGTTTAAAATGTGGCAACCAAATTGCCGCATGATAAACTTTCCACGGTTCCTGATGAGCACAGCACGACTAGTTAAACCAGTCGTCCAGCTGTAACACCCTTTCGGTACTTAGCTGCCATGCCACCCGAAGGAAGCACGAGGGCTGGGATACTGCCAGGTTGTCTAAGCCTAGACATGGGGAGTCGAGAGGCAGAGGTCGGGTTCGAAATACGAACCCGCTGGTCAATAAATTCGCGCTCTAACCACTGAGCCAGTGGACACGATCGTGGCCGGACATTTGCCTTAAACTCTGCTTTGGGATGTGTTGATGTCCTCGTCATTTTAGTTGTATGCCACTACAAAACGGTAAACTACTAAAAACAAGGAACAAAGCTTTTTGCTTATTATGTTATGTCATAAATGGAAACATCACCCTCCAAGAATGCACCACAGAGGTCGGCGTGATCAGTAAACAGTGCTTCACGTGTAAATAAATTTTTGACACTTGGAAAACGCCTTGAACTGATCAAAATGTCGTCATCTCAGAAAGTTTTCGAATAACTGAACTCACGGATATTTTTCACTTTTTCCGGAACTTAAACACCTACCGTTTTAGCCGACGATGCAGCAGGTACACTCAGGCGTTCTGGCCTTGGAGTCCAGACGGGTTTGTTGAGTGGAATGTTGCCAAGTTCTTCCAAGGTACACTTGCCAGGGGTTGTTTTTTCGTGGGCACGTAAAAAATCGCGCTTCGCTGGACCGGCTGAGGCAGCCCTAATCCGACTACTTTGAACTGAAGTAGGTCGTTTAGGCTGTGCTTGTCGACCTTTGGGCGGCACAGAACTACCCTGCCGGGGGGATTCAACTGCATTCACTTGAACGCCCTGCGAAACCGTTCTGGCTCTCTCTTGTATGGAACACTGTGTCGCACGACACTGAAGAGGTGGACGGGAGTCTTGTCTCCTGGATACACGAACTTCTGGAGACCCAACATTGGGTTGAAAACCTGAAGAATGCGGATCCATGCTACACTCTGTGGATTGATCATCGTTCAACGTGCTCTGGTCACCCAACCCAGTCTTAGCTGGAGGGTTCTCGATATTCTTCTGAGAAAGCGTAAAAAGCCATAAAAAGAATTTGACTGCGGTAGTTGAAAATTGAATGATTTTCGAGCAGCGTCCGGTTAAAAGGAACATATAATCATACATTTTCACCTAGCTCCTCTGAATTCCGGATAAGGTTAGATTCTCTATCACGTCAGACATGACTAAACATCACAAACGAGAGATTCAGCTGGGTTCCAGGTAGGTCTCTCGCAAAACCAAATTAGTTAGCAAATGAGTGCATTATGCTAATGACTAAGAAATCTTTCCAGACGCAAGAGAACACACTAGATCTAGAACCAAATGGCATGACATGCCTTACGGATCTGCCCGACTCTGTAAATGGATAACGGTGCCTTTATGACGAGTGGAAGATGGCAAGGAACTCTGAATGTGAGCTGGGAGTTGGGAGTGGATCCGAAGGTCAGGAGATCCTGACCTTAAGGTTCGCTGTTTGAAGTCACCCACTACATACTATTGCTTATTTTCTAGGCCTAACCCTTTTACTTTGGAGCGTGGGCTAGGTGTGAATTGAGGGGTGACGGTTGAGCTATTTGACTATTTCTACATGAGTTGGACCCATTGTTCACTGAGTAAGATCACGGCTTTCAAATTATGCAACAATCGACCAATCAACCAACTAACCAGTCAGCAAAAGGAGTGGTGGCAAATTTGTTGGCAGAAATAGGACTCATCTCAAAATCCTCCGAATTATTCTTCTGCGGTAACAACTTGCCTACCCGAGACCTAATTTTGTCAAACGTCACATGTACAGACCAAAACGAAATAGCCAGACTATTCCTCTGGCAACGACCACAGTTTGGTGGAACAACAGCCTTACGGGAGTAGCTTGTGCCTGCAGAAAGGTTGTGAAGGATACACAGTATGCACTGAAAAAAGGATGGTGTCGGTTTATTTGGACAAGGAATGTGGATTTGCTTTCTGAGGGCTGGAAACCGGTTCCGTCCTTCACCAATTTTAGGTTTCCTGGACAACTCCGGGTAGTTTGGTATATTTAGCCCGGAAACCGAAGCTGGCGACATGCTGTCGATCGATGCTGTCTTGACCTAATAAGTATGTGATGATAAGAAAGGTTTGAAGTAGTATCACGCAAAATGAGGTGAGTAAAGTTGTTTACTTAGTGAGATTCACCCAACTAACCGTTCAGAAGACAGTTATTTGCCCGAAACAACCGTTTTGCCCCTTGCACAAATTTAGAAGCGCGCATAGGCGGATCACTAAGTGGACAGATATCCCTCATCAGTACGAGCGAGTCAAGCAAAAAGCACAGCAAAGCCAATACCCTTCCTAGAAATCTGAAAACGAATAACAGTGATCTTCCCCCCCCCCCCCCCCCCCACACCACCCTAACTCTT